>NC_045443.1:106796597-106991143 GCF_002776525.5 Piliocolobus tephrosceles | reverse complement strand
ACCATGAGTAACTTTTGTTTCCTTAACCTTCAGATCTGTCTCAGTTGGCCGGGCGCGGTGGCTCAAGCCTGTAATCCCAGCACTTTGGGAGGCCGAGACGAGTGGATCACGAGGTCAGGAGATCGAGACCATCCTGGCTAACACGGTGAAACCCCGTCTCTACTAAAAAATACAAAAAGCTAGCCGGGCGAGGTGGCGGGCGCCTGTAGTCCCAGCTACCTGGGAGGCTGAGGCAGGAGAATGGCGTAAACCCGGGAGGCGGAGCTTGCAGTGAGCTGAGATCCGGCTACTGCACTCCAGCCCGGGCGACAGAGCGACACTCCGTCTCAAAAAAAAAAAAAAAAAAAAAGAAAATTCAAGCCATCTGGCTACATTTCCCTACAGCAGCAGTCAACTGGAATGGGCTAGTTACTGCCCCACCTTGAGGTGGACTGAGCGTTCCAGTTTGCTGCAGTGTCTACCACACCCTGTTGTCTTATCCCAGCTCATGAGATTCACTCACTTTACCTGCCTGGCATCAGAAGGCATTTGACTTTGTGACTTTTGAGCCAGGCTAAGAGAAATTCCAAATACATTGAGTTGTGATCACCATCAAATTCAGCTCAGAGCAAAGGGATGGACCTGAATTCCTAATGGCATTCTGAAGGGAGTTTTTCCTTTCTGCACAAATCCAAAAATCACAAAGAACTCATCTACCTCCGTGACCATCCCCTGCAGGGCACCAGCGTTCAGTGACCTGTCCTTTCTGTTGTACCTGAAAACTTACTTTCTGATAATCCGCACGGCCCACTTTCTCCTTTGGATTGCCTTCCGAGCCAGAGCCCCACGCCAATGGGCTTCCAGTTTGATGGCTGAAAAAGTTCACTGCTGGCATTAGAAGGTGAGCACAATCGTATGGAAACACAGAAGGCTTTTCCAGAAGGCTTTATCCATTCAACAAACATCTGGACGCCCACCACAACACTCTGTTAGCCTCAGAGATGGAAGGTCGGATGAATGTCATCAGTTCTTACCTGGGAGCACTCAGGCAACAATCGAACCAGGGGCAGACAGAACAGAGGGGCCTATGGAAGATTTCCCGAAATTACATGAGGGAGTCATTTTCCCAGGGTCTTTTTCAGCCACAGCAATGGCACTTGTGATGGTACAGATAAGTCTTACCACCATGTTTAGTTTCACTGGGGTTTACTTTTAGTTGTCTACGTTAAAAAAATTGGCGTACACCGGCCACTGCACTCCAGCCTGGGCTACAGAGCGAGACTCTGTCTCAAAAAAAAAAAAAAAAAAATTGGCGTACATAAATTAGGGCACATAAAACTTAGGTTCTGGCTTATTTCCCAATTTTTTTTTTTTTTTTTTTTTTTGAGACGGAGTCTCACTCTGTCGCCCAGGCTGGAGTGTAGTGGTGTGATCTTGGTTCACTACACAGGTTCAAGTGATTCTCCCACCTCAGCCTCCTGAGTAGCTGGGATTACAGATGTGCACCACCACACCCAGCTACTTTTTGTGTGTTTTTAGTAGAGACGGGGTTTCGCCATGTTGGGCAGGCTGATCTCGAACTCCTGACCTCAGGTGATCCACCCACCTTGGCCTCCTGAAGTGCTGAAATTACAGGTGTGAGCTACCGTGCCCGGCCTGTTTCCCAATTTTTTAATGCTCTTCAGATTTTTTGATTTTTGAGTATTCAGATTTTTTGAACGCTTTTCTTTTAATCCTCAGAACAGCAATGTTTCATTTACAAAAACAAGCAACTTGAATCAACCCAAATATCCATCAACAGAACAGTTAAGTTGTGACATACTCGGCCGGGCGCAGTGGCTCAAGCCTGTAATCCCAGCACTTTGGGAGACTGAGACGGGTGGATCACGAGGTCAGGAGATCGAGACCATCCTGGCTAATACGGTGAAACCCTGTCTCTACTAAAAATACAAAAGACGAGGCGGGCGCCTGTAGTCCCAGCTACTCGGGAGGCTGAGACAGGAGAATGGCGTGAACCCGGGAGGCGGAGCTTGCAGTGAGCTGAGATCCAGCCACAGCACTCCAGCCTGGGCGGCAGAGCAAGACTCCGTCTCAAAAAAAAAAAAAAAAAAAAAGTTGTGGCATACTCATAGTTCAGAGGCTGGCCCACTACAGCCCGCCGCTTGTTTATGTAAATAAAGTTTTATTTCAACACGGCCCTGCCCATTCATTTACATATTATCTAAAGCTACTTTCGTGCTACCATGGCAGAGTTGAGTAGCTGTGACGGAGACCATAAGACCCCCAAGTCTAAAATACTTCTTATAATGCTGACCTCTGCTACAGTGGAATTCTATGTAGCTATGAGCAAATGAATAACTTAAATCTATACACATCTCCTGGTTGAATTTCAGAAACAATCTGGAGTGCAAAAATGTCACCCAAAATACCAAGAGTATAGTTTTCTTAAGTTTAAAACATGTCAAATTATACACAGATTATTTAGAGATACATCCGTAGATAGTGAAACTACTGAAGAAAAACAAGAGAATGATTAATGCAAAATTCAAGAGAGTGGTTACTCCCAAGAAATGTATGTATATGGGTGGGAGTGTTGTTTGAGAACATGACTGGGGAGGGACAAAAAAAAGGAAGGGCTTCAAGGGTACTTGTATGTTTGAAACCTTTTCCAAAAATTATTCTTTTGTTTTTTTTTGAGATAGGGTCTCACTTTGTCACCCAGGCTGGAGTGCAGTGGTTCCATTGTGGCTCACTGCAACCTCTGCCTCCTGGGCTCAAACAATCCTCCTGCATCAGCCCTCCAAGTAGCTGGGACTACAGGTGTTAACCACCACGCCTAGCTAATTTTTTGGTTTTTTTGTTTGTTTGTTTTTTGGTAGACACAGGGTTTCACCATGTTGCCAAGGCTGGTCTCGAACTCTTGAGCTCAAGTAATCCACCCGCCTCAGCCTCCCAAAGTGCTAGGATCATAGGTATGAGCCACGGTGCCTGGCCCACAAAATTATTCTTTAAATGTACACATATTGTAGGTCCAATAAAACATGCCTGTGGAACAAATACAGGCCACTATGTTATAAATCTCCAATCAGTAAGGAAAAATGAGAAGAGGTCCCAGAATTGGACCGCGAGATAGCCCCACACCAAGGTTTTAAGGATGAGCAGGAGGAGAGAACTCACAGATGTGCCCCCAGGTGCCAAGCAGATGAGAACAGGAGCAAACTCGTGTGTTTCTTTTTAATTCTTACCTGCTTGTCTTTTTTTCACATATTCTTTCCTTCCTAGGCAGCTTTTGTATGTGGCTTGGATTCTTGCAACTTGAAATAAAACAGATGTTTGGTGAAAGGGCTTTGCATTTGTGCATCTTTGTGGTTGTGACCTCCAGGGGTGTTTGGGGGATAACGGAAGGGGGCATCAAAGGCCTGTGTGTAGTGATGTTTCAGGAAGCCAGTTCAGCACTGCAGACCTGAGAGCTGGCTGGTTACATGACGCCTGGCTCCCAGATGCGGCCTGGGAACTGGAGTTTCCTTCCTGCCTTTCCTTTTCCCAGGGCAAGGAACAGACCTAGTGCTAAGAGCCCCCCAGTTCCATGCCAGGCATTGGGTTTCATTCTCATACCCCAGCCCACAAGGCAGGCATCATCAACACAGTTTACACATGGGCATGCAGGTTCAGACAGATGGTGAAGACACTTGCTGGGCAACACAGCTAAGGAGGAACACAAACCCATGTCTGACCACAGAACTCTCCCTCGGCTTCTGAATCCTGCATCCACCCGCTCCACACAGCAATCTAGGTCCTATCAGAGGCCAAGCTCATGAAGGGCCTTACAGAGCAGCTACGTCCTCTTCCCTGCGAGCCGGTTAGAGATGCTGGCTCAGGCCCCCCGGCCTAACTGTGGCCCTTCAGCCACATCCCCAGCCATTGGTGCCCACTGCTACGGAGGTCAGAAAATGAGACCACCAAGCCTTGAAGCCAGATACACCCACGTTCAAACCCCAGCTTGGCTGCTTACTCGCTGTGTAGCCTTCAACAAGTTACCAACACCTCCGTGCCTCAGTTTCCCTGCATAGAAAGTGAAGACTAACACCCACGTCACCTAGCTCATGGGTCTGTTCTCAGAACAGAATGAGACCGTGGTATAAAGGACTTAGTGTTCACCTGGCGTATGGCAGGCCCTCAAATGACTTAAGCGTGCTTCTTGACAGACTGGTTACGTTTCAAAGGGGACGCTCCCTCCCCCAGCAGTTTTGATTTTTTACTTTTTGCATTTCCTCATCTAACTTTTCTCATTGACCATTCCCAACAAACCCCCAGGCTGCAGGCTTTGAAACTACACTTTCCAACATCAGACACGCAGACAAGTGACGTTTTGGAAACGTTAATTTAAAGGGACTGGTTTCTCATGGTTTTACACCCCAGTAGTGAACAACAGGATCTGATCCAAACGAGAACTGAGACAGAGAACAACGTTTATCTATCTGCCTGCATCTGTGACTGACCTCCAAGCACTCATGAAAACAGAAATTCACAGGGATTTTATCATAATCCCATATCTCGTTCCTAGTTTCCAAAGTAAATGCTTCTAACGTTATATCAAACACCCATGTTTAAGATGTATCCCCAAGCTCTACTTGTTCATTTCATATTGTTGAAATCAGGACAGAAAAAGAAATCATACCTAGTTGATGTTTACAAAATTCCAAGGCATCTTCGGTAGCAAACAGAGTTCTGGGGAAACGAATGAATATTTTGGTTCTAAAAGTGAAAAGAAATGTTTTTGTAATTAATTGGTCAGTTTACCATCTAGTGGGTTGAACGGTGCCCCCTTCAAAAATTCATGTCCACGCAGAACCTCAGAATATGATCTTATTTGGAAATAGGGTGTTTGCAGATGTGACTGAGGTAAGGATAGAAATGAGATCATCCTGGAATAGGGTGGGCCCTAAATCCACTGAGAGTGTCCCTATACACACAGAAAGACACAGGGGAGGAGCCCCTGTGAGCACGGAGGCAGAGACTGGAGGGACACAGCTACAGCTAAGCAACGCCAGGAGCTGCCAGAGCTGGAAGAGGCTCCTGCAGGAACGTGGCCCTGCCAGCTCTTGATTTTTGGATTTCTGGCCTCCACAGCTAGGAGAGAACAGATTTGTTTTAAATCAGTCACTTTGTGATCATTTGTGACATAGTCCTAGGAAGTGAATACACCATCCTAACCTGAAGTTGCTTCAAGTTATGTTCCTGGGCTTTAAAGAGTGACGACGAAGAATATGGGTGTTTTTTTGTTTGTTTGTTTTTTGTTTTGAAACAGTCTCAGTTTGCTGCCCAGGCTGGGGTGCAGTGGCGCAATCTCAGCTCACTGCAATCCCCGTCTCCCAGGTTCAAGTGATTCTCATGCCTCAGACTCCCGAGTAGCTGGGATTACAGGCACCAGCCACCACGGCTAGCCAGATAAAGAATGTGGATCGAAGCTTAAAAGAAGATCATGCCGGGGCATGGTGACTCACGCCTGTAATCCCAGCACTTTGGGAGGCCGAGGCAGGCGGATCACCTGAGGTCAGGAGTTTGAGACCAGACTGACCAACGTGGTGAAACCCCGTCTGTACTAAAAATACAAAAATTAGTTCGGCATGGTGGTGAGCACCTGTAATCCCAGCTACTTGAGAGGCTGAGGCAGGAGAATCGCTTGACCCCGGGAGGCGGAGGTTACAGTGAGCCAAGATTGCGCCACTGCAGCCTGGGTGACAGAGCAAGACTCTGTCTCAAAAAAAAAAAAAAAAAAAAAAAAAAAAAAAAAAAAAGAAGAAGAAGAAAAAAAGAAGATCACATTAGCCAGCAGAGAGCTTACAAATATTGACCTCATGTTGCCTGCCCCACCCTCAGCCTGGTGAGGGAAAGTTCCCTGGGCAGCCACTGGGACCAGCAGTGGGTGGTGGCTGATGATCCCACTCTCCCTTGTCCCTGTTCCAATTTATGGAACAGGGGACAGACGGATCCCACCTCTGACCTCCATGCCCTGCCTCCCTCAGGATGTGCTGAGCCTTGCAGAATCCCCTTGGAGATCTGGATTGAATAAGTAAGTGATCCTTGGGACAGGCCCAGAATAGGAGCCTAAAGATGGAGAGAGGCCAAGGCGGCCCAGACGACCATGTACAAGCGGGAGTTCGGAGTTGGCGGGGAAAGCTCAGGAACAGGGTCACAGGCAGAGATCTCCGGGGCGGGGAAGCCCTGCCTCGGGGAATACATCTTCACGCTGGGGCACCTTTCCCTGCAACCACATTAACCCTGACCAAAATGACTAACAAGGCGGCCTCAGATCTTCCCGATTCATGTCCCTTGAGTTGTGCCTGAAAGCTTTCAATGCGTACGAAAGTTCTCTGCTCATGGACAACTAAGACTCCACAGTTAAGAGTTCTAGCACACCATTTCTGAGATGCTACAGATGATCTCACATTGTCTAGGTCCCAATAGCTCCTCTGGCAGGTCACGCGTACATGGAAACAGTGAAAGAATCCAGGCACACAGAGTTTAGGTGGCCCCTCTGCTTCCCTGTGTTTTGCCGGCAAGGAGGCCCATCTGCTGAGTCAGTTTAGTGCAGAGCGTTCCTTTATAACTTCACTGCCTCCCACCGGCAGCACCATAGCTCTTCTAAATAATTAAGAGCTGCATTTACATTGAGTAGATGAGGCATACATCTTGTAAATCTCCATAAATCCCTAGGAATTGAGTCTCCAGGCTCTAGATGGATACGGATCAATGCACAAACCCTTTGATGTCAAGGGAAGAGACCATTTGGTGGTCTTCTGGTCACTTACTTGCCTAACTTGTATTCCTCAGGTTTGTAGCCCATGTAGTTGATCAGCCGTTCCACGCCCTCTGCTGGAGGCCCGTGCCAGTGAGGCCAGGTGTCTGGGCATAAGGACTTGTACCTAGCAGGAGAGGAGACCGACATGGAGAAGCTGTGACTGTACCTTCCTCTAGCCCTCCCCCACATCCCCGGCCCCAGAAGCCTGCTGAGCGCTGCTGTGGCATGTCAGCCGCTCACTGTATGTGGTAGTCCCATCACACGAACTTTCTCGAATTCAAAGATGGGTGCTTTGCAAGAAAGGAAGAAGAGATAAGCTGTTTCAATGTAGTAGGAAGTTTGACCTGTCTTTGTAGAACAATGACATCATCAGATGCTCAACCCAGTGACTCAGTTCCACTCCTAGGTATCTGTCCAAGAGAAATGAAAGGGTGTCCAAACATTCATACCTGAATGTTCATAGCAGCCACTGGGTGTAGCAGTGCATGGTGCTATGATTCATAATAGCCAAAACGTGGAAACAACCCAGATGTCCATCAACAGAAAACTGAACAAACAAATGTAGCCTAGCACCAGAAGAAAAAGTTCTATGCTTGGGGCCAGGTACCGTGTGTCAAGCTTGTAACCCCAGCAATTTGGGAGGCCAAGGCAGGAGGATCACTTGAGGCCAGGCATTTGAGACCAGCCTGGGCAGACCCTGTTTCTACTTAAAAAAAAAAAAAAAAAAAAAAAAGGCTGAGCACGGTGGCTCATGCCTATAATCCCAGCACTTTGGGAGCCTGAGGTGGGCGGATCACAAGGTCCGGAGATCGAGATCATCCTGGTTAACACGGTGAAACCCCGTCTCTACTAAAAATACAAAAAATTAGCCGGGCGTGATGGCGGGCACCTGTAGTCCTAGCTACTCAGGAAGCTGAGGCAGGAGAATGGCATTGAACCTGGGAAATGGAGCTTGCAGTAACTGAGATTGCACCACTGCCCTCTAGCCTGGGTGACAGAGTGAGACTCCATCTCAAAAGAAAAAAAAATTTTTTTTAGCCAGGTGCGGTGGTGTGCGGCTATAGTCCCAGCTACTCAGGAGGATGAGGCAGGAGGATCGCTTGAGTCCAGGAGGTTGAGGCTTCAGTGAGTACTCCAGCCTGGGTAACAGAGACCCTGTCTCAAGAAAGAGTAGAGAAGAGAAAGAAAAGTTTCCATGCTTGTGAAGTGTTGAGGGCTTCCCGCACCCCCAGGGGTAATTTTGGCTCCAGTGTTAAGAACCTGATTCCAGCATGCAGTTCCCTTCTACCCTGCAGTCACTAGAAAGAGAACTGTGATGTCTGTAGTATAATGAAACAAGTGAATGCAGAATTCAGAAATGCAGATGGATCAAGGCTGGAAGCAACACAATTGGAGCCACTGGCGTAGAAACAGAATGAAACAGCCCAACTCCAGAGTGGGACGAGTCACCACCTCACCTGTGCAACGTGAACAGTAACAGGACCTTCCTCATGGGGTTCTCATGAGGTTGAAACGAGATAATACACACTAGGTATTTGGTCCCAGTCCGAGACTCAGTGAGTGCTAGCAGCGGTGTTCACAATATGCTCCTTCCTTTCATATTATGTTTATTTTTATTATTTATTTATTTCTGAGACAGAGTCTCGCTTTGTCACCCAGGCTGGAGTGCAGTGGCACGATCTCCACTCACTGCAAGCTCCACCTCCTGGGTTCACGCCATTCTCCTGCCTCAGCCTCCCAAGTAGCTGCAACTACAGGCGCCCGCCATCACACCCGGCTAATTTTTTGTATATTTTAGTAGAGACAGGGTTTCACCGTGTTAGCCAGGATGTCTCAGGCCCTGCTTTCATCCATGCAGACCTTGCCCAATACCAGCACACACTGCCAAAGTTAGACAGATAAGGAGGGGCTGGGGAGAAGCCCTAAATGCCTGCAGGTTGGAGGGACTAGTACCTTCTGTTCTCTTCAACTCTATGATATGGTTGCTCCCTGATCAAGGGAAGTGGTGCCAGGCAGGTGCACAGGGTTCGGCCATCTCCAGCTCAGTCCTGTGAACCTCCCCCTGCCTCTCTGTCCCCAGCCACTGACCAGCTGCCATGCTGGCCTCTCAGCTTGCCCTGGAGCTTACTCCCACCTCCAGGCTTTCCTGCCTAGATTGATGTTCCCTGAATGCTATGGACTGATCGTCTGTGTCCCCACAAAATTCATATGATGAAATCTAACTCCCAGTGGGATGGTGTTAGGAGGCAAGGCCTCTGACAGGTGATTAGGTCACAAGGGTGGAGCACTCATAAATGAGATCAGTGCCCCTATGAGCTCATGTGCCCCTTCCACTATGTGAAGACACAGTGAGAAGGCACCATCTACAAACAAGGAAGCTGAAGCTGGCCCTCACCAGACACTGAGTCTACCAGCACCTTGAACTTGGACTTCCCAGCCTCCAGAACTGTGAGACGTTTCCGTTGGTTAGAAGCCACCCAGTGTTTCATTATAGCAGCCCAAACACACTAAGACACCAAATGTCCTCATGGCTCACTCCGTCACTCAGAGAGTGACCCCCTTACCTAAGGAGGGAGCCTGGCCACTCTTTCCCTTTACCTGGATTCACTTTTCTTCAAATAACATATTCCTGCCTGACCTTATACAGTCACCCCTCAGTATCTGTGGCAGATTGGTTCCAGGACCCCCATGGATAAAAAATCCACGGATGTTCAAATCCCTGATAAAAAATGGCACAGTGTTTGCATATAACCTGAGTACATCCTCCTATACACTTTAATCATCTCTAAATTACTTATTATACCTAATACTATGTAAGTGCTATGTAAATAGTTATTATATGTATTGCTTTTTAATTTGTATTATTATTGTTGTATTGTTATTTTCATTGTATTTTTAAAAGCATTTTCAATCCATAGTTGGTTGAATCCTCGGATGTGGAACCCATGGGTATGGAGGGCCAACTTTACATCTTTGTTATTGCTGGTCTCCCCCACAGAAAGTAAATTCCATGAGGATAGAGATGGGGTCTGTTCTGTTCTCTGCTGTCACCCCAGCTAGGACAGTGCTAGCTCAGATAGCTGCTCACCAGTTTTTGTTTGTTTGTTTGTTTTGTCTTGATACACAGTCTCATTCTATCTCCCAGGCCGGAGTGCAGTGGCATGATTGCAGCTCACTGCAACCTCTACCTCCTGGGTTCAAATGATTCCCATGCCTCAGCCTCCCGAGTAGCTGGAATTATAGGCATGCACCACCACGCCTGGCTAATTTTTGTATTTTTAGCAGACACAGGATTTCACCATGTTGGTCAGGCTGGTCTTGAACTCCTGACCTCAAGTGATCCACCCACCTTGGCCTCCCAAAGTGCTGGGATTACAGGTGTGAGCGAACATGCCTGGCCTGCTCACTAGTTTTTATGGAAAGAATGAATGAGCCTCAGACAGCAGCAGAAATAGACAATAGATGTATGAAGTTCAAAAAAAACACAGGTAGATGGGAACATCAAGTTCGTATGTGTTTGGGGGGTGAGGTGGGCGCTGGCTGTTGCCCCTGCCATCTGCCGCAGAAGTCAAATTTGGGATGAGGATGAATGAATGATAAGTAGCTGATGGGCCAAAATGGTGGGCAAAGGAGGTACATCCAGGAAAAACAAAGGCAAAGAGTCTCAAATGACTACACTCAAAATATTAGGTTGAACCACATGAAATTGCTGATATTCAACCATTCTGACCCAGCAAAGTGACCATTTATTATGCTTGAGAGTGTATAGCTATTTTGGTAGCATAAATTCACACACAGCCCATCACTGAAGAAGTGTTGGTGTATAAGCAATTTGGGGGATGGCGAGAATAGGCGTAGAAATATTTCATTAAATCTTTACAAATTCCCTGAGCCCAGACAATTTAATCCTACGGATCAGGGAAATGACAGGTCACAGCTATAAGAGAATGAGAATTATGACCCAAGTTTGTGTGGTTTGAAAACCCATGTCTCTACTGCTAACCTGCTGCTCTTGACAACCTGTTGGGCTAAGGCACTAAACCAGGCCCTATGGTCCCAAATGGACTTAGCTTCCCCTGCTAATTCAGAGGCCTATGGGGCACTGCCCACGGCTGCCCCCTGGTGGCAGGTCTACGCACTTGGCCTTGCCCTTGACGGTAAACAGGGATTAGTGAAATGAACAGAAGACGGT
Source organism: Piliocolobus tephrosceles (assembly GCF_002776525.5). Taxonomy (NCBI): domain Eukaryota; kingdom Metazoa; phylum Chordata; class Mammalia; order Primates; family Cercopithecidae; genus Piliocolobus; species Piliocolobus tephrosceles. The sequence goes on along the minus strand of NC_045443.1, from coordinate 106,980,170 downwards.
AAACTGAGTTTTTGTGAGTTTGTTTTTTGTTTTGTTTTGTTTTTTTTTGAGACAGGGTTCTCATTCTGTCACCCAGGCTGGAGTGCAGTGGTGCGATCTCAAGTTCACTGAAGCCTCAACCTCCCAGGCTCAGGTGATCCTCCCACCTCAGCCTTCCAAGTAGCTGGGACTATAGATGCGCACCGCCACACCCAGCTAATTTTTTTTTTTCTTTTTTTGGTAGAGATTGGGTTTTGCCATGTTGCCCAGGCTGGTCTCGAACTCCTGGCCTCAAGCAATCCTCCCACCTCAGCCTCCCAAAATGCTGGGATTACAGGCATGAGCCACTGCGGCCAGCCAGAGTTGGTTTTTATCATTTTGTTTTGTTTTGTTTTGAGACGGAGTCTCGCTTTGCTGCCCAGGCTGGAGTGCAGTGGCACGATCTCGGCTCACTGCAAGCTCTGCCTCCTGGGTTCATGCCATTCTCTTGCCTCAGCCTCCCGAGTAGCTGGGACTACAGGTGCCCGCCACCACACCCAGTTAAGTTTTTTTCTTTTTTTTGTATTTTTAGTAGAGATGGGGTTTCACCATGTTAGCCAGATGGTCTCGATCTCCTGACCTCGTGATCTGCCCGCCTCAGCCTCCCAAAGTGTTGGAATTAAAAGTGTGAGCAGGCCGGGCGCGGTGGCTCAAGCCTGTAATCCAGCACTTTGGGAGGCCGAGACGGGTGGATCACGAGGTCAGGAGATCAAGACCATCCTGGCTAACATGGTGAAACCCCGTCTCTACTAAAAAATACAAAAAACTAGCCGGGCGAGGTGGCGGGCACCTGTAGTCCCAGCTACTCCAGAGGCTGAGGCAGGAGAATGGCGTAAACCCGGGAGGCGGAGCTTGCAGTGAGCTGAGATCCAGCCACTGCACTCCAGCCTGGGCCACAGAGCGAGACTCCGTCTCAAAAAAAATAAATAAATAAATACATAAATAAAATAAAATAAAATAAAATAAAACTGTGAGCAACAGAGTTGGGTTTTTGTATTCTCCCAAATGTTAGTGTTTTTAGCTGTCATAAACTACAGCAGTTAAGAACCAAACTGAGCCTTCCTAAGGGATGCCATTTTCTTTATCATTAAACCCCAGAGATTCTCACATAGTAGGCACATGACTATTAGCTTCAGATCAATAAAGCACATTTTACCTTTGCAAGAAATGCTCATATTTCCTCCGGTATGCAAAACCGGCCCGTCTCACCCGCAGGTGCTCCATCAGCCCCAGGTATTTGATCTGATGCCTTATGAGGAAGTCATCAAATTTGCCTTAGGAGAAATAGAAGAGAGAATGACAGAAAAGGACACCATGGCTTCATTTCAACCAAGACAGATCACAGTCTGAAAGCTGAAGTTCAGTGGGCTGGGTCTGGCCCCAGACTTGTTTTGTGGGGCCTTAATTAATTAATTAATTTTATTTATTTATTTATTTTTGAGACGGGGTTTCACTCTTGTTGCCCAGGCTGGAGTGCAGTGGCACAATCTCAGCTTTCTGCAACCTCTGCCTCCTGGGTTTAAGTGATTCTCCTGCCTCAGCCTCCCGAGTTGTAGGGATTTCAGGTGCCCGCCAACCATGCCTGGCTAATTTTTATAGTTTTAGTAGAGACGGGGGTTTCACCATGTTGTCCAGATTGGTCTCGAACTCTTGACCTTAGGTGATCCACCTGCCTCAGCCTCCCAAAATGCTGAGATTACAGGCATGAGCCACTGTGCCCAGCCCAATTGTGTTTTTTTAAATGGGGGAATTTTACAGGAAAAAATTAAATTTCTGGTTCCTTTGAAAAGTCCTGAGATCTGGCTATCCTGGCCCCAGAGTCCCACATGGCAATAGCTGGCCGGAGAGGAGTAGTGCTGCTGCCCCTTTAGACAGAATGTGCCTTCTCCAGTTTGCCGCAGTCCCCTCTACTCCCTATTGCCTTACAACCTGTCTGCTTCACTCATTTGCTTTTCCTGCCTGGCCTCTGTGAGCCTCTGATGATTCATTATCATTCATTATAATGGTTCCTAACGACTACATTATAGACCATGGCAAGAGCTTAGAAACTACCCAAGTCATGGATCGTTTTGGAAGACTGTTCCCTGACTGGAAAAGAGCAACGTTGACTCCCCTTACCTCTGACACCTGCCTGACTCAGCTTTGTAGCTCCTGAAAATGACCAAGCTCTGAGCAATGCTCACTCTGAACCACCAAAGGAATTCATTTACCTTCTATTACTATTTTTTGAGATAGGGTCTCACTCTGTCACCCTTACTGGAGTGCAGTGGCACAATCATGGCTCACTGCAGCCTTGAACTCCTGGGCTTAATTGATCCTCCCACCTCAGCCTCCCGAGTAGATGGGACTACAGGCACGTGCCACTACACCCAGCTAGTTTTTGTATTTTTAGTAGAGACATGCCACCATGCCTGGCTAATTTTTGCATTTTTTGTAGAGACAGGGTTTTGCCATGTTGCCCAAGCTGGTCTCCAATTCCTGGGCTCAAGTAATCTGCCTGCCTCAACCTCCCAAAGTGCTAGGATTACAGGCATAAGCATGTAACACCTGGCCATCTTCTATTATTTAGAAAGGAAAATGATTCACATCCAGAGGACATCAGGTGAGCTTGTGGTGGTGTTTAGGATCCCAACCCACTGCCACCTCGCTTTGTCTTACGGCCTCCTTTCCTGAGCCCAGTTCATAATGATTCACAACTCACTGGGTTCTTTCCTGTCATTGGGCTTGATGCAACGAATGTAGGAGGGCTCCTTAGAGATGAGGATTTCTAGAAGGCTGCTCAGACTGTTTTTAAACTGAGTCCCAACCTGCAAAGAGAGAGAGAGAGAGAATGAGCCAGGGAGATACTGCTGCTTCCAATGAATACAGAGAAGACTGGCCAGGGCTCAAGGTGTCAACCCTATAGAGCTGAACTATTGACAGATTGTCTTCCTAGTGGCCATTTGGCCCATTAAGAGGTGGTTTTGGATGTCCTCACCTAAGAAGCCCAAGCTTGGTCTGGTCATGTGGAAGCTGGACAAGCATCTGTCTAGGATGCCTCACTTGCTCAGCAAAGACGTGGTGAGTGCCCAGCAGAAACCAGTGCTGCCCCAGGCCTGTCATTCTCTGCCACTCTCTGCCACCTTCCTTTGTGTTTCTTTGTTGACATGTGTCCTTCATGATGCTGGCATTATTATAACTTCTTTATTTGATGGTATTTTCCTATACCCTCTCCCACTAGATTGTAAGCCCATTGAGGACAGGGACCTCATCTGGCTTGTTATTGCTAAACCCCTGTGCCTGGCACAGTGCCTGCCACATATACATAGTAGGTGCTGCTCAATGAATGTCTGCAAACGAACAAACTGGGACTAAACTTGGAACATGAATATCACGTTCCAAGCTAATGTATATAAGCCACGTTCTAAGTGATTTTTTAAGAGACAGGGTCTTGCTCTGTCACCTAACCTGGAGTGCATAATCATGGCTCATTGTAACTTCAGACTCCTGGGTTCAAGCGATCCTCCTGCCTCAGCCTCCCAAAGTAGCTGGGACTATAGATGCACACCACTGCACCTGGCTAATTGACTTTTTCTTTCTTTCTTTTATGTTTTTAATGCACCCAAGTTTTGTCTCACTGATTTTTATCTTGATTTTTTTGTAGAGACAGGGTCTCATTATGTTGCCCAGTCTGATCTTGAACTCCTGGCCTCAAGCCATCCTCCCACCTCAGCCTCCCAAAGTGCTGGGATTACAGGTGCATATATTTAGTAGAATCTGTTAGATAGAGAGTAATATACTTCCAGAAAAGGGGAAGGTGGCTTAAAAAGCGTAGGTAGCTGGTGGTCATCTCACCCTCTGGGGAATTTTTGTTCCCTTTCCAATTTTGCATGGACATTTATCCCACTCACTGTTGGGGGCCTCCTCCGGTTTTCTAACTCAGCCAGCAGGAAGCATTCCCTCAGGATGACATTCTTGGACTTGCACAGCACCTGTAAGTGAAGAGAAATGAGCACCACGTTCGCTGTTTCACAAATCGCTACAGGGCCGTCAGGACGGCTCACAGAAGTGTGCGTGAAGCAACAGAGCCATCTGCTTGTTGAATGCTTTAAGAGGTTCCTGATGTAAAGAAAGGGGAACAACACAGTCAAATATGGAAATTCATGTTCACATTCCACATCCACTGCTTTGCCTACTTACTGAGGCTAGCTGTGTTTTCTCAGACATTGTCCCTGGTTCCGTGCAGCTGCTTCAGAATAAACTGGCTCTTTAAGAATGAGGAGTTCGAGACCAGCCTGACCAACATGGAGAAACCCCACCTCTACTAAAAATACAAAATTAGCCAGGCGTGGTGGCACGTGCTTGTAATCCCAGCTACTCGGGAGGCTGAGGCAGGAGAATCGCTTGAATCCAGGAGGTGGAGATTGCAGTGAGCTGAGATTGTGCCACTGCACTCCAGCCTGGGCAACAAGAGTTAGCAAAACTCCGTCTCAAAAAAAAAAAAAAAAAAAAATGATCCCAGGCCAGGAATGATGGGACTCAGGCTTATAATCCCAGTACTTGGAGAGGCCGAGACAGGAAGATGGCTTACACCCAGGAGTTTGAGACCAGCCTGGGCAACGTGACAAAACTTCATCTCTACCAAAAAGAAAAAAAGTTAGCTAGGCGTAGTAGTGCACGCCTATGGTCCTAGTTACTCAGGAAGCTGAGGTGGGAGGATCACTTGAACCCACAAAGTCGAGGTTACGGTGAACTGTGATCATGCCACTGCACTCCAGCCTGAGTGACAGAGACCCTGTCTCAAAAAGAAAAAAATGGGCTGGGCGTGGTGGCTCAAGCCTGTAATCCCAGCACTTTGGGAGGCCAAGGTGGGCGGATCACAAGGTCAGGAGATCGAGACCATTCTGGCTAACACAGTGAAACCCCGTCTCTACTAAGAATACAAAAAAATTAGCCGGGCGTGGCGACGGGCGCCTGTAGTCCCAGCTACTCGGGAGGCTGAGGCAGGAGAATGGCGTGAACCTGGAAGGCGGAGCTTGCAGTGAGCCGAGATGGCGCCACCGCACTCCAGCCTGGGTGACAGAGCGAGACTCCGTCTCACAAAAAAAAAAAAAAAAAAAAAATTACCTCCAAGATAATGTTGTTAAGTGAAAAAAGCAAGATGCAGAACCACACACTGTGCTCATTATTGTGCAAAGAGAAAGAAAAAAAAAAAAGGAGATTCACGTACACACATCCTGTGTGATTCCTGGAAGGACACACAATACAAAAGTGAGCAGCTGGTTCTCAGGAGAGAGACTTGCTGACATGGGACCCAGGGCACTAGCTTTTGGACTGTTTGACTTTCGCCCCTGTGCATATATTTTTTAAAATAATCTGTATCACCAAAAGTCCTTAATTTTTTAAAAAATTTAATTCTCTACTAGAAAAATAATATTTTCGCTATATATATAACATGGAATATTATTCAGTCTTCAAAAGGATGATTCTGACATATTCCACAACACGAATAAACCTATGCTAAGTGAAATAAGTATTATGCTTATTATGCTAAGTGGAATAAGCTAAGTGAAATAAGCCAGTCGCAAAAAGACAAACACTGTCTGATTTCACTCATATACGGTCCCTAAAGGAGTGAAATTCATACAGGCAGAAAGTGGATGGTATTTCCAGGGGCTGCTGGGGGGGGGAACAGAGAGTAGCTGTTAGTGGAGACTGAGTTTCAGTTTTGCAAGATGAAAAGAGCTCTGGAGATTAACTGCACAACAATGTAAATTTACTCAACACTATTGAATTGTACACTTTAGCCGGGCGCGGTGGCTCAAGCCTGTAATCCCAGCACTTTGGGAGGCTGAGACGGGCAGATCACGAGGTCAGGAGATCGAGACCATCCTGGCTAACACGGTGAAACCCCGTCTCTACTAAAAATACAAAAAACTAGCCGGGCGAGGTGGCAGGCACCTGTAGTCCCAGCTACTCCAGAGGCTGAGGCAGGAGAATGGTGTAAACCCGGGAGGCGGAGCTTGCAGTGAGCTGAGATCCGGCCACTGCACTCCAGCCCGGGCGACAGAGCAAGACTCCGTCTCAAAAAAAAAAAAAAAAAAAAAAGAATTGTACACTTTAAAATGATTAAAATGTGGCCAAGTGTGGTAGCTCATGCCTGTAATCCCAGCACACTGGGAGGCCAAGGTGGGTGGATCCTTTGAGGCCAGGAGTTCAAGACCAGCCTGACCAACGTGATAAAATTCCATCTCTACTAAAAATACAAAAAAAATTTAGCCCGGTGTGGTGGCATATGCCTGTAATTCTACCTACTCAGGAGGCTGAGGCAGGAGAATTGCCTTGAACCCGAGGCAGAGGTTGCAGTGAGTTGAGATCATGCCACTGCACTCCAGCCTGGGTGACAGAGTGAGATTCTGTCTCAAAAATAATGAATAAGTAAAATGATTAAAATGTTATATTTTATGTTACATATGTTTGGTCACAACTCAAAAATATGTTTTTTCTTTCTTTTTGAGACAGGGGCTCATTCTGTCATCCAGGCTGGAGTGCAATGGCACACTCACAGCTCACTGCAACCTCCACCTCCACCTCCTGGGCTCAAGCAATCCCCGCCACCCCAGCCTTCCAAGTAGCTGGGACCACAGGGCATGTTACCACACCCAACTAATTTTTGTGGGTTTTTTTGGTAGAGATGGGGTTTCACCATGTTGTCCAGGCTGGGTTCAAGCTTCTGGGCTCAAGTGATCTACCCAGTTCGGCCTCCCAAAATGCTGGGATTACAGGTGTGAGCCACCGCGCCTGGCCCCCCGGTTTTTTTAACTGAATTTGTTGTTGTTGTTTAACCCATTGCAGTTCCAAACCTATAGTGATATGGAACAGTAATCTGCAAATAGTACAGAAACAAATTAGAAGTGTTCCCTCCTGAAGTCAAAAAGTTCAGGGACCTTCAGCCCTGGTGGGTGAAGGGAGAGATTCAGAGAATTTTTCCTGTGTGATGCCCTCTCCGTGGATTGGTTTGTGAAGCTAATGGCCATGACCCCAGAGGGGAAGCCATTAGAAAAACGCTGTCTCTCGTTTGTCAACCAGACACTTCCACTCCCGTGTTCTCCTCCGCATGAGGCAGAGAGTAGCAGACCCACTTCGCCGATGGGGAAACCTGCCACATGGTCCCCAGCAGGGAAGGGGCTGGGCGGGAACTCAGACCCAGAGAGCGACTGTCTGGTGAATCCAAAGTTAGGAGTTGCTCGTCTATCCTGAGTCCTAAAAGGTTGAGACAAGCAGTCCCAGAAGTGGTACAGAAAGTTCAGGAAGGCAGAAAAAACACTCCTGAGGTGACTATTCACTTGCTCGGTCTGAAAATGTTACCCTTAGGGTTAAACTTTTTATAAACCAAGCTAATAAAAGCTAATTTTGTACAAAACAGTTAACTATTTTAATACAAAATAAGGCCCTTAAAAACTCAAGGTTTTAGGCATGGCATGGTGGCTGAAGCCTGCAATCCCAGTACTTTGGGAGAGTGAGGTGGGAGGATCACTTGAGGCCAGGAGTTCGAGACCAACCTAGGCAACATATCAAGATCATGTATCTACAAACAAAAAAATCAGTTGGGTGTGATGGTGTGTGTCTGAAGTCCCAGCTACTCAGACTGAGGCAGGAGGATCACTCGAGCCCCAGAGGTTGAGGCTGCAGTGGGCTATGATGGCGCTACTGCACTCCAGCCTGGATGACAGAGCGAGACTGTCTCAAAAACAACAGTAGCAGCAGCAGCAGCAGCAGCAACAGCAACACTTCTTAGATTCATGAGATACATGGAAAGGCAAAGAGATTTGGAATTCCACTGGCAGCCCTGGGGGTTAATACCATCCCCAGCCCCCACCTCATGATGTGACCTTGTGCAAGTTGTGACCTGTCTGGGTCTCAGCTTCCTCGTCTTCAGATTATGTCACCCCAGTATATTCTCATGATACCAGAATGAAATCTCTACTTCCCCTGTGGACCTGCCCGTGCTAAGCTCTCAGCCCCCTGTCCTAATATTTCCCCTCATCCAGACCATAGGACCTTTGCACATGCTGGTCCCTCTACCTGGAATAACTTCTGAACCTTCTATGGCCAAAATCATTCTCATTCAGGTTTTAGCTCAAAGTGACCTCCGAGGGGTGTTTTCTGTAATCACCTGAATTAAAAATGTCCCCTTCAATCACAGTTCCTTCTGTATTCTCTTTGTAGCACTTCTTACTGATGGATAACTTATTTGTGTATATATTTATTATCTGCTTCCCCAACTCCTGACTGTAAGCCCCATGGGAACAAGAATTCCATCTTGTTCACTGATGGCCTCCAGAGCTGGTACCCAGCGGGGCACCATACACATTTGAATGGTTTGTTGAGTGAAGTGTCCACACAGATTATCTTAAATGTCTGTTCTGGCCATGACATGCCAGAGTTCTAACACAATGCATGGAAAAGAAAAATCCAGAAGGCAAATTCTACCAAAATCACTATCATGGGTAATATTTCAAAATCATCAGAAACACATAAGTGTTAGACTTACTTCTTTCAGATGTCTGTAAAGAAGATCATTGTTTTTTTCCAAGAATCCTGTAAAGCATTGAATAAAAATTTTTTTAATCAATGGCTCTGCCTAAAAATACAATTCCATCCCAACTCATTGCAAAGGGAAATTCTGAAAAATAATTTCTTAGGATTAGCTCATAGTTTCTCAACCTTGGCTCTACGGATATTTGGGGCTGGGTCGTTCTTTGTGGTGGGGGCTGTCCCATATATTGTGGGATTTTGAGGAGCATCCGTGGCCTCTATTCACACTAGATCCCAGTAACACTCTCCCCAGTTGTGACAACCAAATATATTTCTAGATTATATGGCTTGGGTCTGTGCCCTTGCTCAAATCTCAAGTCAAATTGCAATCCCCAATGCTGGAAGAGCGGCCTGGTTGGGGGTGATTGGATCGTGGGTGCAGATGTCCCCCTCGCTGTTCTCATGATAGTTTTCAGGAGATCTGGTCGTTTAAAAGTGTGTAGCACCTTCCCCTTCACTCTATTCCTCCTTCTCTGGGCATGTTAGACATGCTTGCTTCCCCTTCGTCTTCCACCAGGATTGTAAGTTTCCTGAGGCCTCCCCAGCCATGCTTTCCTGCACAGCCTGAAGAACTTTGAGTCAATTAAACCTCTTTTCTTTATAAATTACCCAGTCTCAGGTAGTTCTTTATAGCAATGTGAGAATGTACTAATATGCTAGACATTGCCACATATCCCTGCGAGGGGGTGGGTGGGCGGGTAACATATCCCTCATTGAGAACCAGGTCCTCAGAACTGAACTCATGGCACAAATGCTATACTCAACCCTGATGTGCTGTCATATAAATATGCACAGTCTTTACACTAAGTATTGCACACTTGCCCTAGTCCAACAGCAAAGAAACACACGTACACTGAATATACAGAAACAGGGGACACTGAACCTCAAGGACAGCCAACTGGGACTCTAAATAGATGAGAAAATTCCCCATGACTGAGAAAAAGCAAACTCAAGCACCATGGCTGGTGGTATCCAAGAGCATCTTCAGGCAAAGACAGACATGTCATTTCCAGGTTTAAAACTTGGCTTATCTGTCGACCTAAAACTTAATCAGTTAATAATTACATCAGAAAGTCAATGGCATTATAAAGGCAAAACCAGATTTTTTTTTTTTTTTTTTAAGTTGGGGGAGCAGCCAAGCATCGTGTCTCATGCTTGTAATCCCAGCACTTTGGAAAGCTGAGGTGGGAGGATCACTTGAGCCTAGGAGTTTGAGACTAGCCTGGGCAACATAGTGAGTTTGAGACTAGCCTGTCTCTACACACATTTTTTTAAAAACTTAGCTGTATGTGGTGGTGCATGCCTGTAGTCCCAGCTACTTGGGGAGCTGAGGTAGGAGGATCGCTTGAGCCCAGGAAGTCAAGACTGCAGTGAGCCATGATTGCGCACTGTACTCCTGTCTAGGCAACAGAGTGAAACCATGTTTCCAGAAAAATGATCAAATAAAAATTTAAAAAAGGCATGCATCAAAAGTGTTTAAGAAAAAAAATGGTGGCATAGAAGCAAGCTGGCTTCACTCCCCCCACAGAAAACCAAAATGAAATAATATAGCATGAGATTATTACCAGAAATATCCCAGAACTCAAATATGAGGATGACATAATTCCTGGTGCTACAAAGAAGTAGAAAATCTCAGAGCAGATGGTAAGAGAATCAGATTTCCATATCCATGATGCCCCCCATCTGCCTGGCACCAACCACATGGGAAACTCCCCACCAACACACAGTTTCTACATGGAAAAAAGTGAGATCAAGGTAGAGTGAGTGAGTGTGTGTGTGTGTGTATCCTCACATTCATAGGTATATGCAGAAAACGTTTCTATTTTCCTGGAAGTAGTTACAAGAAACTGTTTATTCTTGTGGTTCCCCCTGAAGGAGAGACTGAGAGTAAAAGGCATTTGAGTTTTCCTTTTGTTCTTTTCTGTGCTGTCAGTAGTTTACAGCTCTATATGTGTATTATCTTTATTCTTTAAACAAAAATCAAGGGATTATCTGCACAAAGAGACTCATCTTATTTACAAATTTTTTCTTTTTGTCACTTTGCATTCAAAGAAAAAACCCTAATACCTGTACATGTTATTACTTTTTAAAAGATTCTTAGAAATATACTCTTATTTAAAAGTAAAAATAATGTTGGGTGTGGTGGCTCATGCCTGTAATCCCAGCACTTTGGGAGGCCGAGGTGGGTAGATCACCTGAGGTCAGGAGTTTGAGACCAGTCTGGCCAACATGGCAAAACACTGTCTCTACTAAAAATACAAAAATTAGTTGGGTGTGGTGGCAGACATCTATAATCCCAGTTACTTGGGAGGCTGAGGCAGGAGAGTGGCTTGAACCCCGGGAGGCAGAGATTGCAGTGAGCTGAGATCATGCCACTGCACTTTAGCCTGGGTAACAGAGCAAGACCTTGTCTCAAAAAAAAAAAAAAAAAAAAAAAAGGTAAAACTAATTTCAAGCCAAAAGTAAAAGTGACAAAAGAAAATGAAGAAGAGTTAGACTTCATCAAAACTAAAAACTTCTATGCTTCAAAGGACACCATCACAAAAATGAAAAGACAACTCATAGAATTGGAGAAAATATTTGCAAATTGTATATCTGATCAGGATCTAGTATCTAGGATATATAAAAAATTCTTACAACTCAATAATGAAAAACAACCTAATCTCAAACATGGGCAAAAGATCTGCATAGACATTTCTCCAAGGAAGATAAACAGCCAATAAACACATGAAAAGATGTTTAATATCATAGGTCATTAGAGAAATGCAAATCAAAAGCACAATGAAATACCACTTCACACCCACTAATATGGTTAGAAGAACATCACACATAGGCCGGGCGTGGTGGCTCACACCTGTAATCCTAGCACTTTGGGAGGCCAAGGCGGGTGGATCATGAGGTCAGGAGATGGAGACTATCCTGGCTAACATGGTGAAGCCCCGTCTCTACTAAAAATATAAAAAATTAGCCGGGCGTGGTGGTGGGTGCCTGTAGTCCCAGCTACTTGGGAGGCTGAGGCAGGAGAATGGCATGAACCCAGGAGGCGGAGCTTGCAGTGAGCAGAGATCGTGCCACTGCACTCCAGCCTGGGCGACAGAGCAGAACATCACATATGGAACATAACAGATATATAGAATGATATAACACAAGCATGGGTGAGGCTGTGGAGACATTGGAAGCCCTAATATGCTGCTGGTGGAAACGTAAAATGGTGCAGCTGCTTCGGAAAATGACCTGGCAGTTCCTCAAAAGGTTAAGCATACAGTTAACATACATATTTTTTATTTTGAGATGAAGTCTGGCTCTGTCACCCAGGCTGGAATGCAGAGGCACGATCTTGGCTCACTGCAACCTCCGCCTCCCAGGTTCAAGCCATTCTCCTGCCTCAGCATCCCAAGTAGCTGGGACTACAGGTGTCCACCACCACGCCCGGCTAATTTTTGTATTTTCAGTAGAGATGGGGCTTCACCAGGCTGGTCTCAAACTCCTGACCTCAGGTGATTCGCCCCCCACTTGGCCTCCCAAAGAGCTGGGATTACAGGCATGAGCCACTGCACCTGGCTGAGTTACCATATCTAATCTAATAATTCCATTCCTAGGTATATACATAAGAAAAATGAAAACTTATGCCCATACTAAAACTCATACTGGCATATTCGTAGTAGCCTTATCTATAATAGTTAGAAGGTATAAACAACCCAAGTGCCTACCATGAGGTATTGATGAATGCATGAACAAAATGTGGCATATCCACATCATGGGATATTATTTGACAATAAAAAGGAATGAAAGCATGGATGAACCCTGAAAAAATTATGTTAAGTCAAAGAAACCAGACACAAAAGGCCACACGTTGCATGATTCTAGTTATAAAAAAAAGTCAAAAAAAAAAAAAAAAAAGGTCAAATCTATAGAGAGGGAAGGTGGATCAGCTGGTTGCCTTGAGCTGTAGGGGTGGGGTTAGAGGGAAACAGAGAGTGCCTGCTAATGGCTACAGGATTTCTTTTGGGGGTGACAAAATGTTCTAAAATGAATGGTGGTGGCCAGGCATGGTGGCTCATACCTGTAATCCCAGCACTTTGGGAGGCTAAGGTGGGTAGATCACTTGGGGTCAGGAGTTCCAGACCAGCCTGGCCAACATGGCAAAAACAAACAAACAAAAAAATTAGCTGGGCGTGGTGGTGGGCGCCTGTAACCCCAGTTACTTGGAAGGCTGAGGCAGGAGAATGGCTTGAACCTGGGAGGTGCAGTTTGCAGTGGGCCGAGACTGCGCCACTGCACTCCAGCCTGGGCAACAGAGTGAGACTCTCTCTCAAAATAAAAATAAAAATAAAATAAAACAAAATGAATGGTGGTAATGTTTTCACAACTCTGAATATATTAATACTAAAATCTACTGAATTGTACATTTTAAAATGGGGTAAATGGATGGTATGTGAATTGCATCTCAATAAAGTGGTTATTTACAAAAATAATAAATACAATTAGCAAGACTTTTTTGAGTGGCTTGAATGCAAGGTTAGGGAATGTTTGGGATGACCGTGCACCATTTCCTCCGTGGACTCGGAGTTTATTGTAAGGCACCAGGCTGGGCACACACATGGCTGTCACCTGTACGACCACTTACCCTTGGTGCAGTATGTGACCTCTCCTGCATAGTGGAGGAGGCGGAACTCCATCCAGCCAATCCTCTTTCGGCCCTTTGGACCAGCCAGCTTACGGCTACGAGACAGAAACAGACATGAGTTGAACTTTTTTTTTCTTTTTTGAGGCAGAGTCTCGCTCTGTCACCCAGGCCATAGTGCAGTGGCGCGATCTCGGCTCACTGCAAGCTCCGCCTCCCGGGTTCATGCCATTCTCCTGCCTCAGCCTCCCGAGTAGCTGGGACTACAGGTGCCCGCCACCTCACCCGGCTAGTTTTTTGTATTTTTAGTAAAGATGGGGTTTCACCATGTTAGCCAGGATGGTCTCGATCTTCTGACCTTGTGATTCGCCCGCCTGGGCCTCCCAAAGTGCTGGGATTACAGGCGTGAGCCACCGCGCCTGGCACTTTTTTTTTTTTTTTTTTTTGAGATGGAGTCTTGCTCTGTTGCCCAAGCTGGAGTAGAGTGGCATGATCTTGGCTCACTGCAACCTCCACCCCCTGGGATTAAGCGATTCTCCCGCCTCAGCCTCTGGAGAAGCTGGGATTACAGGCATGCGCCACCACACTCGGCTAACTTTTGCATTTTTAGTAGAGATGGGGTTTCACCATGTTCGTCAGGCTGGTCTCGAACTCCTGACCTCGTGATCCGCCTGCCTCAGCCTACCAAAGTGCTGGGATTACAGGTGTGAGCCACCGCACCTGGCCTATGAGGTGAACTTTCTACTTCACTGAGACAAAATGGCACCAATCAATATCTGAAGCAAAGAGTGAGAGAGAGATGCCTTCAACCAGTTAGGTCCACATTGAAAGCCACCACACAGGGAGGCTCACAGGAAGTCTTGTTACTTATTTTCTGGCTATAGACCAAGATTTCTTTAAAATTAGATCCTTTGGCCAGGCGTAGTAGCTCACACCTGTAATCCTAGCACTTTGGGAGGCTGAGGCAGGAGGATCGTTTAAGGCCAGGAGCTTGAGATTAGTCTGGGGCAACACAGCAAGACCCTGTCTTTAAAAAAAAAATACAAAAAATTGGCTGGGAGTGGTAGCATGCGCCTTGTAGTCCCAGCTACTCGGGAGGCTGAGGGGGGAGGATTGCTTGAGCCCAGGAATTTGAGGCTGCAGTGAACTATAATTACACCACTAGACTCCAGCCTGTGCAACAGAGTGAGACCTTGTCTCAAAAAATAAAAAAACAAAATTAGATCCTTTCTTCCCATAAATGCTGAGAAATAAAAGTACAGAACTGAGCCACAGAAACACATGTATTTGTACAATGAATTCACTTCTGTTTTTCTAGGTGATGTAACTAAGAACAATTTTATGTCTTACATTTTTATGATGTTGAAAGACTAAAATGCTCATAAAGTATCAGTTTTCAGTTTCTACAGATTCTTGATTTTTTTTTTTTTTTTTTGAGATGGAGTCTCGCTCTGTCTCGCAGGCGGGAGTGCAGTAGTGTGATCTTGGCTCACTGCAACCTCTGCCTCCTGAGTTCAAACGATTCTCCTGCCTCTGCCTCCCGAGTAGCTGGGATTATAGGTGTGAGCCACCATGCCTGGCTAATTTTTTGTATTTTTAGTGGAGATCGTTTTTCACCATGTTGGGCAGGCTGGTCTTGAACTCCTGACGTCAGACGATCCACCTGCCTCAGCCTCCTAAAGTGCCGGGATTATAGGCATGAGCCACCGTGCCTGGCCAGATTCTTGATTTTTAAAAATGACTTTTACTTGAAATTGTCACATAAATTGACAGCACACATATATTCTAAGCATACAGCTCAATGAATATTTGAAAACAATATGCCTGGCCGGGCACGGTGGCTCAAGCCTGTAATCCCAGCACTTTGGGAGGCCGAGACGGGCGGATCACGAGGTCAGGAGATCAAGACCATCCTGGCTAACACGGTGAAACCCCGTCTCTACTAAAAAATACAAAAAACTAGCCAGGCGAGGTGGCGGGCCTGTAGTCCCAGCTACTCGGGAGGCTGAGGCAGGAGAATGGCGTAAACCCAGGAGGCGGAGCTTGCAGTGAGCTGAGATCCGGCCACTGCACTCCAGCCTGGGCGACAGAGCGAGACTCCATCTCAAAAAAAAAAAAAAAAAAGAAAACAATATGCCTGTGTAACCAGCACCCAGATTAAGAAGCAGAGCAGTCCTTGAGAACCCCCACATTGAGCCCTTTCCAGTTGCAACCAGACATGTAACAGCATAAGTGAATTTTTACCCAGTTGTATGTGTTGCATTGCAATGGAATTATATAGTATGTAGTCTTTTTTTTTTTTTTTTTTTCCTTTAAGACAGAGTCTCGCTTTGTTGCCCAGGCTGGAGTGCAATGGCGCAATCTCAGCTCACTGCAACCTCCGCCTCCCAGATTCAAGCGATTCTCCTGCCTCAGCCTCCCAAGTAGCTGGAACTACAGGTGTGTGTCACCATGCCCAAGTTTTGTATTTTTAGTAGAGACGGGGTTTCACCATGTTGGTCAGGCTGGTCTCGAACTCTTGACCTCAGGTGATCCGCCTGCCTCAGCCTCCCAAAGTACTGGGATTATAGGCATGAACCAGAGCACCTGGCCATAATATGTACTCTTTTGTGTCTGACTTCTATCACATTTGTGTAACTTACTTACATCACTGCGTGCAGTTACAGATTATTCATTGCACAGTGATATATTATTCCATTTGTGAATGCACCCCAATTTATTTTTCCATTCTTGATTCACTATATAATTTCATGTGCTTATCCTTTGCAATTTCATTTACTTATCCTTTCAGTATTCTACAACCGGTCTGAGAAAGCCATCACCATTTACTAAGTCTTTACCATGGCCAGAAATTGCATCATTTACAAAACTGGATGGTAAGTATATTAATAACCCCATCTTGTAGCAGGGGAAACACAAATGCAGGAACATTCATCTGGTCTTGGGGCCAGGTACAGTAGCTCACTTCTGTAATCCCAGCACTTTGTTAGACCAAGGTGGGCAGGTCACTTGAGGTCAGGAGTTCAAGACCACCCTGGCTAACATGGTGAAACCTCATCTCTACTAGCACACGTCTGTAGTCCTAGCTACTTGCAAGGCTGAGGCAGAAGAATCACGTGAACCCAGGAGGTGAAGGTTGCAGTGAGCCGAGATCACCCTACTACACTCAGTCTGGGCAACAGAGCAAGACTCTGTCTCTAATAATAATAATAATAATAATAATAATAATAATAATAATGACAATAATAATAACGACAATAAAAAATTAGCTGGGCGTGGTGGCAGGTGCTTGTAATCCCAGCTACTCGGGAGGCTGAGGCAGGAGAATCGCTTGAACCCGGGATGCGGCGGTTGTAGTGAGCAGCGTTTGCACCACTGCACTTCAGCCTGGGTGACAGAGTGAGACTCCATCTCAAACAAAACAAAACAAAACCAAAAAGCAAAAAAGAAACAAACAAACAAACCAGGTCTTAATGACTCCAGCATATGCTCTTAAATTGTCTCCTCCTTACCTCAAAGACTAAGTTAAATGTCTAGTTGATCTTGTGGGATGTGGTACTCTGTATTTGATCTGCATGGTGGTTACAGGCACATACAAACACAAAAATTTATCGGGTTGTACATTTCAGATCTACTCATATCACAGTATTTTATACTTGAATTTTTGAAAAGATTATTTCATGTACATAGACATGTCCAAAATATAATGATCACTGATAAAGGAAGATACAAAATCTTTTTTTAAAAATCATACTTGTGGCTGGGCGCGGTGGCTCAAGCCTGTAATCCCAGCACTTTGGGAGGCTGAGACGGGTGGACCACGAGGTCAGGAGATCGAGACCATCCTGGCTAACATGGTGAAACCCCGTCTCTACTAAAAAATACAAAAAAAAAAACTAGCCGGGCGTGGTGGCGGGTGCCTGTAGTCCCAGCTACTCGGGAGGCTGAGGCAGGAGAATGGCGTAAACCCAGAAGGCGGAGCTTGCAGTGAGCTGAGACCCAGCCACTGCAGTCCAACCTGGGCGACAGAGCAAGATTCCATCTCAAAACAAAACAAAAAAAATCATACTTGTGTCTGAGTGCGAATGGCTCGCAGCAGTAATCCCGGCACTGTGAGAGGCCAAGATAGGTGGATCGCTTGGAGCCAGGAGTTCCCGACCAGCCTGGGGAACAGGGTGAAACCCTGTCTCTACAAAAAATATAAAAATTAGCCAGGCATGGAGGTGTATGTTTGTCGCCCCAGCTTCTTGGGAGGCTGAGGTTGGAGGATCACTTGAGCCTGGGAGGTTGAGGCTGCAGTGAGTTGTGATCATGCCACTGTACCCCAGCCTAGGTGACAAACTAAGACCATGTCTCAAAAAAAAAAAAAAAAAAAAAAAAAAAAAAAAAAAACCTTGTAATTCACTTAATTTCTACTAACAAAGGGCTGGCGCATCTATGAGTGGTATATCATAAAGATATTTTTATGTATGAAGTACTTGTTCTCTTGAAGAACATTATCCAAATCCAAAAAAAATGGAGATACAATGATCTTCCCCCACACAAAATCTGGTCAAATAAAGTATGTACGTTTCGAAGTGTGCATGTTTGCCCACTTTCTCTTCCAATTTCTCCAGGAAACTCAAGTCTGTAGCAGGACCAGGCCGAATGCATTCTTCATCCTTCAAAAGAAAAAGAGAAGCCTCAATCCACAGCACGACATTCCATCAATGCCAAGTTTAAATGCTTTCACCAGCTGGAGCAGAAAGTACTGGACTAAAAGACTGTCATTTCATATAAGTGCAGGTGAACATTCTGGGGGGAGAAAGGGGCTTATCCATGTGTTTGGCTTCTAAGATTTGAGAAGGGGACCATGGAACCAGAGGGCCTGAATATCTTATGAAAAGGCAACTCTCCCACCATCTGACTCAAAGTCTTCCCAAGGATACTCCACAGCTACTATGACCAAGCTTAATGCCAACCTCATCTTCTCTAAACCAGTCATCGCTGACCACGATTACCATGTGTACAGACTCTTGTTGTAGAATAAAAGCTCTCAGGGAAAGAAAGGTATAAAACCAGTTGAGTCAAAGCTTTCGTTTTTCTTAAGTTCATCTTTCTATTTCCTATTTTTAATCCTCAAGAATGATACCATTTAGTTGGCATCTTAAAAATTACAGGTGTGGTCGAGTGAAGTGGTTCACGTCCATAATCCTGGCATTTTGACAGGCCAAGGTGGGAGGATGACTTGAGCCCAGGAGTTTGAGACCAGCCTAGGTCACATGGTGAAACCCTTTCTCTATAAAAAATTTAAAATTTAGCCAGGTGTGGTGGTATACCTCTGCAGTTCCAGCTACTCAGGAGGCTGATGTGGGAGGATTGCTTGAGCCCAGGAGTTAGAGACCACCCTGGCTCAACCTTTTTTTTTTTTTTTTTTTGAGATGGAGTCTCGCTCTGTCACCCAGGCTGGAGTACAGTGGTGTGATCTCGGCTCACTGCAACCTCTGCCTCCCGGGTTCAAGCAATTCCCCTGTTTCAGCATCCCAAGTAGCTGGGACTACAGGTGCATGCCACCATGCCCAGCTAATTTTTGTGTTTTTAGTAGAGACAGGGTTTCACCATATTGGTCAGGCTGCTCTCTAACTCCTAACCTCAGGTGATCCACCTGCCTTGGCCTCCCAAAGTGTTGGGATTACAGGTGTGAGCCACTGCACCCGGCCTGGCTCAACCCTTTTTAAGCCTGGGAAAAAGTTCTTCCAAGAGTTGTAAATGCTGGATGAATAGGCTCTAATGCAACATTAATTTTTCTCACCAGAATGGATATGATTCCTTTATGTCTCTCTTCTACCAAATCACAGATGATCTTGTTGTTGAAATATTTAATTGGCTCCCACTAAAATGACAAAGAGGAATTAATTCTTCAAGAAATATTTAGATGAGCATACAAGTTGGTTTTAAATTGGTTTTCTAAGACATCTTTTTTCAAAATCTAGTTTTTATATTCAACCTTAAACAAATTATATTTTCTGAATATCAAAATAATTTCTCAGGAAATAAGCAGAGAAGGGCTAAAAATTAATCCTCAGTACTAATTAGGAAAATCTCCAATGAAATAATATTTCAATTAAATGTCTTCAGTGGTTGGGCACAGTGGCTCACACCTGTAATCCCAGTACTTTGGGAGGTCGAGGCAGGAAGATCACTTGAGTCCAGGAGTTCGAGACCAGCCTGGGCAACATAGAGAGACCCTGTCTCTACAAAAAATAAAACAATTAGCCAGGCATGGTGGCATGTGCCTGTGGTCCCAGCTACTTAGGAGGCTGAGGCAGGAGGATCACTTGAGCCCAGGAGGTGGAGGTTGCAACAAGCCATGGATTGTGCCACTGTACTCCAGCCTGGGTGACAGAGTAAGACCTTGTCTTAAAATAATAATAATAATCATCATCATCATCATCATCATCATCATCATCATCATCTTTGGCCAGATTAAGAAATCAGATGAGGAGAAAGCATCAAAATGTTTACCTCTATGCCTTCCATTTCATATTCTGCCTGTTCTGCTTTTAGAGTCCTCTCGATTAACAGTTGCTGGAGTTTCTCATTGCAGTAATTTATACAGAACTGTTCAAAACTAGAGATACAAAAGATTTAAATAACTAAAGTTAAATGAAGAGAACCATTTTTTAAAAATTATATTCTTTTTAGGGATGCTTTTTAATAAAGAAAAAGCAAAGTCCTTATTAATAAAATAATTTACTAAATAAATCATAAGAGTCAAGTGAGAATATATTTGCATTTTTATGGTTAGTCGACATCTAGGATGGTCTGTAAATTAGAAACTATGTAAATCTAGAGATTTTCTGGGGACAGGAAAATCAATCTAGTAACATTAGCGAATGATTTAAATCTCGACTGAAACCTTAACAAAGGGCAAAAGACAGGTAGGGAGGTAATGACAAAACGTACCCATTCTTGTCAAAGACTTCAAACCCGTAGATGTCCAGTAATCCAATTACAGTTTTCCTGGTGAAATCCTGGTCAAAATAACACACTCCATTCATACTTAGGTCTTTTCTTTTGTGCTACTCAAAACTCTGTTGCTGCTCCCCCAAACTGGGACTTGGCGCTAAAGCTCACGTCTCCTCTTTCTCCAACAATACAGAACCTTTGGGTGGAAGTAATTTCTCCAGCCTGCTGCTCCTGCCTACTCAGATCCCACTGCGGCTTCCATAGCCATCACCTGTGGAGTGAGACCTTCCCCTTCTGATTCACTTCTTTGCTTCAGCTCTCCTTAGCCTCCCAAGCTGAGGGGGAGGGGGGGAGGGGAAGGGGAAGGGGAGGAGGAGGGGGAAGAGGAGGAGGAGAAGAAGAAAAACAAGAAAAATAAGAAGAAAAATAAGAAAAAGAAGATGGAGAAAAGGACCTAGATAGACAAGAAGATGCCTATCCAAGTAGGAGGACCAAGTACCCTTAGGCCACGGTGGGTATTCAAAGATAATGTATTTATTTCAGACTGGGTGTGGTGGCTCAGTCCTGCAATCCCAGCACTTTGGGAGGCTGAGGCAGGCGGATCACTTGTGGCCAGGAGTTTAAGATCAGCCTGGCCAACATGGCGAAATCCCATCTCTACTAAAAAATTACAAAAATTAGCCGGGCATGGTGGTGTGCACTTGTAATCCCAGCTACTCGGGAGGCTGAGGCACAAGAATCACTTGCACCCCAGAAGTGGAGGTTGCAGTGAGCCAAGATTGTGCCACTGCACTCCAGCCTGGATGACAAAGTGGGACTCTGTCTCAAAAAAAAAAAAAAATATAATATATTTATTTAGTTTTAAAGGGACACAAATACTCTGTATGAGTGCCCTAAGTCGCTGCCTCCAAAATCATCTTTTGTGTCCTACCTCCATGAATTTTGTCACATCCACATATCCCCTCCCCATCCATTTATCATTTCCTTAACTTTTAGCGTGGATTAAATCCCTTTTATATTTAATTCCACTTGAAAAGGAAATGTGACTGAAGTGTGAGTTTGAAGAGCTGTATTTTTTCTTAAATATATTAAAATATGCTTCTGTTGAAATTTTAAAAATGTCAGGTGAATATATTACTGTTGAAATTTAAAGATTTGTGGTGGTTCATGCCTGCAATCCGAGCACTTTGGAAGGCAGTAATGGGAAGATGGCTTGAGCATGGGTGTTTGAAACCAGCCTGGACAACACACCAAGACCTCATCTCTATGAAAAAAATTTTAAAAATTATCCGGGCATGGTGGCATGCAACTGTAGCTCCAGCTATTTGGGAGGCTGAGGCAGGAGGATTGCTTGAGCCAAGGAGCTAGAGGTTGCAATTGCACCACTGCACTCCAGCCTGAGTGACAGAGCAAGATCTTGTCTCTAAAAATAAAAATAAAAAATAAAAAGTTTCTGTGTACACTTGAAGCTATCTGGCATACCACAGGCGCTATGCATAGCACACTTTGGGACACACCATGTAAGTCATTTGGCATGCATTCATACTGTATGCGAGACACTGGAAATGTGAATGGGGAAAGACACCATCCCTGCCTATGAGGCATCCACAGTTCATTCTCCCTCCCAAATTCTTTAAAGAAATGATGATGATTATAAAACATCACCATGTTAGCAAGAGCAAGGTACCCAAAATGCATTGACCAACCTTGTTAACTAAGGAGGAATTGATTTTGTTGACCAGCCAAGTAAACGTTCGTCCATAAACAGCCTTCGCCATTGCATCTCTAGCATAGACAGAGAGTTCTAGTGTCAATGGGCAGATCACCTGAAAAGAATGACAAGGTGCATCATTACAGGTGGAAAAAAGAAGCCCCCAGAGTGTTCAAAGAAGTCTTTTTTTTTTTTTTTTTTTGAGACGGAGTCTCGCTCTGTCGCCCAGGCTGGAGCGCAGTGGCACGATCTTGGCTCACTGCAAGCTCCGCCTCCAGGGTTTACGCCATTCTCCTGCCTCAGCCTCCCGGGTAGCTGGGACTACAGGTGCCCTCCACCTCGCCCGGCTAATTTTTTGTATTTGTAGTAGAGACTGGGTTTCACCGTGTTAGCCAAGATGGTCTTGATCTCCTGACCTCTTGATCTGCCCGCCTTGGCCTCCCAAAGTGCTGGGATTACAGGTCTTTTTTTCTTAACAGCAACAACAACAAAAATAAATAAATAAAGGGACAGGATCTCGCTCTGCTGCCCAGCCTGGAATGCAGTAGTTGGGACTACAGGTGTCCACCACCATGCCCCGATTTTTTTTTTTTTTTTTTTTTTTTTTTTGTAGAAATCAGGTCTAGCCATGTTGCCCAGGCTGGTCTCGAATTCCTGGGCTCAAGCAATCCTCCCACTGCAGCCTCCCAAAGTGATTACAGGTATAAGCCACCACACACAGTCTTGAACTAGTGTTTAATGATGACTGGCAAAGCATACATGCTGGGAAGATGCTACTCTTGCCTTTGGTTCATACGATGTCTCTTTCTTGAGTGCCCATGTGTGCCAGGCACTGTGCTGGGCTGCCAAGATACAGCTGTAACCCAGACATGCAGTCCTGACCTTCATGGGCTCACAGTTCATTTGGGGGTAGGGAGGGATGGAGAGACATTCAAAGAATCACACAGTCATGTTGAAAGTGCTACAAGGAGATACATATGGTGCTTTGAGATAGAGGTGGGAGGATCAGAGAAGGCTCCTTGAGGAAGTGACCCCCAGGAAATGAAGGATGAAGAGGAGTTAACTAGATGAAGCATCGGGAACAGTGTTCCAGCAGAAGGAACAGCAGGTGCAAAGACTCCTGTGGAGGGAGGACATAGGGAGTATGAGGCATGGCTTGCTAGCATTGGTGTGGTGGTGGTGATGGTGATGGGGGAGGATGAGGCAGGAGACCCTGTAGGAGCTGGACCACGCAGGGCCTGGTGAGCTAGGATCAAAGGTTTGGCCTCCCCTGAGGCCACCACCCTGCTGCTATTGGAGGGAGGCAGCAGCAGCAGGGAGGGCCGGCACATTTCCACCTAGAGCCATTTTTACCTCCTCAGTTTTGGCTTCAATTTTTCTGTGGGTGAGAGCTTCCAGAAGGACTGCTGGGTGGACTCCCAGGAGCTGCATAGAAAAGAAATCCAAAGTGCTATTCAGTGACGCAATTTTACTTACTTTTTATTATTTTTTTAGAGACAAGGTATGGCTCCGTTGCCAGGTGGGAATGTGGTGGCACAATCATAGCTCATTGTGACTTTTCTTGAGACAGGGTCTCACTCTGTCACCCAGGCTGGAGTGCAGTGGCATGATCTCTGCTCACTGCAACCTCTGCCTACCAGGCTGATGAGATCCTCCCACCTCAGCCTCCTGAGTAGCTGGGACTTCAGGTGTGTGCCACCATTCACAGCTAATTTCTTTTTTTTTAGAGACAGGGTCTCACTATGTTGTCCAGGCTGAAGTGCAGTGGGCATGATCGTGGCTCACCGCAGTCTTGAATTTCTGGCCTCAAGCGATCCTCCTGCCTTGGCTTCCCAAAGCGCTGGGATCACAGGCATGAGCCATTGTGCCCGGCCTACTCACTAACTTATAAAGAGTTCATGGAGTATCCAGGCCCAGGGTTATCTGCCCAGAATGATCACTGTGCTTTAGTACAAAACAGACCACAATAGCTCCCTCAACCAACTGGCTTTTACTCCCGCCCTCTCCTTCAAACCCCCACTCTTTAAACCTCCTAACCAGTATCAGCCAAAAGAGCATGGCACCAGACATTTGGGCCTAACTTTGGGCACCCAGCGGCCTTGCTCTCCTCTCCCACCCCGCCCCCTCCCTCTGTCCTCTCCGAAACAGGAACATCACCTTGGCTATCCACTTGATCTCGTGGGTGTCTGGGATAGTGGCAGAGCCTTGGTCGTCTTCTTCAAAACCAATGTTCCCCAGGTGTAAGACACTGGCGATAATTCCAAAGAGATTCTGGGAACATGGGAAGTGTTCAGAGACAGGAGATCAGGACAGGGAAAGAGAACAGTGGCTACCTGATTGATACATGCAGTGGAGACACCCAAAGGAAAAATGCCCCCGTCCCAATTCCACACCTGAGCTCACAGAACCAAGCCCTCCTCCTTCCCCAGAAATTGGCCCTGTTATTCACTTTCGGTGCTAAGGGAAGAGTGAAACAGCCTTACTCAAGGTCCAGCATGAAACACTTTATTTTCATATAACAACAACAAATACATAAATGAATTTTTCATAAAATAAACTACTTTTATAAAATATTTTATGACCGGGCATGGTGGCTCACGCCTGTAATCCCAGCACTTTGGGAGGCCAAGGCGGGCGGATCACAAGGTCAAGAGATAGAGACCATCTGGCCAACATGGGGAACCCTGTCTCTACTAAAAATAAAAAATTAGCTGGGTGTGGTGGCGAGTGCCTGTAGTCTCAGCTACTCGGGAGGCTGAGGCAGGAGAATTACTTGAACCTGGGAGGCAGAGGTTGCAATGAGCTGAGACAGAGCCTTTGCACTCCAGCCTGGCGATAGAGCAAGACTCCGTCTCAAAAGAGGAAAAAAAAAATTTATACAATACTGTCTAAAATAAACCTCACTAATGAACCCATTTTTCAAATAACATTATCTATCTATCTATCCATCCATCTATCCTTTTTTTTTTTTTTTGAGACGGAGTCTCCCTCTGTTACCCAGTCTGGAGTGCAGTGGCACAATCTCTGCAAGCTCTACCTCCCAGGTTCAGGCCGTTCTCCTGCCTCAGCCTCCCAAGTAGCTGGGACTACACACGCCCGCCACCACACTCAGCTAATTTTGTCTATTATTAGTAGAGACAGGGTTTCATCGTGTTATCCACAATGGTCTTGATCTCCTGATCTTGTGATCCGACCATCTCGGCCTCCCAAAGTGCTGGGATTACAAGCGTGAGCCACCGCACCTGGCCCATCTATCCCTTTTTTTTTAGAGACAGGGTCTTGCTCTGTCACCCAGGCTGGAATGCAATGGTGCCATCATAGCTCACTACAGTCTCAACCTCCTAGGCTCAAGCAATCCTCCCACCTCAGCCTCCTAAGTGGCTGGGACTACAGACATGCACCACCATGCCTGGCTAATTTAAAAAATTTTTTTGCAGAGGCAGAGTCTCACTATGTTCCCCAGGCTAGTCTCAAACTCCTAGCCTCAGGTGATTTCGTCACCTCAGTATCCCAAAGCATCAGGATTACAGGTGTGAGCCACTGCACCTGGCCTCAAATATAGAGGTTTTTAAATTATATCCTGGCCCTTGAAAGACTGATAGTTTAACAATCAAAATGGAAAAAAAAAAAAAAAAAAGACAAAAAGATGTAAAAACGAAGTATTTATAAATTCTACCATTTGTTCCAGTTTGTGCCAAAATAGAAGCCTCAATGAATGAGAGTCTTGTAATTCTATGGCATCTAAATCGTTGAGACTGGACTTACTTTACGGGAGAAAAAAACCGACTCCTCCTCCTTGCACACGATATCAGGAAGACTTAGGGTTGCCAGATAAAAGAACCCACAGTTAATATTTGAATTTCAAACTTACATTTTTTTTTTTAGTATAAGTTTGTCCACATGCAATAATTGGAACATGATCATACTAAAAAATTCTTCACTGTTTATCTGAAATTCATATGTAACAAGGCATCCTGTATTTTTGCTTTTGTTTTTGTGTTTTTGAGATGCAGTCTCACTCATGTCGCCCAGGCTGGAGTGCAGAGGCATGATCTCGGCTCACTGCAACCTCCGCCTCCCGCACCTCCGCCTCCCGGATTCAAGCGATTTTCCTGCCTCAGCCTCTAGAGTAGCTGGGATTACGGGCGCCTGCCACCATGCCCAGCTAATTTTTGTACTTTTTTAGTAGAGACAGGGTTTCATCATATTGGACAGGCTGGTCTCAAACTCCTGACCTCAAATGATCCACCTGCCTTGGCCTCCCAAAATGCTGGAATTACAGGTGTGAGCCATCGCACCCAGCTGCATCCTGTATTTTTATTTGTTGAATTTGGCCACTGTATTATGCAAACACCAAGAAATCAGGAATGTTTCCTCAGTCCCAGAGGAAACGATCAGTTCTGCTGCAAGAGCACATACCTCGAGGTCAGCTTCAGTAAAATCAATGACAGAAAAGGCATTGGAAACAGTTTTCCAGTCATTCTTGTCATTAATGGATGACTCTTTGGCACAATGACCCTGTTGACAAAAAGTTTGAGTCACTTAATGTCATTTTTTATCAGGGCAATTAGCATGTCTATTCCTCTCTGAAGATGCAAAAGCTAGTCCTATAATGTACTGAATTGCAAATAAAAAATAGGTTTTTCTCTAATTGTCTAGCATGTAATGATCTGACAACTGTTGCTTTTTTTCCCAAATTTATTTGGAATTTTATTTAAAAATCTCTGTTCTGGGAAAACATTCCAAGTTACACGTAAGTGGTATATCTTTTTGTACGTGCTTTTAAACATAGTTTTCTTATCATTTTTGCTAAATGAATTGAAGCCGTTTGTCTCAGGAAATAGCTGCTGAAATATGCAGAGATATTACAGTGCTTGAAATCAGAAACTCTAGACTCAGAGATCGCCAGCAAAAATGTCACTGCAGGACTAGATGAAAGAAGGCTTTCCCACAAGGAAATAAAAGGCTGGCATTTAGAGGAACAGAGGTTTTGTGAAAATGGTCACAAACAGAGATTTTCCCCATGAACTTCAGAGGTTGTCTTTTAAATAACAGACTGATTTAAAGAGAAAACGTTCTAGGAAAATGTTTTTTATTATTTTGCTTTTGTGGTACAGGGTGTTCCCAGTTTCCTAATTATCTGAAGATCTGTTTTCTTAAAAGATTTCTTCATTGCATGGGGGAAATCAGATGTGTCATCCATGAAAATATTTCCTAGTGAAGTGGCCAATATAAAATTGGCAACCTCACAAACCTTCCCGGCACAACCAGCAACATCTGCTCCTGCCCCCAAAGGGATGGGCCTGTGCAAATCAGTCCCTCTCCAAAACCTGTTGGTTTGGAAGCAGTGCAAATACACTGCCAAGTGAAACCATAAAGTTTACCAAAGTTATGAGAGATCATGAAATTGGTTTTAAATAATAGTGGCAAATTGCTAGACCCATTTCCAAAGCCCCTGACGTATACGGATCTAGTTGAATTAATGTGGCCAGAAAAAAATCTACAAGAATAAAGGCATGATATATTCTAAAAGGGAATTATTTATCAAAGGGTTAGAGAAGCCCTTGGGAAAATGGATGAAGCCCTCAAATATTTTTATAAATTGACCCTTTCTGATCATGCTATGGGAATACAAACATGATGTGACCACACAACTTTGTTGGGAAAATTAAACCCTCCAAAAAGAAAAAAAAAAATCACGTTTGATGTCTTCTTTGTTTTAGTAATTAGTTCAGAGTTTGATTAGTATAAAATTAGATTATGAGACTCTTTCTTTTCATTATTTAGCTTCATTTTTCTTTTTTATTTCTATTTTTAAAACACATTTAGAGACGGGGTCTTGCTACATTGCCCAGGCTGGTCTTAAACTCCTGAACTCAAGCGATCCTCCCACCTTGGCTTACAAAAGTGCTGAGATTACAGGCCTGAACCATCATGCCCCAGCTTGTCTTCATTATTGAAAGTAAACTTTTGTTAAGCCTTCTTTTCTTCCATGATTTCTAGGAAGTATTGATCCTCATTTTGTGAGATTAATTTTATAAGACCTCATTTTCTCTCTTAAATGATGCCTTCATCTACATTCTACAAGGTGGACTCCATTCAAAACCAGGCCAAGTGAGAAGAGAAAAATCAAAAAATGTTGGGACAAAAAAGGTGTTAATGACATCAAATACTGAGAAGTGCCATACAATCTGGATATTCTAGAATGCTAGTGCAGGCTGCAGAAAAACAAATATTGCAAGGTTATGTTCTGACAGTCAATTCTATAACACTAGACCCTAGGCTTGCTTATAGGAATGGCCTGAACTATAGCTGTAAGGTGGTGTGTTCATTTGGCAGCAAACATTTGTCAAGATGGAAGGCAGGAGCATGGAAAAAGATCTTTTCAAAAGTAGTTTACAGTGGCTCATGCCTGTAAACTCAGCACTTTGGGAGGCCGAGGTGGGCGGATCTCTCAAGCTCAGGAGTTTGAGACCAGCCTGGGCAACATGGAGAAACCCTCTCTCTACAAAAACTACAAAAATTAACGAGGCATGGTACCTCGAGCCTGTAGTCCCAGCTACTTGGGAGGCTGAGATGGGAGGAGTCCTTGAGCCCAGGAGGTCAAGGCTACGATGAGCCATTATTATGCTACTGCACTCCAGCCTG
The DNA here is from genome assembly GCF_002776525.5 of Piliocolobus tephrosceles. Classification (NCBI taxonomy): domain Eukaryota; kingdom Metazoa; phylum Chordata; class Mammalia; order Primates; family Cercopithecidae; genus Piliocolobus; species Piliocolobus tephrosceles. The sequence goes on along the minus strand of NC_045443.1, from coordinate 106,951,644 downwards.
GAGGACAGAGCAAGACCCCGTCCCAAAAACAGAAAAAAAAAAAAAAAAGTAGTTTGGAAGCAGAATGAGATAGCATAGGTTTTAGATGTAGTTGGACGGTGAGTTTCTATCACACCCAGATCAGTGCTCCTCACTTTGGCTGTACAGTAAATCACCAGGAGGACGTTTGAAATAATTCTAATGCCCAGGTCCTACCCCAGACCAGTGAAATCTGGATCTCTGGAGGGTACGGCCCAGGCATTTGTGTTTTTAAAGGGTTCTTCAGGTGATTCAAGTTTCAGCCAGGGATGAGAACCACTTGCCTAGACATTGGTTACTTTGCCAAGGTGATATAGCTGCCAGGCACAAGAGGAGATAGGTTAGATTGCTTGTGATATATACATGTATCAAGAAATCAGCCAATAGGACACATAGCACGATCGTAATAGAACGTCTCAAACATCCTACAGCAGCCCGTAGAAACACCTCTGATCCCCTTATCCGAAGAGTCACCAAAGCCAGGTGCTGGTCCTTCCCACCTGTGAGAGGTATTTATACAGCTGGGGGTCTCGCTCCAGTCCCAGGAAAGCCAGGCGCTCCTCTTCACCACCTGCCAGCAGCTGGTAGAAGATGTGGAAATTCCGCTCACCTTGGTTTTGGTAGACAACTCGGGACTTCTCTATCAAGTAACTGATGATATGCCCACCTACAGGGATACCCTTCAAAACAAAACAAAAAATGCAGCAATGACAACACAAATCTCTTCCTGGCATCTCCTGATGGCTTGAAGTTCTAAGTTGGAATGAAGTCTGACCTATCAATCTTCTATCATTAGTATCTCCTGGGTTCTGTTTACAAAGATTTTTGCTTACCCCAAGAAACTATCATGAAGATAGTTTCTATGTCTTTTTCTAGAAGCTTGATTGTTTAGGATAATGATCCATCACTATTGAATTTTTGTACATGGAGAGGGGGAGTGGTCAAAGGTGTTTTTATTCATGTTGATATCCAGTTGATCTGTGCCATTTATTGGAAAGATGATCTTGTCTCTACTGAATCATAGTGATGTTTCTGTTGTAAGTCAGCTGACTGTACATGTGGACTCGATCTTGTCTGGACTTTATTCTGATCCATTGTCCTCTTTATCTATCCTTGTGTCAATATCACACTGTCTTAATATTTTCAATAATATATCCAATAAAGGATTTTATTCCAGAATATATAGAGATTCTTGCAAATCAATAGGAAAGAACCAACAACCCAATTAAAAGTGGGCAAAATACTTCAATGAAAAAGAAAGCCTTTAAGTGGCCAAGAAGCAAAATTTCATTAATTACCAGGGAGATACAAACTTAAATCACAGTGAAAAACCACTATATCCCACCAGAATTTCTCAAAAGGATGAACAATATAAATGTTGGCAAGGGTATGGAGCAACCAGAACCATCATTAATTATCCTAACACTGCTTTGCTGGTAAGAACCCCACGATTCTACTTCTTTAATCCAATATAAATCTACTAAAGGGCATGTGCACGGATGTTCAAACTGCTATATGTCACAGACCCAAACTGCAAACAGCCCAAATGTCCAACAAAAGGAGAACAGATAAGTTGTGACATAGTCATATAATCAAAAAGTGAACAACTGCTACATGCAAGGACATGGATGAATCTGACAGATACGTTGACTGAAAGAAGTCAGGCACAAAATAGAACATACTGTGTAATTTCATTCATATGCACTTCAATGACCAGTGAAATGAACCCGTGATCACAGAGGTCAGAACAGTGGGCAGTGGGAAGGGGGAGTGTGTTGGGGAAGGGCAGGAAAAGCTTTCAGATGTTAGAATTTTTTTTTTTTTAATTTTTATTTTAAGAGATAGGATCTTGCTCTGTTGCCCAGGCTGGAGTGCTGTGGCCTGATCGTGGCTTGTTATAACCTCAAATGCCTGGGCTCAAGCAATTCTCCCGCTTCAGCCTCCCAAGTAACTGGGACTATAAGCATGCACCACTGTGCCTTGCTATTTTATTTTTGTTTTTTGTAAAGATGGGGGTCTCACTATGTTCCCCAGGCTGGTCTTGAACTCCTGGGCTCAAGCAATCCTCCCACCTCGACCTCCCAAAATGCTGGTATTACAGGTGTGAGTCACCACTGCCTGGCCTCCAGATGCTATCTTTTTTTTTTTTTTTTTTTTTTTGAGACAGAGTCTCACTCTCTTGCTCAGGCTGGAGTGCAGTGGTGTAATCTGGGCTCACTGCACCCTCTGTCTCCCAAGTTCAAGTGATTCTCATGCCTCAGCCTCCCGAGTAACTGGGACTACAGGTGTGCACCACCACACCTGGCTAATTTTTGTATTTTTATTAGAGACAGGGTTTCACCATGTTGGCCAGGCTGGTCTCGAACTCCTGACCTCGGGTGATCCGCCCACCTCGGCCTCCCAAAGTGCTGGGATTACAGGCGTGAGCCACCAAGCCCGGCCCAGATGCTAGACATTTTTATGTCTTGGTCTGGGTGGTGGTTACAGAGGTGGATACATATGTAAAAATTCACTGGGCTGTCCCTATGTTTTACAGCCTTTTCAGTATATGTGTTGAACTTCCAAAAAGGTTTTCAAATCACATAGCTATTAAATTTCTTTCCAAATCCACTCCACCAGAGGCCCACTTCCCAGCCTCTGGGAAATCCTTGAGCCAGTTTGTCTTCATCATTGAGCTCCATGCTCATACAGCTGCTGTTCTCCCATGTGTCATTTTACCACTTGGAATGATGAGCCCTTGAGAATTCTGCCTTCCTTTCCTGCTTGCCTTAGCTCCACTTAAATTCTGTGTCTAACACAGCCATGCTCATTCACTTATGCATTGTCCGTGGCTGCTTTCATGCTACAAGAGTGGACTTGGGTCATTTCGACTGTATGGTTGAATGGCTCACAAAGCCTAAAATATTTACTATCTGGCTGTATCCGAAAAAGAGTGCTGGCCCCTGCCAGGTAAGCAGGCATGCCTAAACAAGATATTGTTTACTTGTGTCTGTTTCTTTTTTTTTTTTTGAGATGAAGTTTTACTCTTGTTGCCCGGGCTGGAGTGCAGTGGTGCCATCTCGGCTGTCTGAAACCTCCACCTCCCAGGTTCAAGCAATTCTCCTGCCTCAGCCTTCTGAGTAGCTGGGATTACAGGCACACACCACCACGCCCGGCTAATTTTTTTGCATTTTTTTTTTAAGAGATGAGGTTTCACCATGTTGGCCAGGCTGGTCTTGAACTCCTGACCTCAGGTAATCCACCCGCCTTGGCCTCCTAAATTGCTGGGATTACAGGCATGAGCCACTGTGTCCGGTCATTGTGATTTGTTTTTAAGCTTAATGAAAAAAATGATATCACGCTGGCATACAGTATGTTCCCAAGACCCATCCATGTGAGGTGTAGCTGTGGTTCATTTGCTCTCTGCAGTGTAATGCCTGATGGTGTGAACACATCACAATGTAGTCATTCTCCTGTTGATGGACATTTCAGTTCTCTCCAGATGCGTTGGTGCTGTTCAGTCTACTTACTTGCTCATCATGATGAGCAGTTCTGTTATGGACACGCTTACGCATCTGATATCTCTGAGATATCTCTGAGAGCGGCATGGTTGCACCTTAGATTATGTTTTTCCAGCTTCCTAAGATAACATCATAACTCTGGTACACCCCATTATTTTCCAATAATTTCCCAATATTTTACACCCCACCAGCAATGTAAGAATTCCTTATGATCCACATCTTCATCAACACCTCATATATATTAGACTTTTTAGTTTTTGCCCATCCAGATGGTATAAAATGTTATCTCATTGTGGTCTTTATTTGCATTTCCTAAAACTAGCACTAACCCTGGATATATTTTTAAATTGCTTGAGCCAATAAATGTCATTCTTCTCTTAAGGGGCCTTGGCTTGGGTTCCGTCACTGGCAAAATAAGGGGTCCCCATGAACCAGTAATAGGAGCTTCAGTGTACCTGAAAATCAAATTGTATATCCATGTATTTCCCAAATCTGCTGGAGTTGTCATTCCGGAGCGTTCTGGCATTTCCAAAAGCCTTGGAATACAAAGTGTCATTCACTGTCATTTAAGCTTACCATGCGTGGCAAATTCCTGATCCCAAATAATACGCTTAGTATGAATACGGAGGAGAGAGGGCAGAAGGAGCCAGGGAGGAAAGGCATGCATTATCTTCTAAGAAGGGATCACTAACTACAGAGAATTTAATGCCAAACACTAGATTTGGACCTGGGGAGAAGAGGAGAACAATATCTTCTTCCTATAATCCAATCTGGGAATATATTGGAAATGGTCTCAGGAGGGGTACACAGAACCCTAGCCCCATGCTGTTCTAGAAGTTATGGTTGACAGTCCCCATCACCAGACCCCTTTTTGTATCACATGGTTCTCCTCAAAGGGTCCACTGGGAAAATTCCTTCTACTGTAAACATCTTCATTTATAGAAAGGGCCACAAAAACAAAGGAGAAAATGACTTGTTCAGGATCAGCCAGCAAGTCGGTGAATTGCAACAATATAAGTAATCATATAACCAAAATAATTTTAACTCAACAATAAGAAAACTATTAATAAATAATACAGTATTTTTGGTGCTTCCTAATTCTGCTGTGTGCTTTTTGTGCACCTGTTTCACTCAATCCTCAAAACTTCTTAGGCTGGGTGCGGTGGCTCACGCCTGTAATTCTAGCACTTTGGGAGGCTGATGCAGGCAGGTCACCTGAGGTCAGGAGTTCGAGACCAGCCTGGCCAACATGGCGAAACCCCGTCTCTACTAAAAAGGCAAAAATTAGCTGGGAATGATGGCACATGCCTGTAGTACCGGCTACTTGGGAAGCAGAAGCAGGAGAATCGCTTAAACCCAGGAGGCGGAGGTTTCTGTGAGCCGAGATTGTGCCACTGTACTCCAGCCTGGGTGACAGAGAGAGACTCTGTCTCAAAAAAAACCCAAAACAAAAACAAAAAAACCCCCCAAAACCGAATGTCTTAAAAGGTAGGTACTATAAGCAGACCCATTCAACAAATGGTGAAATGGCTTACTTCCAGGTCACACCCTTAACTGTGACACTATCTGTGTGACCCTTTTCTTAACAGTGACCTGCCCATTTTAACTGACCTGCCCAGACAGGATTTGTCTCACTTAGTGACCTCCCTGGGACTCCCTTCGATGGGTCCCCAGAGATTGCTTACCTCCAGCACTGGGTTGGAGAGCAGCAGTCTGTCACGGGCTATTTGTAGTGACTGGGTCATTGGGCAGGTCACTGCAAAATACTGGAGAATTTTCTTGGAGGCCTCTGTTTTCCCTGCCCCACTCTCTCCAGAAATGAGGATGAAATGGTTATTTAATTCAGAGCACATCATTCGGTAAGCGTTGTCAGCTATAGCGTAGCTGGAGGAGGAGTGAGACAGAAACAAATTGGTTTTCATGATACTTCCCTTGACTCTGACACCCACCAAAGAAGCAAAATAGGTGCTCCAGCTCCAGGAAGCCACATCCAGACTGTGGTACAAGGACAATGAGCTCAAACACATGTCAAGCCCTTTCCATAGGCGGGGCACAGTGATTCATGCTTGTAATCCCAGCACTCTGGGAAGCTGAGGCAGGTGGATCACTTGAGGTCAGGAGTTCGAGACCAGCCTGGCCAACATGATGAAACCTCAGCTGTACTAAAAAAAGATACAAAAATTAGCCAGGTATGGTGGTGCACGCTTGTAATCCCAGCTACTCAGGAGGCTGAGGCAGGAGAATTACTTGAACCCAGGAGGCAGAGGTTGCAGTGAGCCGAGATCACACCATTGTACTCCAGCCTGGGCAACAGAGCACCACTCTGTCTCAAAAACAAAAACAAAAAACCAAACCCAAACCCGAAAAACAAAAAAACAAAAAACTCTCTATTACGACCCACTGACTGTTCAAATATAAAGTGTACTAGATATCAAAACTCAAATAGTAGAAGAGTTAAAAGAAGAATTTAAGCAGTAATGAATTTTTTTTTTGAGATGGAGTCTTGCTCTGTCGCCCAGGCCAGAGTGTAATGGCGCGATCTGGGCTCATTGCAACCTCTGCCTCCCAAGTTCAAGCGATTCTCATGCCTCAGCCTCTTGAGTAGCTGGGATTATAGGTGCATACCACCACGCCTGGCTAATTTTTGTATTTTTAGTAGAGATGGGGTTTCACCATGTTGGTCAGGCTGGTCTGGAACTCCTGACCTCATGATCTACCTGCCTCAGCCTCCCAAAGTGCTGGGATTACAGGCATGAGCCACCACACCTGGCCTGAAAATATTTTTTGAAGTTCACCAAATTTACGTTTTTAATCCATCAACATGTCTTATAAGAATAAGCCAGCTACTAACTTACATCTCCAAGAGATGTTCTTTTAACTGTAGGTGAAAATAACAATCTTGTCTAAATATTAAATAATTCAATTCAATAAACAGAATAAGATCTCATGTATTTTTTCCCTCAAAACCTAGAATACTAAGAATGGAGTGGCAGGAAACCAAAGAGATTAACAAACTTCAGTGATATCTTTAGGACAAGAGGTAAAACTATGAGAAGCACTTTATCTTCAAGATCAGACACCAAAGCATGAAGGTGTCCCAGGAATAGAACCTGAATATGAGGCAGAATTGCAAAGCCATTTTGGCTTTTAATCCATTGTGGTGGCTGGGCATGGTGGCTCACACCTGTAATCCCAGCACTTTGGGAGGCTGAGGTGGGCAGATTGCTTGAGCCCAGGAGTTTGAGACCAGCCTGGGCAACACACTGAGACCTTGTCTCTACAAAAAATACAAAAATTAGCCAGGGTGGTGGTGTGTGCCTGTAGTCCTGGCTACTTAGGAGGCTGAGGTTGGAGGATCACCTGAGTTGTGGGAGGTGGAGGCTGCAGTGATCCATTATTGTGTCACCGCTCTCCAGTCCGGGTGACAAAGCGAGACCCTGTCTCAACATATATATGGCAGGGATGCGGAAAGGCTTATGAGTGCCTTAGAAAGTGGAATAGTTCATGTCTGTAATCCCAGCACTTTGGGAGGCCGAGGTGGGTGGATCATGAGCTCAGGAGATTGAGACCATCCTGGCCAACACAGCGAAACCCCATCTCTACTAAAAATACAAAAAAAACATTAGCCGGGTGCGGTGGCGGGCGCCTGTAGTCCCAGCTACTCAGGAGGCTGAGGCAGGAGAATGGCATGAACCCAGGAGGTGGAGCTTGCAGTGAGCCAAAATAGCACCACTGCACTCCTGCCTGGGCGACAGAACAAGACTCCGTCTCAAAAAGAAAAAAAAATAGAAAAGAAAGTGGAATAGCTGAGTCACCAAGACAACAGAGGCAGAATCTAAATATTAGCCTAGAAGTCAAGAGGGAGAAAAACTAGAAAATTCAGCAAAGCCTGGGCAAGAAAAAAATTGCTCATCTTTCCTTTCTTTTGATAGTTGTTGTTTTGAATGTTAAATAACTATTAGAAAATTTGGCCAATTAGGCATAGTGACAAACAAACAGCAATATTTAGCAGATAATATGGGTTATACATTATTTTCAAATACAAAGGAAATTATTTAAAATAGTAAGGTTTTAAGACTTAAAAATGTTCTCAACTTTGTGAAAACTGATATCAAAGTGGTTATATTTTCTAGCCTCTGTGAAATGGCTCTAGAAACTCTGAATTAACGTGTAACTAACCAGTAAACTCTAACTACACGTAAATTTTTATTTCAGTCCCTTTTAATTAACTTCCGAATCAAATGAGAAATCTAAACAGATTGTTTTTACAGAGTCAGTTACATGTTAAGAAGGAAAATGGTGTTTGGAGACAAGAGATCTGAGTTCAGGTGAATAATTCTACCCTGTCAGCTTATAGTGTTATATAAAAACAAATTCTGGCCATACTGCAGGCGAGTATGTATTTTCAAAAATTTGCATAAAACAGAAAATGTTATGTACTAAAAATATAATCACCCTCTACAAATTATTATTACCATAGGTTATACATAGGGGAGAGAAATGAAGAAATTTGCACCTCTTAAGCTTCCATAGCCCTGGTTAAGTTTCTACCAAGGAGCAGTCTTCTTAGGCACCAGTGGACGGCACTATAGCAACCCTCTTCCCAGAGAAGACGTCTCTCCAGCCACACTCTTAAATTTCTCAGCAGTTACACAAAGGTTCCACCTTTTTTCATATTTAAGCTGAGATTCCATTAAGACCTTCTAAAGTTTTCTACTGCTTTGGAAGACTTACTTTACAAGAAGGCAAGGGCTTAAATGAGGTACAGAACCTAATAAACATGCATCAAAGATTTAGATGGATGGATGGATGTATTGATGGATAGGTAGGTAGGTGGATGGATAGGTGAATGAACGGATGGATAGGTGGATGGATGGATATGTGAATGGATAGGAGGATGAACGGATGGGTGGGTGGATGGATGGATGGATGGACGGACAGATGCATGGTGAGAAGGAAGGAGAGAGAGAAGAAAGGAGAGAGAGGAAGGGGAAAAATAAAAATCCTTCTGGTGATGATCCTGTGGATGCTACTCACACATGTGGCGGCAGTTCAAAGAAATTGACCCCTTGATAAAGTTCCATCTGGCTCACAGTGTAGATTCCGAGCTCCTGGTATGGATTCACGGACACGAGGAGGGTGCCAATATATGTCTAGAGAAATGGACCAAAGCAAAAGTGAGGAATTCTGGGGTGCAAAAGACTGTCACACATGATGATCCCCGTGTATTCATTCTGCATGGAGGATTTAAAATGATAAATCAGGCGGGATCTCTGCTGGGAGCTTACATGGTAGGGGCGGGGGTATGAGGGAGACAGCAGACAAACAGCTGAGGAATGAAGACAGCTGCAGGAAGAGATCAGTATTAAGAAAGGTGTACATGGCTGGGTGCGGTGGCTCATGCCTGTAATCCCAGCACTTTGGGAGACCGAGGGGGGCGGATCACAGGTGAGGAGATCGAGACCATCCTGGCTAACATGGTAAAACCCCATCTCTACTAAAAATACAAAAAATTAGCCGGGCGTGATGGTGCACGCCTGTAGTCCCAGCTACTCGGGAGGCAGAGGCAGGAGAATCTCTTGAACCCAGGAGGTGGAGGTTGCAGTGAGCCGAGATCGCGTCACTGCACTCCAGCCCAGGTGACAGAGCAAGACTCCGTCTCAAAAAAAATAATGATAATAAAAATAAAAAAAGAGAAAGGTATACACAGCGTAGCGAGGGTATAAACAATGAAGGCAGGCCATATTAGCAGGCATGGGGAAGTCGTCTTTTTTTTTTTTTTTTTTTGAGACAGAGTCTCACTTCACTGCCCAGGCTGGAGTGCAGTGGCTCGATCTCAGCTCACTGCAACCTCTGCCTCCTGAGTTCAAGTGATTCTCCTCAGCCTCCCATAGCTGGGATTACAGGCATGTGCCACTACACCCAGCTAATTTTGTATTTTTAGTAGAGATGGGGTTACACCATGTTGGCCAGACTGGTCTTGAACTCCTGACCTCAGGTGATCTGCCTGCCTTGGCCTCCCAAAGTGCTGGGATTACAGGCGTGAGCCACTGCACCTTGCCGGGAAGACTTCTTTAAGGAGATGACATCTGAGCAGAGCTTGAAGGATGAGGAGCCAGCCATGAACAAAGTAGGCAGGAAGGGCATTTCAGGAATACATGTGGCAGGCTAGCGGCACGAGAGGCCATTGTAGTTGAAGTCCGAGTAAGGGCAGAATGGAGACTAGCAAGGGAGGATGTTGAAGATGGAGCAGGTTCAGATCATCCAGGCTCTGTGGGCTCCCATGAGGAATTGGGGTTTTATTCCAAATACTGCAGATGGCAGAGATACCACCCTTCCCTACTGAAATGAAATACTTGCCCTACAAAGATTTCATGATAAAAACGCCAAAAGCAATTGCAACAAAAGCAAAAATTGACAAATGGGATTTAATTAAACTAAAGGGCTTCTGCACAGCAAAAGAAACTATCACCAGAGTGAAGAGGCAACCTACAGAATGGGAGAAAAGTTCTGCAACCTATTCATCTGACAAAGGTCTAATATCCGGTCTACAAGGAATTTAAACAAATTTATAAGAAAAAACAACCCCATTAAAAAGTGGGCAAAGGAAATAAACAGACACTTCTCAAAAAGGAGACATACATGCAGCCAACAATCATATGAAAAAAAGCTCAACACCACTGATCACTAGAGAAATGCAAATCCAAACCACAATGAGATATCATCTCATGCCAGTCAGAATGGCGATTATTAAAAAGTGAAAAAACAACAGATGCTGGCCAGGCAGTGGAGAAAAAGGAAGGCTGTTACACTGTTGGTGGAAGTGTAAATTAGTTCAACCACTGTGGAAAACAGTGTGGCAATTCCTCAAAGATCTAGAGGCAGAAATACCATTTGACCCAGCAATCCCAATACTGGGTATATTCCCAAAGAAATATAAATCATTCTATTATAAAGATACATGTACATGTGTGTTCACTGCAGCACTATTCACAACAGCAAAGACATGGAATCAACCCAAATGCCCATCAATGATAGACTGAATAAAGAAAATAGAGTGCATATACATTATGGAATACGATGCAGCCATAAAAGGGAACGAGATCATGTCCTTTGCTGCTACATGGAAGAAGCTAGAAGCCGTTATCCTCAGCAAACTAATGCAGGAACAGAAAACCAAACACTGCATGTTCTTGCTAATAAGTGGGAACTAAATGATGAGAACACATGGACACATTTGTGGGAAGGGGGAACAACACACATTGGGGCTTGTTGCAGGGGACAGAGAGCATCAGAAAGAATAGCTAATGTGTGCTGGTCTTAATACCTAGGTGATGGATTGATCAGCAAACCACCAGAGCACATGTTTACCTATGTAACAAACCTGCACATCCTGCACATGTACCCCTGAAGTTAAAAGTTGAAGATACAAAAAAAGAGAAATACCTCCCTAAACCATTACACGAATGGATCACTTTAAGAGGGGAGCACGTAACCTGATGCATGGTTCTTAAAGGTCTCTCTGGCATTCAGTGAAAGTAGGATGGGTGGGCTGAGCGCGGTGGCTCACGCCTGTAATCCCATGACTCTGGGAGGCTGAGGCAGGTGGGTCACCCAAGGTCAGGAGTTTGAGACCAGCCTGGCCAACATGGTGAAACCCTATCTCTACTAAAAGTACAAAAAAATTAGCCGGGGGTGGTGGCAGGCTCCTGTAGTCTCAGCTAATGGGGAGGCTGAGGTAGGAGAATTGCTTGAACCCGGGTGGCGGAGGTTGCAGTGAGCCAAGATCGGGCTACTGCACTCCAGCCTGGGCAACAGAGTGAGACTCCATATGAAAAAGGGGGAAAAAAAAAAAAAAACACACACACACACACAGAAAAAAACAAACAAACAAGAAAATAGGATGGGTATACCTACAAACCTTCTAAAACTGGGAAAAACACTCCTGCTACTGGCACTTATATTCCCAAATTTCAACATTAGACTCTACTCATATTCAGGTTTTTCAGGTACTTACTTATATGTATAATATAACCACTAACATAAGGCTTTTGAAATACAATTATGAATAAACAAAGAGCTCCACGCTCTTATATAGAAAAAAATTAATGTGCTCCTTGGAAAATACATCTGATATTCTCAGATTCTCAGTGTGTAGCTGTTTCAAATACAGGATGCACTAAATCTATATTAAGATTATGCTAAAATAGTTGGGTGTGGTGGTGTGCGCCTGTAATCCCAGCTACATGGGAGGCTGAGGCAGGAGGAGTGCTTGAACCCAGGAGTTCAAGACTAGCCTGGGCAACTTAGCAAGACCCATCTCAAATTAAAAAAAAAAAAAAGATTACACACAAAATAATTCTAACTAATGTCTCCAATCTCCAGGACAAAAATCAAACATAAAATTGAAGCAGAGAATTTTCACTAAAATTCCATATTACTTCAATCAGTAGAAATTCAGGGTGGAAGACACAGTTTCTGAAATTTATCAGTTCAAATCAGAAACATTTAGCTTAATCATGATGATCCTATCATGCCATTTGTACTTCTCTGTATCATGTCATTTTTCTTTTTCCTGTATATAAAATTAGTTTCTTTTTTTCCTATTTCTACAATTAAGGGTGATAATTCTGAAAGTTAGGCTGTAGGATATGTACTCTAAGAAACACCTTGTTTATTTCTTCTGGTAACCTTGGTTTCAATATATATAGATTAAGCCACGGGCACCATTACAAACAAAATAGCTACAAGACAATTTTTTTTTTTTTTTTTTTTTTTTTTTTTTTGAGGTGGAGTCTCGCTCTGTCGCCCAGGCTGGAGTGCAGTGGCCGGATCTCAGCTCACTGCAAGCTCCGCCTCCCGGGTTTACGCCATTCTCCTGCCTCAGCCTCCCGAGTAGCTGGGACTACAGGCGCCCGCTGCATCGCCCGGCTAGTTTTTTGTATTTTTTAGTAGAGACGGAGTTTCACCATGTTAGCCAGGATGGTCTCGATCTCCTGACCTCGTGATCCGCCCGTCTCGGCCTCCCAAAGTGCTGGGATTACAGGCTTGAGCCACCGCGCCCGGCCTAAGACAAATATTTTTAAACCGCTTCTGTCTAATTTACTCTTGGCAAAAGCTAATAAAATCTCAAAAAATTAAATAATTTTAATAACACCCATGACACACACAGGGACATTATGAAGTTTACCCTAGAGGAATTTACCTGAAAATTGACCACCAAATCAGAGCGTGGTGATAAATGTGAATTTAACAAAAACTGGCTTTTGAATAAAAACTAGATGTGACAAGATCAACCTGAGAAGAGTTTGGTAAGTGCTGCATTCTTGACCCTTGACCATTCATGGGGTATGCTGGACAGCTTTTATTTTTGCCTGCTTGGTAGCTCTGCCCCTTTCTCCCAAGAAAGTCCTTCAGAGAACCCTCTTCCCCAGCTCTCTGTTTATACCTTCTGGGGCTCTGACTCCACCCCTCATCTCCAGGGGCGGACCTGCTAAGAGCCTGGCCAATTAGAATAGTCTTCATTTCTAGCCATGGGATTGGTTCAGAGACAGGCACATGACCGAAAGTGGACCAATCAGAGCTGATCAACATGAGCTTGGGCCATTTACTAGAGCTTATCCCCAGAGGACGGGCTCGCTTCTCAGCGGCAACCCTAAGCCGATAAAATGACAGCCCGGATCTGAGGGCAACCATCTTGCTGCCATGCACCTGAGAAGGAAATGGATGCCTAAGAAAGCAGAGCAGAGATGGAGAAAGAGTCGCCAGACATCGTCTGAAACCCTAGATCTAGTCCTGGGACCTACAGTTTACAGACATGGACAGATTCCCTTTAGTGACTTAGGCTGGTGTAAGTTGGGTCTCTGTGACGGGCAGCCATAAACGTCTTAGCACAAAGGATCGAAGTGCATCTAAGAGTGGCGCCTCAGTATCTCCCTTTTATGTCTAACCTAATAGAGTGATATTATTCATACTCATCAAAGTTGTGAAGGCAAGAAGGAAACAACCACCCTAGAAAAACAGCTGAGAAATGGATCACGTTACGTATATAAGGTTCTCGTTGAAACGCTTGCGGAGGTTGTCGACAAAGGCAGATTCGCTGGTATATGCATCCAATAGCACAAAATCCTGAACCCCGACCTTGTCCCGGGCAGTCAGCGCCCCTTCCATGTGCAAACGGATGTGTTTCCTCCTCACGTCTTCTTTCTACGGGAAACAGAACATTCTTCAGCAGCTCGTCTATTTGGTAATATCTATCACACGTCTAATGCATGGAAATAACAAGATGCTAAACCCTGGGACAGTAGAGAGCCAGCATTAACTTATGCTGTCTTCACTTAGAGTTTGTTTACAATATGGTTGGGGATACGAGATCATAATCACAAAAAATAGGAATAGCAGCAGCTGACAGGAACCAAGTATTTACCGTTAGATACTATTCTAAACGCTTGACTTGTGCTATTTCTTCTGATCTTCTTTCTGACCCTATGAAATACTATTATTATGCCCCCCCATACAGATAAGGAAACTGAGGCATAGGAATGTCATAAGCCATGCCCAAAATCTGCCAAAAGACGGAACCAGAAAATGAATCTAGACAACATACCCAGACTTGCTTTCCTGGTAACCATGTATTCAATACATTTTTTTTTTTTTTTTTTTTGAGACGAAGTCTCGCTCTGCCTCTCAGGCTGGAGTGCAGTGGCACGATCTCCGCTCACTGCAAGCTCCGTCGCCTCCCAGGTTCACACCATTCTCCTGCCTCAGCCTCCCGAGAAGCTAGGACTACAGGCGCCCGCCACCATGCCCGGCTAATTTTTTTGTATTTTCAGTAGAGACGGGGTTTCACCGTGTTCGCCAGGATGGTCTCCATCTCCTGACCTTGTGATCCACCCACCTCGGCCTCCCAAAGTGCTGGGATTACAGGCGTAAGCCACCGCGCCCAGCCAATACATGTTTTTTTAAATTAATGTTTCCTTTATGTTGATCAGTCAAGCTTGAATGTTTTCTTTTTTTAAAAAATTAATTTTTATTTCAATAAATGTTAATTGTGTAAACTCACTTTGTAATTCCCACGAGTGATGAGGAGTTTGGGCCAGAAAGGGAAATTCCTGCTACAGAGGACTATTTAAGGAAGGATAAACTTGGCGTGTTCCTCTCCAAGGATGGGCTTCAGACGTCACTGGAGAAGGTGTGGCTACAGCCTATTGGATGGCAAAGAATCTCACCAGGATACCAGGGCTGGAGCTGGTTTGGTCACTGGACAGGCACCAGGAATGACCTTCCTGAGCACAGGCGCTGCTGGATGGGAGACCATGGAGGGGACCAAGGGAATGAGATTTCCAGGGCTCAGGCAAGCTGCAGCCAGAGGGCAGGTGTGCGTTGGGAGAGGGAACAGGAGTAGTTATGAAGCCTGGAGTGTGTGATGTCTTGTCAGGAGGGCTGTGACACAGTGGTCACCAGGCCCTTGGCCAGAGCTGTGAGGTCACGGACGGACTATGTGCTTTGGGCACACAGTGACTGTGTGTGCCCCCCACATGCCACTGTGCAGCAGAATGTACAGTCTGAAAACAAGAGAAAGCAAAACATAGCAAAGGACATCAGGAAGAGAAGCCGCCTGCCTTTGCAATGTCCCTCCAGTGCCCTCTAGTGACAAAAATGACATTGTGTTCACTTTAAGGAGAAATGCCTGAAGCGTGCAGTTTGTTATTGCTCAGCAGGTAATGAAGAGTGAATTTGGATCTGAGAGGCAATAAATTGACAACTAGTACATATGGATATGCAAAGGTCCTAGCATAGCCAAAGTATCTTGCAAAAGAAAACAAAGCTAGAATAAGACTGTGTGGCAATTGATTTTCGGTAGAGGTCCCAAAACAATTCAGCACAGAAATGGAAAACCTTTCCATCCAATGGTGCAGGAACCACTAGATATTTACAGAAAGAAAAAAATTGCAGTTGCATGTGGTGGCTCACAGCTGTGATCCCAGCACACTGGGATGCTGAGGCGGGAGGATTGCCTAAAGCCAGGAGTTGGAGACCAGCCTGTGCAACACAGGGAGACTCCCATCTCTACTTAAAAATACATAAATATAAAATAAAAAGAAAGTAAAAATGCATCTCAGTCCCTTTATTATATTACACTACACACACACACACACACCACACACACACACACACTTGAGATGCATCTGAGACCTAAATGCAAATTTAAAATCTGTGTAAAGCTACTGGAAGTAAACAAGGGACCATCTTTGTAACCAAGCCAAAGCTTTCTTAGATGAGAGCCAGGTTACAAAGAAGACAAAGCTTTCTTAGATGAGAGCCAGGAAGAAATAATAATAAAAGACACAAAATAAGAAATCAGACTTCATCAAATATAAAGTTTCTCATTAGAAGACACGGTTAAGAAAATAGGCAAGTCACAGACCAGCAGAAAATATTCACAAAATATATAGCCGCAAAGAATGTGTATCTAGAATAAAAGACATCTACAGTCTAATAATAAAAAGACAAACCCAGTGAAAATTTGGCAAAAGACTTGAATGGACACTTCACAAAGGAAGAAAGACAAATTGGCAATACACACATAGAAAAATGGTCAACATTTTGTTAGTCATCAGGGAAACACAAATTAAAACCACAATGAGATACCACCAGAATAGTCAAAATTAAAAACACTGACAACACCAAATACCGGTGAGGATGCAGAGCAGACAATTCTCTCACACTGCTGGGAGGAATGCAAAGAAAATCACTTTGGGAAAAAGATCTGGCAGTTTCTAATGAAGTTAACCATGCCTCTGTTCTTTGATCCAGCAATTCCACTCCTAAGTATTCACACAAGAGAAATGTAAACATAGGTCTACAAAAAGACTTGAACATGAAGTTCAACTCATGCTCAACTGTATTCAGAATGGCCCTTAACTGGAAACAATCCAAATCCCCATCAACAGGAGAATAGCTGTGGCCCATCTATACAATAGAAGGAGGACAGCAATAAAAGAGAAATAACGGGTACACGCAAGAGCATGGATGACTCTCACAGACATTATGCTGAGTGAAAGAGCCCAGACACAAAAGAGTCGTACTGTAGGATTCCATTGAAATGGCACTCTGGGACAAGCAAAACTAATTCACGGTGAAAAATCAGAACAATTGCTGTCTAGTTGGGGAGTTGTCAGGCAAAGGATATTTTTGGAGTGATGGAAACGTTCCATATCATGATAGGGCTGTGGGTTACATGAGTGTATCTGTTGGTCAAGATAAATTGTTAAAATTGTGTGCATTTTACTATATGTAAAATTTATTTTTGAAAAAGAACCGTAAAAAATAAGTGGGGAAGAGGGAGGAGATTGGCTGGAGGTATGAACGTAAACGGAATGGCAGAATGTTAATTGTTAAAGCTAGGTGGTGGATAGAGGGGGATTTATGATACTATTCTGTTTACTTTGTATTAATTTGAAGTTTTCCATGAAGAAAAGTTTTAAAAAACCAGAATGGCCACCAGATGTCTCCCTACACTAGCCAAATGGAACTAGAAGCGTCCTAATCACTAGCAACCTAACATTCAAAACAATGCATTTAGATCAAACAATATTTTAGTGATTTCTGGCTGGGCATGGTGGCTCATGTTTGTAATCCCAGCACTTTGGGAGGCCAAGGTTGGTGGATCGCTTGAGCCCAGGAGTTTGAAACCAGCCTGAGCAACATGGTGAAACTCTGTCTCTACTAAAAATACAAAAACTAGCTGGGTGTGGTGGTGCGTGACAGTAGTCCCAGCTGCTTGTGAGGCTGAGGTGGGAGGATCGAGGAAGGCATGAACCTCAGGAGACTGAGGCTGCAATGAGCCATGATTGCACCACTACACTCCAGCCTAGCCAACAAAGTGAGACATTGTCTCAAAAAAAAAAAAAAGTAAAAGAAATATTTTAGTAATCCCAAATATTCCTATGCTGTACCACATATAGCATAGCATAATGATTAAGCATAATGATTAAGACTTTGGAACATGAGCCTTTCCAAGTTCAAATCCCATTTCTGTTGCTTCCTGGCAGTACAATCTTGGGAGAGTCCCAAGTCTCTATTTCATCTCTATAAAACGGAATTATAATTGTACTTACCTCATAGGGTTGTCAGTTTCACCAGAACCATGTAAAGCTCATGGAACCATGCCAGGCACAATTTAAATTCAGTAAGTGCTTGCTTTTGTCATCATTAGTATCAATAATTCCGATTATTAGAAAGAGAAACACAGTAAAGCAAGTCTGCTGTTTAGGAGTCAATGAGCTCCTATTAAATTGGAGGTGGGTTGGTGTCTGAAATAATGTCTGGAGCTGCACCCACAAATATTACTGTAGTCAGGTTGCTGCAGGCGGAGGATGCGGAGGTTAACCAAGCTTCCTTCTTAGCCTGGTCCTAAGGATGGGAGGGTGGTGTACTCCTGCAGTCAGCCTAGGAACTGATGTGACTTGAAGCCCAAAGAAATTTGACAAAACCTTGTAGATTAAGGAACATGACAATGATTTTTAATTTGCAAGGGTCAAAACACACTCCATTCACTTCAGACTAGAGTTTTGTTTATTGCAATATTTCAGTTCTAACACCTCGATTCCGTTGTCTGTTGATTTCTAGTTATCTTTTAAAGGACGTGGAAAAATGAGAGTATCCCAATAAGATTGACATGGACCGTCAAAGGGATGAATACTGGGACATAAGGGAGAAGGGTAATCAAGAAATTGGAGTGATTCAGCTTTGACCAAAAAGATGACTAAGAGACTTATAAAGAGACCATTAAATCCAGATTAAATAAGAGGGAGGAAATTAAAGAGATCTTCAATCACACCTAAGAAAATTAAATTAAATCAAATTAAGTTACATCGAAGAAAGAACTCCATCTTTGGGGTGATAAAACTGTGGAGGATCCTAACTGTGCATATCCAGATGCAGGGATCACAGATTCTGCCTGTTACAGGGTTCCAGCAGGTACTATGACTGAGTCAAGCTGCCAGGTAATGGGGACCGGGTTAGACCCGGGAATGAAGAGCCATCTCTGGTGTGTAGCTACTGTCTGGCTCCAGCTGGTTGACGTCATGCATAAATATAGGGCCTTTGTTGCCAGAACTTCTGATTATTTAAGTCAGAAGTTTAGAATTACATACCCAGTCCTATCATACAATTTACCCTTGCAGGACACTATCTTGCAGCCTCTGCAGCAAGCCACTCTTTGTCTTGGATAGTTTCGACCTGTCTCTCATCTAAAAGCAAAGGATTCAAGGAAACACTCAAACCAGAACCATTATTTTGGAAGTATCATGTACTCAGTGATGATCTGATCGTCATCTACATAATCTAATGCTTGATC
The DNA here is from genome assembly GCF_002776525.5 of Piliocolobus tephrosceles. NCBI lineage: Eukaryota > Metazoa > Chordata > Mammalia > Primates > Cercopithecidae > Piliocolobus > Piliocolobus tephrosceles. The sequence continues at coordinate 106,932,765 of NC_045443.1, read as the reverse complement.
CAGTATGTGGAGTCAGGGTGGGGAGATGACAGGGAGGCCACAATATGTGGAAAGGCGGTGAGATGCCATGGTAGAGGCAGAAATGCCTGCCAGCTATTCCGTGGGCTTCCCCACATTTACAAACTCCCTTGCAGTTAGGTGGAGTTGCTTGACTATTTCCGGCCAACTGGCTGTAAATAGAAGTGACATTTGTGCAAGACCCTTCCAGTGTTATCAGAATTTCTTTGATACTGCAATGACTAAGAATTTTTCTTGTTGAATGGACAAGCCACAAGATCAAAACAGCCTGGATTCCTGAGCCATCACATAGAGGAGAGATGTCCTGAAGAGTCATCCAGACCCACAGTGGACTTTGTGTACACAAGAAATAAACTCCTGTTATGGGAAACTTCTGAGTTTTGGGGCTGTTCATTATCGTAGCTGAAGGCTGCTTATCCTGACTAATACACATGTGGAACAGAACTTTTCCACTGGGAGGACAGCAGTTTGAATGTGAGCCACAGTTCTTGCATGTTAAACTCGGCCAGCTGTTTTGGCTACTACCCTAAAGTTCTGGGGGAAGAGTAAGGGCTATTTTTTAAGGGGAGAAAGGGGTGGATGATAAGCCATGAAGCTGTCAGTTTTGAATTTTATTTGAAATGTCAAAATCCTTTGTTCAAGGGAAATGTTATAAGAAACCTTAATATGTAAAACAGAGGAAAGCAGACCTTTCTGATTGAAGTAGTGGGTGAGAGTTTCACTGGGTTGCCCCACAGAAACATGGGAGAGGTTCTGGGGAAAGCCTAGGGCAGAGGAGAGTTTGCAAACCACTGCATAGCCCCTGAACCTTTATTGCCCAAGCACCATCATTTGAGCACTTCCTTCACATGTATGGTCATTATCTGTGTACCGCCAGTACTATTTTTTAATTTCATATTTTCCTTGTATTTTTTATATATTTATATATATATAATTATTTTACTTCATATTTTCTTTAAGTGTATTTTTCCTGTAAATATATATAAAGATATTTTGAAAAGTTCTCATACATAAAACTAACAAAAGTACAACAACCTCAATATACACAACTTCAACAATGAACTTATGCCTTTCCCTATTCCAGCTGTGTTTCACTACTCCCCCAGCACTGGATTATTTTGAGGTAAATCATAAAACATTATATCACTTTATGTATAAATATTTCAGTAAGTATCTCTAAAATATAGGAACTCTAAAAATATATATGCACTTAAATACCTATATGTAATCACAACACCATTATCATAAAGAACACCATAATAATTCCTTAATACTAATTATAATACCCAATGTTCAAATTTCTCTAATTATTTATCTTTTACAATTGGTTTACTCAAATCAGGATCCAAGCAAGGTCCACACATTGCATTTAGCCGACGTGTCTCTCAAGTCTCTTTTGTTCTAGAGGTTCCCACCATATCTTTCTTGCAATTTATTCATAGAGAAAATTGGACAATTTGTCCTGTAGAATTTCCCACATTCCGGGTTTTGTTAATTGCATTCTGAAGGCGTCCTTTAACATGTTTGACTTTCTCCTGCATTTCCTGCAAACTGGTCTTTTGAATTAGAGGTCCAATCAGATACAAGATTGATTGGTTTTGGCAAAAAAAAGACTTCATAGGCAGCGTATTATACTTCCAGAAGGAGACACAAGAGGGCTGGCTATCTTTTCAGGATGTCAGTGTTCTCTGACACACAGTGCCCAAATCCACATTTTCTTAAGAGTTTGATATTCCAGCTCTATCAAACTTTCTTCATTTATTAGACAAGACTGTTCTATAAAAAGAAATTTCCCTTATTAACTATTTGGTTGCCCTGTGGTACAGTTTGTAAGGGAAAGGCAGGATAAATGTTTGTTATGCTAGTTTTCAGAATAATGAGTTGGTTCCACTGCATCCTCCCAAGGTGACAATGAGTTTTTAATATCATTACAAATTAAAGGCTTATATGTATTGATTGTGTTTCATGCCATGATAGTTAACCTTTTTTTTTTTTTTGAGACAGAGTCTTGCTCTGTTGCCCAGGCTGGAGTGCGACGATATTGGCTCACTGTAACCTCTGCTTTCCGGGTTAAAGCAATTCTTGTCCCTCAGCCTCCCGAAGTAGCTGGGATTATAGGCATGCACCACCACACCCTAGTAACTTTTTGTATTTTTTTTTTTTTTTTTTTTTTTTTGGAGGTGGAGTCTCGTTGCCCAGGCTGGAGTGCAGTGGCCGGATCTCAGCTCACTGCAAGCTCCGCCTCCCGGGTTTACGCCATTCTCCTGCCTCAGCCTCCTGAGTAGCTGGGACTACAGGCGCCCGCCACCTCGCCCGGCTAGTTTTTGTATTTTTAGTAGAGACGAGGTTTCACCGTGTTAGCCAGGATGGTCTCGATCTCCTGACCTCGTGATCCGCCCGTCTCGGCCTCCCAAAGTGCTGGGATTACAGGCTTGAGCCACTGCGCCCGGCCGAACTTTTTGTATTTTTAGTAGAGATGGGGTTTCACCATGTTGGCCAGGCTGGTCTCAAACTCCTGACCTCAAGTGATCTGCCCACCTCGGCCTCCCAAAGTGCTGGGATTACAGGTATGAGCCACTGCGCCCAGCCGACAGTTAAAATTATTGATGCTCAATTTATCCCACATTTGGCCAGTGGGAACCTATCAAGTAGGCTCTTGAGTAATTTTTAGTTTAATTAATTTATTATTGTTATTATGGAGATACGATTTTTCCTCTGTCATCCAGCCTGAAGTGCAGTAGTGCAGTCATAGCTCGCTGTAATCTTGAACTCCTGAGCTCAAGCCATCTTTTCTCCTCAGCTTCCCAAGTAGCTGGGATTACAGGTGCATGCTATCACACCTGAGTGATTTGAGTCCTTTTGATATGGCCTTGTCTTTATGAGCTTTCTTGCTTATCAGGATGCCAAGTTGTTTCAAAGCTTACTTATTTTCAACCTAGACCTTGCATCTGTCATTTCTCCAATGAGCTCTTGTTTCTTTGAGTGGGTAGGTGGTAGATACCACATTCATACCCTAGGAGTGCTCATTGCTGCAGGGTTGATCATTGTTTCTAGACCTTTTCAATAGCACAAGAAAGCATTTTTAAAATAAAATACATTGAATTTATTCTGAATCTATCAATTTAATATAGAATGAAGAAGTTTGAACTTAACCTTAGTTTTCTGAGACAGAGTCTCGCTCTGTTGCCCAGGCTGGAGTGCAGTGACATGATCTCACCTCTCTGCAACCTCTGCCTCCTGGGTTCAAGTGATTCTCCTGCCTCAGCCTCCCGAATAGTTGGGACTACTAGTGTGGGCCACCATGCCCGGCTAATTTTTGTATTTTTAGTAGAGACGGGGTTTCAACATGTTGGCCAGGCTGGTCTCGAACTCCTGACCTGAAGTGATCCGCCCACCTTGGCCTTCCAAATTCTGGAATTACAGGTGTGAGCCATCACACCCAGCCTTAACCTTAGTTTTCTATCTCTTCTCCTTTCTCCCATCCAAAAATTCTATTTCAATGACACAAGCAATGTTTCATTGGCTTTATTAACAATATACACACAACAGTCTCAAAATAACAATACCAACACTGTCACCAGTGTGATTACTGAAAACCATCTGAAACTTTTTGAATTCTTTGTCCTCAGGGTAAACCTCACTGGAATTGTAGCGACGCATTACTGTGTTTTTTAGGTTCCCTTGAAATAGTCAATCTCTCCTTCTATGCTAGCAACCAGATGCACTTTTTTTAAAATTTAATTTTATAAGTATGTAGAATATTTAATGATGCCAAGGAATAAAATAGAGCATATTCAGAGAACTAGCTCCTGTCCTTACCGTTTCCTCTCCATTCTCTTCCTCCTCCTGTAAACAACTATGTTTTAAATGTTAAAATTGGTCCGGGTGCGGTGGCTCTCACTTGTAATCCCGCACATTGAGAGGCTGAGGTAGGAGGATCACTTGAGGCCAGGAGTTTGAAACCAGCCTGGGAGATAAAGTGAGACCCTGTTTCTACAAAAGGTAAAAAAGAAATAAAAATTTAAAAAATACAGGCGTGGTGGCTCGCGCCTGTAATCCCAGCACTTTGGGAGGCTGAGGTGGGCAGATCACGAGGTCAAGAGATCGAGATCATCCTGGCCAACACGGTGAAATTCCATCTCTACTAAAAATACAAAAATTAGCTGGGCATGGTGGCACGTGCCTGTAGTGTCAGCTACTCAGGAGGCTGAGGCAAAAGAATCTCTTGAACCCAGGAAGCGGAGGTTGCAGTGAGTTAAGATTGTGCCACTGCACTCCAGCCTGGTGACAGAGTGAGACTCCATCTCAAAAAAGAGAGAGAGAGAAAAAAAAAAAGGTTAAAATTGCTAAAAGAGTTTCTTTTTTAAATATAAGCAATTTAAATGTAGATTTGTTTTCCTACTTTCTTAGGCAAATGTTTGCAAACTATACATGCTATTTTTCAATCTTGTCTTTTTTGGAGCTCACTTGGGAGTTGTTTAGAGAGATACTCCTCATTATTTTTTAGAGTTGCAAAGTATTTCATTATTTGTGCTTACTATATTGTAGTTTACTAAAACAATCCCATAGTGAGGGATCAAAATTAGCCTCTCTCTGATAGAAACTGACAGAAAGCAATGGCAAAAAACCCTCAATAGCACATAGAAAATGAAACACCACAATCAACTAACACATGTAGACCATTGCACCTAACAACTGGAGCGTATACATTTTAGTTCAAAAGCACATAGAACTTCTTAAAAATGGACATTCCCAGCCATAAAGTAAATCTCAAGTTTCAAAAGATTGAAATTCCACAGAGCTGAATCTGATCTAGCCCTAAGTCAGTGCTGTTGAATAGAATCTTCTGACATGATGAAAATGTTTGGCAGCTTCACTGTTCAGTACAGCAGCCACTAGCCACGTGTTGGCCTTTTAGCACCTGAAATGTGGTAAGGCTGCGGAACTGAAATTTGTATGTCATTTTAATTCATTTAAATTTACATAGCCATAGGCGACCAGTGCCTAGTACTCAGGGAGCACAGGTTTAGATCTAACTTCCAATTCAAAGGACAGTAAGGAATGGAAAAGACATTAAACAACGCTGTAGTATACCATCACCTAAATCCAGACTGGGAGATGGTACAGGAAAATCTAGCTAGAATCTATATTTTAAAAGAGATAAAAGAAGAAAATGCAACTCAAAACCACAATGAGATACCACTTCGCACCCACCCCATCCCTCCCTCCCGCTCTCTCTTGCTTCCTCTCACACCATGTAATCTCTCTGCATGCTAGCTTCCCTTTACACCTTCCACTATGAGTAGATGCAGCCTGAGGCCCTCACCAGTGAAAATATCAGATAAGTGTTGGCAAGGAAGTAAAAATTAGAACCCTCATCCATTGTTGGTGGGAATATAAAATGGTGCAGGTTGGGCACAGTGGTACACGCCTGCAATCCCAGCCTTTTGGGAGGCCCAGGCAGGCGCTTGAGCTCAGGAGTTTGAGACTAGCCTGGGTGGCATAGTGAGACCCCATCTCTACAAAAGATGAAAAAAAAAAAATAGCTGGGTATGGTGGCGCACACGTGTGGTACCATCTATTTGGAAGGCTGAGGTGGGAAGACTGCTTCAGTCTGGGAGGTCAAGGCTGCAGTAAGCCATGATCACACCACTGGACTGCAGCCTGGGCAAAAGAGTGAGCCCTTATCTAAAAAAAAAAAAAAAAAAAAAAAAAAGAAGAAGAAAAGAAAATGGTGCAGCCACTTTGGAAAACATTCTGGTAGTTCCTCCAAAGGTTAGACAGAGCTACCATATGACCCAGCAGTTCCACTCTTAGGCATCTACCCAAGAGAAATGGAAACATGTCCATGATGTGGTGATGACTGCACAACTCTGCAAATGTACTAAAAACAAGTGAATTGTACCCTTTAAATGGATGAATTACATGGCATATGAATTAGATCTCAATAAAACTGTTCTTTTAAAAAAAGAGATGAAAAAGGGTTTTCAATAATCACAATGTATGGCATCATGGTTATGTTTTTAAAAGATTCTGTATCACTTAGAAATAAACACTGAAATAGGGAGGAAATGACATTGTGTCTGGAATTGTATCAGAGTAACCTGGCTATGGGAAATAAGTAGGGAAGGAGGTAAGACATCATTGGCCCTGAGCTGATTATTATTCTGGTGGTGACAGTTACTAGGGGATTCATTATACTATTCTTTCTACTTTTATACAAAGCTTATTGGTTGCATGACATATAGAAAGTTTATTTTTCATAATACATATTTAAAATGTTTCACAATAAAGTTAAAGATTCTTTAGGAATAAATCTAACAAAAGATATATAAGACTGCTATCGGAGAAAATGATAAGACATTATTGGATAAGCAGAATTGATAAAGCCATAGTGGCAGAATGCCAAATTCTTTGGTTTGGATATGGTTTGTTCTAACCAAGTCTCATGCTGAAATTTGATTCCCAGTGTTGGAGGTGGGGCCTTCTAGGAGGTGCCTGGGTCATGGGCTCCATCCCATGGATCTCTCATGAGTAAATTAATGCCCTCCCTCAGGGTGAGTGAGTTTTCACTCTATTTGTTCCTGCAAGAGCTGGTTATTAAAAAAGAGCCCATCAAGTGATACCTCTACCTCCTCTCTCTTGCTTCCTTGCTCACCATGTGATCTCTGCACATGCTAGTTTCCCTGTATCTTCCACTATGAGGCCCTCACCACGTGCAGATGCCCACTCTTGAACTTTCCAGCCATCAGAATTGTAAGCCAAATAAACCTTTCTTTCTTTGTAAACTATCCAGCCTCAAGTATTCCTTTACAGCAACACAAAATGGACTAAGACAGCAAGAGATGGTGGGAGGGAATATGAGTGAAAACTGCTTAATGGGAAGATATTTTACTTTGGAGTGATGGAAGTGTTTTGAAACTCTAGAGAGGTGGCAGCTGCACAATATTGTGAGTTTACAAAATGCCACTGAATCTGTTTACTTTAAAACAGTTAATTTTACATTATGTGAATTTCATCTCAATACATTTTAAAGGAAAACAATTAGAAGAAATTAAAGAACAATAAAAGGGTATACCATATTCATGAATGGAAAGACTCAGTATTATAAAGATGTTATGTTCTCCCACACTGGTCCTTAGATTCAGTACTGTCACAGTCAAAATCCCAACAAGTTTAAATAGAACTTGACAATCTGTTTCTGAAATTTTTGTGAAATTGCAAAGGACCAAGAGTAGCCAAGATAATCTGTATGCAGAACAGCTTATTGTTGTCTGATGACTTGCTCTACTGGTTACCAAGCCATACTGTAAAACTACATTAATCCAAATAGTATGTTATTGGTAAGGGGATACAAAGACACCAATGTAACAGAATAGAGAGCCCAGGATCAGACCTACAAATAAATGAAGACTTTATGTTGACAAAGGTAGCAGAACAGAGCAGTGAGAAAAGGGCAGCCTTTTTGAAATATCATTCTGGGACATTGGGAGGTGTGGGCAAAAAAAAACTGTATGCCTACCTCACACCATACAGAAAAGTAATTTTCAGTGGATTAAAAACCTAAATGTGGCAATAAAAAGAAAGGAGTACTGATACATGTTATCACATGGATGAACCTTGAAAACATTATGCTAAGTGAAAGAAGCAGTTACAAAAGGACAACTACTATATGACTTCATTTATATGAAATATCCAGAATAGTGAAATCTATAGACATGGAAAGTGGATCAGTGGTTACCAAGTGGTAGGCAGTTTGAGGTGACTGCTAAAGGGCATGAGGTTTCTTTTCAAGGTGTTGAAATGGTCTAAAATTGATTGTGGTGATGGTTGTGCAACTCTGAATAAACCAAAAATCTTGAGGTATCTACTCTAAATTGTATGGTGTATGAATTGTATTTCAGTAAAATTGTTACCAAAAAAGATCTAAATGTGAAAGGCAAAACCATAAAGCTTTAGAAGAGAATACAGAAGATATCTTCATGGCTTTGGGGTAGGAAATAATTTGTTTCTTTCCATTGATTGATTGATTGAGATAGAATCTTGCTCTGTCGCTCAGGCTGGAGTATAGTGATGCTATTATAGCTCACTGTAGCCTCAAACTTCTGGGTTCAAATGATCCTCTTGCCTCAGTTTCCCAAGTAGTTGAGACCACAGGCACTCACCATCACACCCTGCTAATTTTTGTATTTTTTGTACAGAAAGGGTTTTGCCATATTGCCAACACTGGTCTCAAACTCCTGGGCTCAAGTGACCCACCTGCCTTGGCCTTCCAAAATGCTGGGATTACAGACGTGATCCACTATGCCCAGCCAGGATTTCTTCATAATTCACATGAAAAAGCATCAACCATAAAGGGAATGATGTACAATCTTGATTACATTAAAATTGATACATTTTATTTATTAAAAGATATAAAAAGAGTGAAGTGCAAAGCTATGGAGTTGGGGAAGCTATTTCCAACACATAAAAAGGATCTAGAAATGAATAAGAAAAATCAAACAGCTCAATCTAAAAATAGGATGGTGGCAAACAGGCATTTTATATAAAAATTGAATGGCTGGCCAGGTGTAGTGGCTCACATCTGTAATCTCAACACTTTGGGAGGCTGGGATGGGCAGACTGTTTGAGGCCATGAGTTTGATACCAGCGTGGGCAACATGGCAAAATCCCATTTCTCTAAAAAATAAGAAAATTAGCTAGGTGTGGTGGTACATGCCTGTAGCCCCAGCAACTCAGGAGGCTGAGGTGGGAGAGTGGCTTGAACCTGGGAGGTGGAGGCTGCAGTGAGCCAAGATTGTGCCACTGCACTCCAGCCTGGGCAATAGAGCCAGACCTTTTCTCAAAAAAAGAAAAGAAAAGAAAAGAAAAAAAATCAGTCGCGCATGGTGGCTCACGCCTGTAATCCCAGCACTTTGGGAGGCCGAGGTGGGTGGATCACCTTAGGTCAGGAGTTTGAGACCAGCCTGATCAACATGGCGAAACCCCATCTCTACTAAGAATACAAAAATTCCCTGGGCACAGTGGCAGGCGCGTGTAATGCCAGCTACTCAGGAGGCTGAGGCAGGAGAATTGCTTGAACCCAGGAGGTGGAGGTTGCTGTGAGCCGAGATCATGCCACTACACTCCAGTCTGGGCAACAGAGCCAGACTCCGTCTCAAAAAAAAAAAAAAAAAGAAAAAATCAAATGGCCAATGCAAATATGAAACATGCAAATTAATATGCATCGGAATACAATTTTATACTGACCAAACTGACAAAAATTTTAAAGTCTAACAAGACAAACTGGGAAGGATGTGGAGCAAGAGAAACTCTTATACTATATGGATGGGAATGTAAATTGGTACAATTACTTTGGAAAACAATTTAGTATAGCCTAGTAAAGTTGAAGACACATATCCTCTGACCAAGCCACTTAATTCCTCTTGTTTACGTGCTGTGGGGGACAAGCATAGGAAGGTACACAGCAGCATTATTTATAACAGCTCCAAAACAACAAACACACTCAACTTCCACCAATAAAAGAATATGTTATTATTATAATTGCACAGTGGTATAGTCATACCACAAACAATTATACAGAACTTACAGTATGCCAGGCATACTGGAGAAGAAAAGCATCTACTAATTCCACGGAAAATCCAAACATTATATATGTTATGCCCCAAGTGCTTCTTATATGTGAATTCATTTGAAACCTTTCAATAACCCTATGAGGTAGTAGGTATTTTAGCTCCCATTTTACAGATGGGGAAACTGAGACACAGAGAGGTTAAATAACTTGCCACATAGCTGGTACACGTCAACTGAGATGGACACTAAACAGCCTGACTCCAGAATCCATATTCTTTTTAACACACTCCAGAAGGACACAAAAGATGACTTATAGAAATGGAAAAACAAGCCAATATGGGACAGATTCAATAAAAATGTTTAATTCAGTCATGCTGTGTATAGCTGTGGAAGTAAATGCATCATGTGCTGATCAACATGGTTCAATCTCAAAAAACAGCATTGTTCAAAGAAAGCCAGTCACCTAAGAGTGTATGTAGTTTAATTCTATTATAACAAGGGCCCCAAATAAGCAAAATTAAGCAATCTATTGCCTCAGCCTCCCGAGTAGCTGGGATTACAGGCATGTGCCACCATTCTGGCTAGAGAATACTTTTACAGGTGGTAAAACAACAAAGAAAACCGAGGGTGGGTTTTGTATCTTTCACTGGGTGGAGGCACATGAGTGTTTGTTATTCTTTAAGTTATACATATTTATATATACTCTTCTGTGTGTGATATATGGTAATAGAAATATAAAAGAAACTCATACAAATATAAAAGAAATACAAAAGAAACCAACCCCATCTTAGGAATATCAAAACCAAATTCCTCAATAAGTGACTAGCAAGTTGAATTCAACAAAACATAAACAAATAATAAAACATGACCAAATGGGATTTATTCCAGGAATGTCATATCAGAAAATCTAGTAATAAAATAGGTTATTCTGAGAGACAAAATTAGAAAACCTATTAATAATAGATTAACCAAATCAATAGATCATGTGAAAAATTACACATCTCCATAAATTTTAAAAAAGCATTTGGTCAACTCAATTTTCATTCTTGATAATTATAATTACATTACATTCTTGATAATTACAAAAACAGTTGACACTTATTTAATATTATAAAAATACAGCTATGTCTCAAAAGCTAGCACCTACTTAATAAACATAAAAGCACACCTCTTAAAGTCAAGAAAAAGACATGAGTTTTCTTTGTCATCCTAATTGGAAGTACTAGCCAATGCAATTAGATGAGAGGAGGAAATAAAAATAGAAACATTGGAGAAGAAAAGCATCTGCCAATTATTATTATCACAGAAAATCCAAACATTATGTATGAAATTCAGGCCATATACAAAATTAACAAACAAAAATCAATAGCTCTACTGTAACCAAATAATTATTAGTTAGAATATGCAATGGTAGAAATGACTCCCCTTAAGATATTGACTAAAGAGATAAAATATAGAATAAGCTTATCACCAAATGTGCCAGATTTCTATAAAAATAATTTTAACACACTCTTGAGGAGTACACAAAACAATTCAAACAAATGGAAAGATATACTATGTTCTTGGATAGGCAGATTCAATATCATATAGTTACTAATTTACCTAAGTTCAACTATAAAATAAAGTCCTATTTAAAATACTGCCATGATTTCTTGCATGCTAAACAAATTGAGTCTAAAGCTCATTTAGAAAAATAAATAAGAACACCCAGGAAATTTCTGAAAGAGACAAAAAGATTATATGAGAAGGTACCAGCCGTAGCAGATATTAAGACATAAATTCAATGCTGTTAAGACATAAATTAACACATAATGACGTATGTCTTTAATTAAGACATAAATTCAATAAATATGCTTGCACATGAATCGACAATGTTGGTAAATGGAAAGAATAGAATTTATCCCAAACATACAGGGGGATTTATTAAATGGTTAAGGTAGCATTTCAAATTCATAGTAAGAAAATGAATTATTCATTAAATGGCATTATGCAATTGTAAAAACTCAGAGAAATATCATCTAAAAAGTGTGAATTTTACTGAATGTAAATTATACGTTTATCAACCTAATTTTCAAAATTAATGTTGGAAACACTGGATAGTTCTATAAAAGGAAGGCTGGACATCTATGTCATATTTTACACCAAAACAAATCCAGAAGGATGAAAGATTTAAACACTAAAAAATAAAATAATGAAAGGAAAGTACTAGAAGAAAATATAATGAAGCAAGAAATGCCTAAGTATAATGAAAAAAAACAGAAGCCACAAAAGAACAGACTATTCTATTCAACTACGTAGACAATATTTCTCCCTATAAAAAAAATTATAAGCAGAGTTAAAAGACAAATCAATTTTGGGAAAAATATTTACAATTTATATCTCAGATAAATCATTAGTTTTCTTCATATGTAAAAAGCGTGCATAAATCAATAACAGTCCAACACCCCACACAAATACACCAAAAATGAAGGATGTTAACAACAATTCACAGAAAATACAACTTTGTCTTTTAAACCTATGTAGAAAATACTCCATTTCACTCAAAAGAAAAATGCTATTCAAATATACTGAGATACCATTTTCATTTTTGGCACTCTGATAGCTAAAGTTTGAGAACACACTCTCAGTGAGTGTGGAAAGGAATTACTAGCATCTATTACAGGTGAGAAGGTATGTATATTGTAGAATCTTTATGAAAGGTAATTTGAAAGTATATTTCAAAAATTAAGTATATATTCTTTGACACAATAATTTCATTTCTAGATATTTATCCTCTAGATATGCTCTCATGTGAACAAAATAATAAGCAACCTAAATATCCACCAATAGGAAACAGATAAATTAAATTATGGTTCAGACATCCAATGAAAGACCACAGAGCTACAGAACCTCCTAAATAAAATGCTACCATTTGTAAGAAAAACAAGTCCGGGCATGGCAGCTCACACCTGTAATCCCAGAGCTTTGGAAGGTAGAGAGAGGCAGGCAGATTGCTTTAGCTCAGGAGTTTGAGACCAGTCTGGACAACATGGTCAAAACCCCATCTCTACAGAAAAACACAAAAATTAGCCAGGTGTGATGGCACACACCTGTAGTCCCAGCTACTTAGGAGGCCAAGGTAGGAGGATCATCTGAGCCTGGGGAGATAGAGGTTGCAGTGAGTCATAATTGCACCACTGTACTCCAACCTGGGTGGCAGAGTGAGACCCTATTGAAAGAAAAGAAAGAAAAGAAAAGAAAAGAAGAAAAGAGAAGAGAGAAGAAAAGAAAGAAGGAAGGAAAGAGACAGATAGAGAGAGAAAGAGAGAAAGAAGAGAAAGGAAGGAAAATCAATGTACATGTGCATACACAGATGCTTATGAAGTCACAACATCTCCCTAAAAGGATGCCCAAGGGATTGAAAACAGCAGTTGCTTCTGGAATGGAAGGCTTAAGCTTTGTTATATATACCTGTTAACTCTTTCTAAATTTTGTAACTTGTATTTGAAACATTTATAAAATAAGCAAATTCCCCCATTCTTAAATATCTCTTCACCCTATTTCTTTATAGCACTTTGTACAACTTGCAGTTATGAAACTGCCATTATCCTAATAACTGCAGCTGACAGCCATTCTAATTACTTGATTCCTTGATCTTAGGCTGAGCCCTTCTAGAAGTCTCTCAGGGGTAAGTCTTGTTCATTGTGTGTCCCCAGCTTCTAGTTCAAGTCTTGCCACATAATTGGTGCTCAGTAGATTTATCAAGTGAGTGAATAAATTCCGTGCCATGTATAGATTTGAAATAATCTAGATAATTCAAAGAGGAAGTATTCTAACTAAAGCCACTGGTCTGAGAGCAAGGGTAGGTTAAAGAAGGAAAATCAACATTGATTTACTCAAATGTACCTCCCTGCCAATAAAATGTAGTATTAAAGTGGGTAGTAGCCCTTTCTATGTATTGAGTTTTTACTGTGCACAGAGCCCAGTAAACTGGGCAGTTTACAAATCTCTGTCTCATGTATTACCCACAACAACTCCATAGCCAGCTGGTATTTTCCTCTTTGTGAAAAGTAGAAACAGAGAAGCTAAGTGATGGTGGAGACTGTGGAAAGGATCAGAATTTCGGCCTCGTCCCACTGCTGGGTAGGCGTGTGACTTTGACCAATGTCACTGCCTTCTTTGAATGTTGGCATGGTAGAGGTGCCAGGCACTACCTTCCCATCTACATCCTCTTCCAAGAGAATCCTTCCCCTCCTCAGTCCTGTGGAAGGGGTGAGTTGAGCTGGTCACATGTAGACAAGAGCATGGCACTATCCTGGCTTCAGCTGGGGAGGGAAATAGACCTACACTGGCAAGACAGAAACTGGTCAGGGCATCTGGGTTAGGGAGTGATATGGTTTGGCTGTGTCCCCACCCAAATCTCACCTTGAATTGTAGCTCCCACAATTCCCATGTGTCATGGGAGGACCTGGTGGGAAGTTATTGAATCATGGGGGTGGGTCTTTCCTGTGCTGTTCTTATGATAGCGAACAAGTCTCACGAGATCTGGTAGTTTTATAAAGGGGAGTTTCCCTGCACAAGTTCTCTCTTGTCTGCTGCCATGTAAGATGTGCCTTTCGCCTTCTGCCATGATAGTGAGGCCTCCCGAGCCATGTGGAACTGTGAGTCGATTAAACCTCTTTTTCTTTATAAATTACCCCATCTGAGGTATGTCTTTATCAGCAGCATGAAAATGGACTAATACAGGGGAGCCTATGAGGCTTAATTCATTTTGTCATGGAGAAGTGAATTACAAGGTGATGACGACCTATGCTGCTGACCATACTGGCCAATGCATAGGCAAAGACATCAATTTGCAATCCCAGAGATAGAAAGACAGACAGACACAGACTCTAACACCCTGGTAACTTCTTGGTTCCCATGAGATCTGGCCATATGTCTTGAAACATGGCACACATGTACATGCATGTATATGGGTGTATGTGTGTGTGTGAGAGAGAGATTTTAAAATATTATCATTAATACCCATCCAGTTTTTAAGTGTCAAACAGTCTGAAAAGCAAAAGCCACTCTCATCTCTTTGAACCTCAGTCTCTCCCCAGAGGTTTACCACTCTTCATTGTGCATCCTTCCTGAAAATCTATGCCTCAATATAATTTGGTTTTTGTATTTACCCAGACAGAATCACATAAGATGCAGCATACTGCATTTTGCTTTTTTCTTCCTTAACAATATATTCTCTTGGATAGAGAAAATTTGGTACATATTCACCATGGAATACTGTGCAGCCATAAAGAATGAGCCGGGTATGTTGGCTCACTCCTATAATCCCAGCACTTTGGGAGGCTGAGGCAGGTGGATCACCTGAGGTCAGGAGTTCGAGACTAACCTGGCCAACATGGTGAAACCCTGTTTCTAGTAAAAATACAAAAATTAGCCAGGCATGGTGGCATATACCTGTAATCCCAGCTACTGGGCAGGCTGAGGTAGGAGAATTGCTTGAACCTAGGAGGCAGAGTTTGCAGTGAGCCAAGATCACACCACTACATTCTAGCCTGGGTGACAAGAGTGAAACTCAGTCTCAAAAAGAAAAAAAAAAAAAAAAAAAAATCATGTCCTTTGCAGCAGTATGGATGCAGCTACCAGCCATTATCCTAAGTGAATTAATGCAGGAACAGAAAACCAAATGCGGCATGTTCTCACTTACAAGTGGGAGCTAAACACTGGGTACTTACGGACATGAAGATGGCAACAACAGAAACTGGGGACTACTGGAGGGGGAAGGGAGAGAGAGGGAAAGGGTTGAAAAACTAACTACTGGGTACTGTGCATCACACAATAAACCCAGGTAACAAATCTGCACGTGTACCCCCCGAATCTAAAATAAAGTTGGAAAAACCCCAATATATCCTTAACATCTTTTCCTATCAGCAAGAACTCTCTTATTATTATTATTTTAGATGGAGTCTTGCTTTGTTGCCCAGGCTGATCTGGGCTCACTGCAACCTCTACCTCTCAGGTTCAAGCAATTCTCCTGCCTCAGCCTCCTGAGTAGCTGCGATTACAGTGTGTGCCACTGCACCCGGCTAATTTTTGTATTTTTAGTAGAGGTGGGGTTTTGCCATGTTGCCCAGGATGGTCTCAAACTCCTGACCTCAGGCAATCCACCTGCCTCGGCCTCCCAAAGTGCTGGGATTACAGGCATGAGCCACTGTGCCCAGCCTACCTTATTCTTTTTAATGACTGTACATTGTACCATTGTTTATTACCTTCAATTATCTGCCAAACATCTATTGAGTTTTTTTAATATCTCAAGCCCTGCTTTAGGCACTTGCTTGGGATAAGTCAGAGAACAAGCCAGAAAGATATTCCTGTCCTTGAGGAGTGGACAGTCCTATAAACAAACTTTAATTTGTTTTTAGTTTCACATGTCACAAACCATCTTGTAATGGGCATCTTCCTGCTTATAATCTGACCTCTTACTTGAGAGAACCAGTAGGAGATACTTGCAAAGGAGGAATTGCAAGGTCAAGATGATTTGGAGAGCTTACTTAGCAAATATTCATCAAAAAGATTGCTGCTGGCCATGAGTGGTGGTACAACACCTGTAGTCCCAGCGACTCAGGAGGCTGAAGCGGGAGCATCATATGAGCCCAGGAGTTTGAGGTTGCAGTGAGCCAAGATTGTGCCGCTGCACTCCAGCCTGGGTGACAGAGCGAGACCTTGTCTTTAAAAAATAATTTAAAACTAGGCCAAGCACAGTAGCTCATGCCTGTAATCCCAGCACTTTGGGAGGCTGAGGTGGGCGGATCACGAGCTCAGGAGATCGAGATCATCTTGGCTAACACAGTGAAACCCCGTCTCTACTAAAAATACAAAAAATAAGCCAGGCATGGTGGCGGGTGCCTGTAGTCCCAGCTACTTGGGAGGCTGAGGCAGGAGAACGTCGTGAACCTGGGACGTGGAGCTGGTAGTGAGCCGAGATCGCGCCACTGTACTCTAGCCTGGGCGACAGAGCAAGACTCCATCTCAAAATAAACAAACAAACAAACGAACAAATTAAAAAATAAAAAATAAAATAAATACAATAAAATTAAAAAAGGTTGCTGCAACTTCCCCTTCCACATACTGGGTATGAAAATGCAGTTTTCCCCCAAATCTCTTTAGCATTCGTGTTATGGGTCTTTTTAAAAATTTTCTCCAGCAACATAGCTGGAGATGGAAGCATTCCCTGAATTGCAAAGCAGGAGAGAACATATTTTTGTATAGATAATGGGCTTTTGTATCTCTTTTCTATGATCCACCTACTCATATCCTTCCTAAGGGTCTAATGAGAACTTATTTTTGTCTTTTATTTGAACAGTCTCTATGTAAAGTTAGGAAACTAACCTTTTCCTATGCACTATGAATATTTTTCCCCATTTTCCCATTTGTCTTTTGACTTTGCTTATGAAACTTTTCCTGCAGAGAAATATCTGATGAAGGTAACTACATAAAAATGAGTTTTTCCTTCCCTGGAAGTAGCAGATAATAAAATAACAATTAATGTACAGGTTGAGCATCCCTTATCTGAAGTGCTTGGGACCAGAAATATATGAGACTTTGAACTTTTTCTGATTTTTGAATATTTGGATTATACTTGCTGGTTGAGCATCTCACATCTGAAAATCTGAAATCCAAAATTCTCCAATGACCGTTTCCTTTGAGCATCAAGTGGGCCCTCATAAAGCTTCGGATTTGTGGGCATTTTGGATTTTTGGATCTGGGAAGTTCAATCTGTAATAATAAGTAACAACATTTCTAGAGCTGGTAAGCGGCAGAGCTAAGATTCAATCCCCGTCCATCAGGCTTCATGCTCATCCTTCTTGCCTCTACTCAGTTTGGCCTTTTATATATCAAATGCACATGTTTTGTCTACATCTATTCACTGCTCAATTTTATTTTGCACTTTGTTGCTTTGCATTTATAACGAAGTTTTTCTGCATCTGAGGGAGAGTCACTGATTAGTTCAGCACAAGGAGCTTCCCGTTCTTTGGTAAGGAGATTGTTCTGAAAGTTCAGAAGGAGGCACCTGAGTACGGTTTCTCGTCCTCTTAAACCATGAAACAAACCCCACAGCTATACGGTCTCAAGCCAGTTCTACATTTGTTTCAAGGATTCTTACATGGTTAGCCTTGAGGGGTACTGAGAGGCCCCTGACTTCTCCAAGCCTGCCCCCATCTTGAATAAACTATAGCACTGGCTAATCATTTGCCCCTGGATCCCTTTACTTCAGGCACTTAAAGCTGATGGGCCGTTGGTACACAGATTGAAGTTGACAGGACTTAGGTTGAAGTTAATGGGACATTGGTACACAGATTAAAGTTGATGGAACACTGGTTTGGGACATTTTGCAAAAAGAAACGATTGGAAAGAAAAAGCGTAAGAAGTTCTGAAGAATGCACATCTGGGTGGTCTAGGTCAGTGGTCCCCAACCTTTTTGTCACCAGGGACTGGTTTCGTGGAAGACAATTTTTCCATGGATGGGAGAATAGGGAGGGAAGGGTTTCAGGATGAAACTCCTGTTCCACCTGAGATCACCAGGCGTTAGGTCCTCATAAGGAGCCTTCAACCTAGATCCTTCACATGTGCAGTTCACAACAGGCTTCACACTCCTATGAGAGTCTAACGCTGCCATGGATCTAACAGGAGGTGGAGCGTCGGCATTAATGTCAGCTCGCCCACCACTCATCTCCTGCTGTGTGGTTACTAACAGGCCTCGGACTGGTACCAGTCCACTGCCTGGGGGTTGGGTACCCCTGATCTAAATGGTAGGAGCTCACAGAAGCTTCTAGGCCTCCTGTTCCATCATGCAGCCTGCATGCTGGCTCAGGGCCATGGTGTCACGTTGATCACCTCATCATCTTATTTAATCCTCACAAATCCCCCGTGAAATAGGTGTTATCATCTTGATTTTTCCAAAGAGCAAACTAAGGCTTGACTATCTAAGACCCACAGATGGTAAGCAAGAAAGGCAGGATTCAAAATCAACCGCTGAACTCCAGAGCCTATGCTCCCAACCAGCCTCCAACCAAGCTCGCCACCTCCACTGAGGCTCCAAGTATCAGAGGGAGGGGAAAAGTACCAGAAGAAAGAGACTGAGAAGAAAGCCCCAAAGCCATAATTCTAAACAGATGCTTGATCTACTTCAGTTTTGCCTAGATACAGCCATCTGCCTGGGAAGTATTCTCAGTTTCATGACAGAACTGGAATTGGCCCATGCTGAGCTATGTTACTGTTAGTTCAGTTGCAGGTTCCTATTCAAAGATTATCTTGTTTATTTATTTATTTATTTTAAGAGACAGAGTCTTGCTCTGTTGCCCAGGCTGGAGTGTAGTGGCACAATCATAGCTCACTGCAATGCAGCCTTGAACTCTGGGATTCAAGTGATCCACCTGCCTCAGCCTCTCAGGTAGCTGGGACTGCAAGTACACATTACCACGTCAAGCTAAGCCTTGTTTTTAATTTTTTGTAGAGATAATGTCTTCCTACGGTGCCAAGGCTAGTCTTGAATTCCTAGCCTCAAGCGATCCTCCTGCCTCAGCCTCCCAAAGCACTGGGATTATAGTTGTGAACCACCATACCCTGCCTGAAGATTGACTTTTGATGTTCAACATCAGTAATAATCAAATGTATGCAAATTAAATCAGCAGTACCAAGTTGACAAGTAAGGGAAAGAATAATACTCGTGTATGAATTAATACTGACAAGGATGAGGTGAAATTATAACCCAAACACACTGGAGGTAGCATTGTAAGTTCTGATTATCCCTTTGAAAGGTAACATTATCCTATGGAAAAAAAATGTACTGCTATTCCTTAGGACTGTGACTAGGGAAATAGTTTAAGCAATTACAAGAATTATGTGTGTTTCTATGGTGTTATCTAAAATGGTGATTTACATTAAACTTACAATAATAAGACATAATAGTAATGCCGACGAACATTATGTAACCAATATTTTCTGCCTTTTAAAAAAGAACGTGGGAGGCTGAGGCAGGTGGATTGCTTGAGCTCAGGAGTTTAAGCCCAGCCTAGGCAAGAGAAACCCCATTTCTACAAAAAATACAAAAATTAGCCTGGTGCATTAGTGGTGCATGCCCAGTAGTCCCAGGTACTTGGGGACCTGAGGTGGGAGGATTGAGTCCAGGAGGTCAAGGCTGCAGTGAGCAGTGTTCACACCACCACACTCCAGGCCTGGGCAAAAAAAGTGAGACCCTGTTCAGAAAGAACAGCAGAATGCAATGTATATGGACACTATGATTATTAAATATGTATGTATGTGTATGCTTATATGCTTATCCACACAGACTAGACTGGACAGTTACATGAGGCAGGACGTACAGGTACTGGATTGCCCATGCTGTTCCCACCTCTTCTTTTTTTTTTTTTTAAGACCTGGTCTCTCTGTTGCCCAGTCTGGAGTGCAGTGGCGTGATCGTGGCTCACTGCAACCTCTGCCTCCCGGGTTCAAACAATTCTCCTGCCTCAGACTTCCCGGCTAATTTATTTTTATTTTTATTTTTGTATTTTTTGGTAGAGATGGGGTTTCACCATGTTGGCAAAGCTGGTCTCAAACTCCAGACCTCAAGTGATCCACTCAACTCAGCCTCCCAAAGTGCTGGGATTACAGGCTTGAGCCCCTGTGCCCAGCCTGACCCACTTCTGATGTCTGTCTGTTTTCCCCGCTGACTTGTCAGACACTGGGTCCAAGAGTATTTTCTTTCTTTTTTGTGTTTCTTTCTTTTTCGGAGGAAACATATCTGTTTTTACTCCGCCAGCATCTACACCTCCTCCTCTGACTTCTCCCAGAGGTGCATCTTCTCGCAGGTGGCACTGGCCGGCAAGACGCTCCCTCTTCTGTAGCCAAGAGGAAGGTGGAAGACACAGCTCAGACTTCTGGATTCCTCTCTTTGGCAACTTAGGTCTGTATTTCAGGGGTGTGAAGAAAGAAGATATCTACCACTGGGACCAGGTAAGTGGGAGAAGCGCCCTAGGGAATACTCTCACTTGGTCAGGGGCAACAAACGAAATGTACTCACAACATCTAGGAAAGATATTAAATGTATTATGAAGAAAAAAGAAACAATTTATCATTTAACTAGCATGTAATTTTTTTGTGCCAAACAAAGCAACATGCTGCATGCCGATATGGGCATATTAAAGGATGCATATCAAATGTGCTGGTGAGGAAAAGCATCCCTAATGGCGGAGGTAACTATGAGGGAGATGAAAGAAGGAAAAAGAAATTGGGAGAGAGGCTTTGGAAAGAGCAAAATGGCTGTGTGCTGTGAATGATGGACTCTCCAACTTCACTCCCTGCATCTAAGGCCAAAAGAAAACAACTTATTCCTTCTTGTCATAAGTTAGGTTGTTTCTGTTGCTCTTAACCAATGGAACTGATGGACTTCAAGATACGCTATGCCAAAATATGGCACCTTGGCACTTGAAAGAGGAGCCAAAGCAGGCCATAGAAACTGGGTGACTTTGCCCTAAAAAGTAGGTGCTTAAGACCCTCATTCCAGAGGAGTCTTTACTATACATAGAGGAAAGGAATGTCCTCATCTGTGAAGACACAGAAATACCAAGAAGAATGTAGATAAACAGGCCTTGCTAAGTTCCCCTCGATTTATTATCATTAGATCAAACCCATCCTCTTTTGTCCAGTCCTACTTCTACATGACTGTCCCCTCTTCATCAAACCTAAGCATAAATATACAGTTTTCTGTGGGTCTTCATTTCTGAAGGCTCCTGTAATAGTTAACAAATTCAATAAAATTATATACTTTTCTCTTGTTAATCTGTCTTTTGTAATTGGTGTCTCAGTGATGAACCTGCAAAGTTCAAAAAGATAGTGCCTTTTCTCCCCTACAGAACAAAACATGGTGAATGACATAATTTTCAATGATAAAATTTAAACGCAGAAGAAAAAAGATTATCTTTTGGCTCAAACCAGAATTCAAATCAAACTTAGAAGGCTGAATACAGGAAGATGTCCTTTCAATACATCTCACAGTCAACGGAGTCCTGCCTTCTCCCAACAAAATAATCAAGCACACACCGCACATGTTGATGTCACTCAACAATTGTTTGGTGACTTGTGGTTTATAAGGAAGAGCTCTCATTTTTGCTGACAGAATTACTAAACCTTTGGGTGGCTGAGCAATAAATGATATTGGCTATCTGCTCTCTTTTTCCAAACTAAAACAGAAGGCAAGCTGCCCCAATCCAAAGACAGTTATTAATGACCCCCATGGCTGCGGGATTCACTTGCAATTTTTGCTCTGTCCAAATCTCACCTTTTCTGTTATTGACTCAATTGTTTTCTTTGCACTGATGCAAGATTAACAACAACAGGGTCTCCCTTCATCTTGTTCTATGTAATAGTGTCTATACAGCAAAGCTTTGGGTTTGCTGGTTAGTTCTTCTCTCTCTCTCTTTTTTTTTTTTTTTTTTTTTTTGGTGAGTCAAGGTCTTGCTCTGTCACCCAGGCTGCTGGAGTGCAGTGGCACGATCACAGCTCACCGCAACCTCGACTTCCTGGGCTCAAGTGATCCTCCTGCCTCAGCCTCCGAGTAGCTGGGACCATGCAGGCACTTCCCACCTCACCTGGCTAATTTTTAAAAAATTTTCAGAGAGACAGGGTTTCACCATGTTGCCCAAGCTGGGCATGGACTCCTAAGCTCAAGTGATCTGCCTGCCTCGGCCTCCCAAAGTGCTGGGATTACGGGCATGAGCTACTGTACCTGGCCTGCTAGTTTTTGTGATACGTATTAAGACATAACTATGCTCATCTCTATGCCAGTTAGAATCATCTAGATGCTTTCACTTTGTGAAACTAGTTTGATTTTTTTCAGGCCTTTTTTTGGGGTAAATCCTCAGCAAATGACTCAAAAATGAGTCATGAAAATCCAAATAGTGGTTATCTTTAGTGGGTATGAAGGGAGTTAAATGAAGGAGGTACCACGAGGGGCTTCTGGGGTGCTAGAACCTATGTCTTTACCTGGATGGTTACCACATGGGTGTATGCTTTATAATAATTTATTAAGTTGCACATTCATTTTATGCACTTTTCGGTGTATGGGTTATGTCCTACAATAATAAGCCTTTTAAAAACATTGCATGGCAAAATTCTGTTGTATTTTCCTTTGAAGAATTGGGACAACAGTTCCAATGGTCAGAGAAAGGCCACACTTTGATTTTTAACTTATTCTTTATAAAATTACAGTTGGGGAAACCAAGTAGGTGAGAAGTCTTATTTTATCGGGAAAATCAGACTTGTGGAGACAGCAGGGAAATAGCAAAAGGAAAAGAGAACAACCTGATAGACATGAGTTTTGTTGCTAGGTTGGGAAGGAGACTCTATCAGTACTCCATGATACTTTCCAAAGCTGTAGATTATTGTTTCTATTTCTCCCCTAACATAGAATCCTGTGGTTGTCTCATGCCTAAAATGTAAAAACCAACCAAGATTTCAGGCACAGTCTTGCAAACAAGATCTAGTTCTGTTAACCTCTCTAATTCACAGTTGAGAAATGCTTATTTGTTTTTTCTTTATGGAGTTCAGTATGATTGTTCTCATGGAGAAAGAGCAAGACTATAGATTCTTTTGACTTCAGCTCACACATCTTCCATGAGGACCAAGGAAATATTTTCCATGGAATAAACACACCTACTCTCTACCCTCATGAAGGCAGATGCTTGAGAAGTTAGAAAACTATGTGCTTCACAAAATGTTTAGCCTACAGTCATCAGAAAACCACAGCTATTCTTGTTTTCAGTCCTCATTATTATTAGTGAAGAGAGAGAGAGACAGAGAAGAGAGATGGGGGCAGGCTGGACCCTGGCTATGGTGGTCGCCTAATTGGCAACAAAACGTCATTGAAACTCTGAAGTTCACATTGATTCATAAGGCACCAGAAACTCCCATTAATTTTGTCATAAACCGATTAGAGCTGGTACACGAACTCAAGGGTCTCAGTATTTAGAGAGACAATGAATAGCCACCCAAATCCCAATACTTTCCCCAGTAAAACCCACTGGGAAAATCTGAATAAGTTCACAACGAGGTGACATTTGAAATTCCCTGCAGTACTCATATTTATCCACATACATCCAGGAAATTAAAAAAAGAAAAGAAAAAAGAAAAAAAAAAAAGGGTAGCCAAGAGAAAGTGCCAGCTCCCCATTCCTGGGACCTCTAGCTTGTTCCTAAGAAATAGGCTCCAAGAATCTTGTAAAGGGCTGACCGTCCGGCCGCCGGAACAGGACAGAGGTCGGGGGGAGTCGCTTCACTTTCCCAAATCAAAAGGGGGGAAAGTAAGTGAGAAAATCTCCCGAGTTCAAACATTCCTTTAAACCCTGCAACTTTAAATACTAACTGCGTTTCATGGCTGCCATCTTGAAAAACATTAGTTTGCCAAAGACGCCCTTTGATTCCCATTTGGGATGGAAACGCTTGCAGATAATCCATTGAAACAGGTCCGCACAAAGGCCTTTTCGCAACAATCATGGTGCTTGTGAAGGACAACATTTTTGTGCGCAAAATAAAACATTTTAATGCGCTACAATCCATTACACATATAGCCCTCCATTTGCTTTCAGTAATTATTCATTAGAAAACATTTAACGTCACTGTGGATTTCACACTAGGCAGTCCGGACACAAAGAACAAGAGATGGCCCATTTATAAGGGGCTGGGGCCTTCTTTTCTAATCTGAGAAACTCCAAGGAGGTGGGGCCCGCGGGACACAACAGGCAGGCTAAATTGTGCGGTTAACGGTCAAAGCCCCCCTGCCTACTTTGACACTCATTTAAAGATGACAGGGAACAATAGAGATTTGTTCTGTGCAACCCTTTCTTGTTATGCCGGCGACATCAGCTCCGCACATGAAACTGCCCGAGATTTCATTCCACCTGCCACCTCCCTCCCGCCTGAGTCGACTCTCTCCTCTGCTACTTTGCTTGTTCCCACTTTAACACAAAGAGACAGGTAAAGAATATCGTTAAGAAGCGTCCATTCAGCATGTCAGCTTTCATAATACAATTGCCTGTCAGGTTCCCCATGAGCTATGAGGCGCTCAAATGTCTGGGTTTAGGCCAGAAATCCGAACCACGGTTAGGTTAGTGAGCGGGGACAGATCCCCGGCCACCTCCTGCCCTCCCGTAGCGGAAGGCCATCTCCCGGGCAGACACCGAAAACCATCTTTGCTAACAACAGTTTGAAACACTCGCCATACATTAGCGAGGGACCACATGTCAACTCCCAATGGGCGGCTGGGTGTATATTCCTTGAACGCCTGTGTTTAAAAATTTTACTAAAAACTCATACCCAAAGGCCCAAAACCCTGTTGGAAAGGTTGGGAAATATTTATTTTAGAACCCTTTTTTTTTTTTTTTTTTTTTTAAACACCACAGGATCCTTCCCCTAGAAGTGGTGGAGGAAAAAAAAATCTTAAAGCCTCGCCAGATTATCTGATGTAACTAACTATACAGGAATATGTACAGACCTAAGACGCTCATGGTATATTGCTTTTACTCCGCATACTGCAGAGAACACACTATCTCGTGAGGCTTACAGAACGCACTGAGAGGAAACCAGTGAGTCAGAATAGGAACTGGCTTTCATAAAAAGCCTTTCAAAAAGGCTTTTTGCATGGCAAAATTCTGTTGTATTTTCCCTCAAAGAAAATAATCAGGACAACAGTCCTGGAGACGAAGCCCACACTTTCGTTTTCAACTTACTCTTTACAAAATGACAGCTGGGGAAGCCAAGTAGGTAAGAAGCCTGTTTTAGTTAGCCTTGAAAATGAGTTAGCCTTGTGGAGACAGCAGGGAAATAGCAAAACCAAAAGAGATCAACTTGATTATACCATCAACAAGGGGAGATTATTGTTTCTATTTCTCCCCTAACACAGAATCCTGTGGTTGCCTCATGTCTAAAGTTTAAAAAGCAACCAGGACTTCAGGTTTACAGTCTTGTAAACCTTTTTACATTTCTAAAAAAATCCTTGTGTCACTGTATTGTTATTTTTCTTATGATAGCAATCCTGATATTTGCACATTACATTTGCTTCTGGTAATTGTCACGATGTGTTATTGAAAACTGCCTCTGGTCATTGAGTCAAACCTAAGAACATACTAGATATCAGTGGATGCTTAAGTAGAAAGCAATATTCATAATGATGCCAATTGTAGAAACTCAGTGAGTGGTCAAGGAAATTCAAAAAACAAAAACAGTTTTGATGCTCTGCATGAAAAATCAGCAAATGACGGCCTATGGACCCAATCCAGCCCACTGCCCGTTTTAGAATGACCCTTGAGCTAAGAATGGCTTTTACATTTTTAAATGGTTGGGAGGAAAAAAAATCAAGAGAATAGTATTTCATGGCGTGAGAAAATTGTATGAAATTCAAATTTCAGTATCCATAAATAAACTTTTATTGGAACACAGACACATTTATGTTTGTCTGTGGCTGCTTTTATGCTACAAAGAGGTGAGCCTAAGATACTTACTATCTGGCCTTTACAGAAAAAGTATGCCAGCCCTGTTCAATGTCCTGTTTAGCACACATCATTCTTTCCTTAGGAACCATATTTCTGAATCAATGGTATTTTAAAACTGCACATACCAAGAGAAGCAAAGTGGAATTTCAAATATAACCCTTTTCCAATCAATGTTTAATGGTTTATAATATATCCCTCAAATGTGGAGTTGGGATACTTCTAAATTAGGACCTTTTTTATTCCCAGCAGCTCTGTGTTCACAGCACCTAACAGCGTTGAAAAAGAATGTTATTTAGAACCCAAGTTGAGACGTCACCTTTCCAGACCCATGATTGCTTCCTGGCTCACCAAACACAAACCAGAAATTAATGCTGCAAAGAGCAGGCAGTAGCTTCCTCATATAACTGAATGCATTTTTGTTCAATGACCAGACGGAGAGGACTGCTCTCTAGGAAGCCCCTCACAAGGTGCTGTCCCCAGTTTGGAATAATACTCAGTGGCAGCTAAAATGTAAACCAAACACACATCAAGAAAGAAGCATGGTCTGATGCTTTGATTCAAGGGGTCTTAGCCATGGAATTTATTACAAGGATCAAATCTGAGAAAGATAATATTGCAAGTTTTTATGTGTTTGATTTACCCAACACTGACAGCTGTACAGTTGAAATGAAGGATTATCTTTTTATGTAACAATAAGGAGACTGTTGGTGTTTTATTATCCAGCTGCAGCCTCTTAATCACCACTGAATGCGTATAATTATGAATATCAGCAAACAGAATAGTGCTTCTAAATTACCTTAGGGATTAAATAGTCTCCTAGTAAAAATGAGAACAGTTCATAGTCTTAATTGGCCCATGGGAGTTATAAGCGGGGGGGGGGGGACACATGCCATTACATGACCATCTTTTTCAGCATAAATAGAGGGTTAAAAAACATTAAATGCAAAGCCTAGTCTTCTTGCACTGCTTCCTACTGATAAATGTTAGAAAAAAAGATTGTTGGAAGTTTATAGCAGTTTTAAACACAGGATATATATTCTGATCACATTTAAGCCTTCCCAGAGCCCATGAAGTTCTTTGAAGTTGTTTACCTAAAAGAGTTTGTAGCTGATCTTGTAAAATAAAAAAAAAAAATTTAAAAGAAGGGGGCTTTTCTTGCCTTCTTTTAAATCCTCCTGGTGTCTGCAGCTATCTTTCCCTGGAACAAAAGATAGATATTTCATGGTCTGGGAGCCTTGCAAACACTCAGTAGAAATTGGATATTGACAATGGATTATGTTAAAACCTGTTTGGATCATCAAATGCAAATTTTTTTCAGGGTTTTTTTTTTTTCATCTCAGTCTGAGTCCCTTGGATTAATAAGAAAATTAGTGGACTTCACACAGTAGACAGCTTTCAACATGGCTTTTAAATTATTCATCACCCAAAAAGGGCTGTTTAAATAATACTTGGTTAAAAGTGGTTGTGACTTGACGCACATTTAGAAACCACTTAAAGCTAAGGCTGTGGCCAGGTGTGATGGCTCACGCCTGTAATCCCAGCACTTTGGGAGGCTGAAGCGGGCAGATCACTTGAGGTCAGGAGTTTAAGATCAGCCTGGCCAACATGATGAAACCCTATCTCTACTAAAAATACCAAAAAAAAAAAAAGCTGGGTGTGGCAGCACACGCCTGTAATCCCAGCTACTTGGGAGGCTGAGTCAGGAGAATCACTTGAACTGGGGAGGCAGAGGTTGCAGTCAGCTGAGATCAGGCCACTGCACTCCAGCCTGGGTGACAGAGTGAGACTTCGTCTCAAAAGAAAAAACAAAAAAACCCCCAAAAACAAAAACAAAAACAAAACAAAAACACAAAAACCTAAGGCTGTGGTTCTCAAACCTCAGCATGCAGGAATTTTACATGCAGGATGCAAACTTTAGCATCCTGGTGGATCTAGAAAACCCACAAGAGAGGGCCCAGGAAGCTGCATGCTTGACAGGCATCGTAGATCATTTCTGTAAGGGTATCCCAGGCCCATAGCTATAAGCCCTTAAACTGTGGTCCATGGATGCATTTCAAGCATCCTGCTTGAGTCAGAATCTGCATTTTAACAAGTCCCCCGAGGTGACTCAGGGGCACTTTGCTGTTTAAATTACATGGGTGTGAATATGACCCAGTCATACATTTCCCCAGTGATCTAGGGAAAATTAAAAGATTAAGTTAAGAAAGATTGAACGTAAGGGGAATTGCTATTCCCCTGAAGTCGTATGAATACAGAAACATTCATGTTGAAGTTGAAGACCACCAGAGACAGAAAATTCCACCAAGAAGTGGAAAAGGGGGCTCACAGAGGAGGGAGGAAGGAACCAAAGCCACCAGGATAGGCTTCTGCCAGCGCTGGCTACCAGGGACTCAGGGCCTAGTGACTGCGCAGATGGCAGGCCCAGCTTTTCCTTCTTTTCCCACAACTAGACCTTATTAGAATTTTTCCAACCCCTTTTCCTCCATATCAAATGCAAGTCAGGCTATTTCTCTTTTGTAATATTAAACTTTCCCTTCTGGAAACTTGGGCCAAAAAGGTCTAATCTCAAATCTGTAAAAGTAAAGGCTAGACAGACACCAAAACCAAAAAGATACTGCTAGTTCCTAAGATCCCTCTTCTTGAAGAAACATATTTTTTTCTGTCCCAATTTTTAAATAAAAAGCAAAATATACAAGCTCTTTAGCCAGAAACTGGCTATGTTTACTGGAAGCATTCATTCCTTAAAGGGCAGACATCTTGGGCACTTATCCTGGGCATGTGGTAACCTGGGAATTGCGGGCTGGGATTTCTTTCTTTTCTTTTCTTTTGAGACAGTCTTACTCTGTCACCCAGGCTGGAGTGCAGTGGAGTGATCTCGGCTCACTGCAACCTTCACCTCCCGGGTTAAAGTGATTCTCCTGCCTCAGACTCCTGAGTAGCTGGGACTACAGGCACCCGCCACCATGCCTGGCTAATTTTTTGTAATTTTTTTTTTTTTTTTTTTTTTTTGTGGAGACAAAAGATTTTACTTTGTTAGCCAGGATGGTATCGATCTCCTGACTTCGTGATCCACCTGCCTCAGCCTCCCAAAGTGCTGGGATTACAGGCTTGAGCCACCGTGCCCCGCTTCAGGCTGGGATTTTTATAGCTTATTATGGCAAGGGAGGAGACAGAGAATAAAAGACGAAGAAAGAGCATACACAGTCACCCCTTGTGTAACAAATATGTAAGAAATAAAGATAAATGTGTACAATTCTTACAGTTTTACTTTTCTGAATTTTGCTATTGCACTGAATGATTTGTGATAAGACAGATGGGGATGAAAAATATACTTATTAAATAAACAGCTATTAAAAGCCCCTAAAGTTCTTTAAAATGGGATTTTTTTTTGATTACAAAAGAATTACACCTTTATTTTAGACATTCTGAAAAAAATGCAACAAAGAGAATAAAAATCATTCATAATCCCACTGCTCAGAAATTACCACTGCTGGCCAGGTACAGTGGCTAACGCCTGAATCCCAGTACTTTGGGGGCTGAGGAAGGCAGATCACCTGAGGTCAGGAGTTTGAGAGACCAGCCTGGCCAACATGGTGAAACCCCGTCTCTACTAAAAATTAAAAAATTAGCTAAGTGTGGTGGTGGGTACCTGTAATACCAGTTACTCAGGAAGCTGAGGCAGGAGAATCACTTGAACCTGGGAGGCGGAGGTTGCAGTGAGTTGAGATCGCGCCACTGCTCTCTAGCCTGGGTGACAGAGCAAGACTGCTTATTGTGGAATTTTCCTTCTGGTTCTCCCCACCCTATGCATGTGTGTGTGTGTATAAGTAATACTGGGATAACATTTTATATATGGTTTTAGATCATTTTAAAAATAACGTGATTCATCTTCATGAATTAAGAACGACACACCTAAATATATTTCAAATAGCACATCATTTAGATTTGAAACATCTAGAATTACAAGTTTAGGAATCAAAATTCAAGCAACAGTTTATTTCCCGATAAGTTCTATAACCACAATATTTTTAAAATTAATTAATTTATTTATTGAGATGGAGTCTCGCTCTGTCACCCAGGCTGGAGTGCAATGGCACAATATTGGCTCACTGCAACCTCTGCCTCCCAGGTTCAAGCAATTCTCCTGCCTCAGTCTCCTGAGTAGCTGGGATTACAGGTGTGTACCACCATACCTGGCTAATTTTTGTATTTAGTAGAGATGGAGTTTCACCATGTTGGCCAGGTTGGTCTCAAACTCCTGACCTCAGGTGATCCACCCATCGCGGCCTCCCAAAGTGCTGGGATTTCAGGCATGAACCACTGTGCCCAGCCTCACAATAATATTGTTTATGAGCATTTGGGGCAGGTACCCTCGATTACAGGATTAATATTAAGGACTACAATTATTTTCATCAACAAATGTCACCACTTAAAGACTCTACTAAAAGTGGTATTAAAATGGGTGGGGGCATGAGAATACCTTTTGGGGTAATAGTGGTGCTCTCTGTCTCAATAGGGATTTGGGTCACACAGGTATATACCTTCATCAAAACTTACCAAAGGATATAGCCAAGGTTAGTGCTTTAGATTGTATATACTATTTACCTCGAAAGAAAAAACACTGAACACTGACTAATGGCAGGTTTGCAAAGCATTCAGGCAGAAGTATGCTGATGTCTGCAACTTTCTTTGAAATCTATCCCCCCAAAATAAGATAGATTAGTGGTTACAGGGATAGATAGATGAAAAATAAGCATAAGTAATAGGTTAATGGTAGAATCTAGGTAGTGGGTGTTTTCTGTACAATTTCTTCTTTTCTGTATTTTAACATGCTTCATCATACAGTGTCAGGGAGAAAAATAATCTGTTAGATCTATGCTAAAAGGCCCAAGGGATGTCTATAATGAGACATGCAAGATGTAGCAAAAGTGTGTGTAATAAGGATTCTAGTTTTGTAGAATAAACAATGATGAAAATACATTCATATATGTATGTGGGTAGCTACCCAAATAGCCCCATATGTTTCTATGACCATGAAGACAATTACATAAAGACCCTGGGGGAAGGAGGTGGAGAGTGGGAGGTGAGAGGTGAGGGCTGAATATGCTTATGCACATGAAGAAATGCAAGATGCATGGGCCTCGATGTGCCGCGGTTAGCCAGGGCTGGCAGAATTTCAGATCATTGTCATCTTCTTACAATTTCCTATACCTTTCTACAATGATCATTTATCATTTATGTAATTAAAAAGCTATTTTTATGGAAAAAATAAAAGTGGTATTATGAACAGAGCCAGGCTTATGTGATGACAAGGAATCTATTCCCCAAAAGAGAAAAAAGCCTTCGTCTTCTGGACTGTATTGAGAGAAACTTCTTGTGCCACTCACTAGTAAAAGTTACATTCTGAAGCAAAGAGAGCAAAGCATATCTTACGGAATCCTGAATGTCTAGAAAATAACATGGAAGGGAAAATAGAGTTTCCTTTTCTACATATGACAGTGATGAGTAAAAGCATGCAGTAATTTGAAGCAGCATCTCCAACCACCATGGAATCTTCCACACTAGATGGTGCTTTTACCAAGCAAAGACTAAATGAAATAATTTTGCGGCATCTGCAAAAACTACTATTAGAAACGTTTACCCCAGAATCTGTGTTTTCAGCTTAAGAAGGAAATGATCACACTGGAAATTTGAGTGACTCTAATAGGGACATGAATGTGATTGCAATCATCCTAGCCATGGGGGCTTTCTTCTTATTTTTCAAGTGAACCCAAAGGCTGAACAACCAATCAGCAAATATTTTCTGAGCATCTACTGTGTGCCAGGCATTATAGGAGGTACCTGGTCCCCAGGAATTTACAGTCTCTTTAGAAATATAATGCAATTACAGGAGCAGTGAACAAGGCACCAGGTCTGGACGCAATGTCTAATCTTTTAGATGGCTTTTAAGCAGATACCAATAAGAAGGTAGTTAATTAGGAAGTTACTTAAAATATTGTCATAAGTCTGTGTTGAAAATGTGTGATTTGGCTTTCCCCCACAGTTTTGATATAAAATGTTAATTTTGTTAGTCAAAAGATAAGGTAAGATAGTGGAGGTTGATGGGAGGAAAGTTTTCATATTTTTACCTGGCATAAGAGTCTTTACAGTAATAACATAAAAACATCCTAGCCAGGTTTAAATTCAAGTTTTGATGTGAAAATCAGCGATAGTAAGATCAGTTGCAAAATTAAAACTAAAGATCTCTGAAATAAGATCCAAGAAGTAATTTATCTAACCCAGTTATGCGCTGAACCCAACATATTACTTGTACACCACTTCACCCATCTTCTAGTGAACCTGCCTACGAATGGAACATGAGAATGAGTCTATTCAAGGCTTAATGAGCTTAATTAATTAGCACTTAAGACACTCAGGGTAAAAATAATTACTACTGATTGCGGTTGTTCCATAAATCTACAGATGTAGCAAAATGGCATGTAACTGTATACACACATTGTACCAACATTATTTGTCCTGGTTTAGATATTGTGCTCTAATTATGTAAGATGTAACCATTGAGGGATATTTGAGATCTCTCTGTATTATTTTTGTTACTTCTTGTGAGTCTATCATTATTTTAAAATAAAAATCTTTTTAAAATTACCTATATCAATTTGATTCCTTGATGTGTTATAAAGTCAGGAAAATATATCGGAACCATGGAAAAGTGCTCATCTGAAACAGTAGAAGTCACCTTCTATAAACTTTGAATGAAGATGGATATAAGCCATGAGTCTCTTCCTCATTATCTGACAGGGAGCTGTATTAGTTCGTTTTCACACTGCTAATAAAGACACACTTGAGACTAGGCAATTTACAAAGGAAAGAGGTTCCATGGACTCACAGTTCCACATGGCTGGGGAGGCCTTACAACCACAGTGGAAAGTGAAAGCTACGTCTCACATGGTGGCAGAGAAGAGAATGAGAGCCAAGTGAAAGGGTTTTCCCGATAAAACCATCAGATCTCATGAGACTTATTCACTACCGTGAGAACAGCATGGGGGAAACTGCCCCCATGATTCAATTCTCTCCCACTGGGTCCCTCCCACAACCCAAGGGAATTATGGGAGCTACAATTCAAGATGAGATTTGGGTGGGGACACAGCCAAACCATATCAGGAGTTTATGGGTTCCCTACAACCCAACTAACTTGGAGAGAAGAGGCAACTGCCCAGATGATTTGCATAAAGTGAGCTTTTGAATGAATCACCTACAAACTAAATATGCCACCATGTGGACAATGGCTATCAATGGCACAAAGCAAATGCTCGCTAAAATCAGCATTGTTATTCATAGTGCTTCAGTTCTTCATTTTGCTTTGTTCATCAAACTCAGCTCCTTCCGAGGTCATTTCTGAATGGCTCCAACTCTAATATTTCCAATTAACATTTGTTGTTGTTGTTTTTGTTGTTGTTTGAGACAGAGCCTCCCTCCATCACCCAGGCTGGAGTGCAGTGGCGCAATCTCTGCTCACTTCAAGCTCTGCCTCTGGGGTTCACGCCATTCTCCTGCCTCAGCCTCCCGAGCAGCTGGGAATACAGGCCCCCCCCACCCCGACGACACCCGGCTAATTTTTTTTGTATTTTTAGTAGAGACGGGGTTTCACTGTGTTAGCCAGGATATTCTCGATCTCCTGACCTCATGATCCACCCACCTTGGCCTCCCAAAGTGCTGGGATTACAGGCATGAGCCACTGTACCCGGTCTTTTTTTTTTTTTTTTTTTTTTGAGGCAGGTTTTCACACTGTCACCCAGGCTGAATGCATGGCATGATCACAGCTCACTGCAGCCTTGACCTCCCTAGCTCAAGTGATCCTCCCACCTTAGCCTCTGGAGTAGCTGGGACCACAGGCATGTACCACCACATCCAGCTCCTTTTTGATTTTTTTGTAGAGGGGGGTCATACTATATTGCTCAGTCTGCTCTCGAACTCTACTTTCAAGAGATCCTCCCACTTTGGCCTTCCAAAGTGCTGGGATTAATAGGCACAAGCCACCATGCCCAGCCCAGTTTGTTCTATTTTAATCTGGAGTAAACTCCATCCAAATAATGTTTTACCAAAGGAATCTGGGAATTAATTCATAAGAAGGAAGAGCTTCATCCATTTTTCAAAAAAGTGTAACTATGTATAAGTCAATCTGCATGGTTACTTCTACATGCATTTTGTAAAGCCATGACAATAAAACAAAAGGCACATGTGACCTTGAGGACAGGCCCATCTGTTCTTTCATTGCGGGACCTACAGCGAATACTCCTCTCTGTCCATCAACTAAATTATTTTCTCCCAATGAATCATGCTTCCTAGAGTTACCACTTTGAGATATGCAAGAATGGCAACTAAAAGCAGGACTTTGTTCTGGGCATTCAGATACATTTTTGGTCAAGGACAGTACCATTTTGAGTTACCAGTTGCCAAGGTGACAGTATTCAGTGCTATAGAAATGGGTAATTGACTGAATGGATCAATGACAAGCTGTAGCTAGGGTTTCTTCATGGTGCCTGAGGCTTCTGTGAACAGCTACTAAATTATTCTAACTACATCCATAAACATTTCTGTAAGCTTTTTGGCTGTCTAGGCAGGAGGAGAAACAATCCTTCAACAGATAATGTTTTCTAAATAGAGAACACATGAGATGATTATGCTATTGAAACTCAGAAAACATGTCCTTGGAAGTCTTTATGCCTATAATTAACTCCTGGAAAGAAGCAATAGGTTTGACACTCAAGTTCCGTCTTCCATCTTCCCAGGAGAGCTTTACCATTGTCTATAATGGTAATAAAATACCACAATAAAACCAGCTCAGTTTTAGCTTTTTAAAATGATCGTTACCTGGGACAAAGTTGGGCTTATCACATTTAAAAGGAAACACAAGGTATCTAGGGTAATGAAGAAAATGTACCAATAGTCTTAAATGACCTACTATTTCCTTCTACACGAGGTCACCATCTATTATTTAAGATCCAACCGCACTAGCACAGTAGCCACTAGCCACATGTGGCTATTTAAATTAGTGAAAATTCAGTCAAATTTACAATTCAGTTCCCCAGACACCAGCCTCAGTTCAGCCACTCAGTAGTCACACGTGGCCGATGGCTCTTGCATTAGGCAGTGCTAACAGAGACCATTTCTATCTTTATTGAACAGCACGCTGTTCTAGACCAATTTGAAATGAATTGGTAACGCTCCCACTCTTTGGTTCTAAATCATCATACTAGCCCCCACCAACAGAAGGGAGACATCTAAATGATCATCTTAAATACAATCTTTCATTAAATAAATTCAGAATCTTATTCACAAACCCAGTTCTCTCTCCAGGCCCAGCGGAGGCCCAGCATTATAGTCATTTGGAAAGTTCTGGGTAGAAAAGAGGTCACCAAGTGTGACCACCTTCAAGTGTTCAAGTCACATTACCTTGGATTCCATCATGCACAGAGGGAGAGCAGGTTGTTAACAACTATTCTTGAGCCATTCAAAACTTGCTTCCCACTGACTTATGATTCTGTGATGCATGACACCCAGCAACAAGGTATGAGGTGATTCTAGCTTGTGGGGCGGAGCTGAGTTAATAATTTACAGTGGGAGGCAGAGACTGCATCTTATGGCCATCTACCTGTAGGCACACAGGGCTGCTCCAGGGAGATAAGAACTGGAAACCCGACCTCCCTTTAGATTGTGTTACAGACACTGCTGATCTTTGATTAGTTGCTTATATTCCTGACCAGTCGCTGACTATTGAAATAATGGCAGGACCCTCAGTGAGCTATGCTAAATAAATAAATAAATAAAATAAGATAATAAAATTAAGAAAGAAAGGAGGGAGGGAGAAGAAAATTCTCCCAATCCCTTAACCTAGGATCCAGCTATAGGGAACTCCTGCTGGAAGTGCTTGTTGGCTCTGTTTGGAAAACTTTATATCCTTAATCTTCAGGGAATCAAGTTGATTGGGTAACTTCAAGGTTTCATAATACGGAGACTCTGGACTTTACACTTTCATTTTATTATTATTTTCAGATGATACAGTAAGGCAGGGGTACTATCATCTCATTAAAAATCACAAGGTTGCTGATATTGGTGGTGGTTAAGTTACAGATGGGTTTACCGTGAAGCTCAGAGTTCACCCCTTCCTGGTCTGGACCTCATCGTATATTTATAAAGTTGTATTCTTGTTCTTTCAGAGAACCCCACCCATTACCCAACCACATTGTATGCCTTGGGCCCCAAACTTGAGCCTGCTACTGCAACGTGATCACGGCTAAGAGTATGGACAGTGGATTCAGTGCTGGGTTCATTCGAACCCAGACAGCACCCCCTGTTGGATGGAGGACTGTGGGGCGGCGACTGACCTCAGGATTTGATTTATTAATCCCATTTCATGCATCTCTCTCTCTCTCTGTATATAACCTATTGGAGAACCCCTAACACAAGCCTTGACAAGAGCAGAAACATGCTCATAATTCTTTGGACACTCTAATTTTTGATCGATTTTTTTTTAAAGAAACAATTCCATTTTTGTAATTGAATAGGTAATATAACATATCCTTGATTTGGTTACAAAGGGACAACCAGAAATAGTATATTAAAATTTTTTTAAAATATATAATATACATATATTTCAATTTTGAAATTTAATTTTTTTTTTTCTTGAGATGGAGTCTTGCTCTGTCACCCAGGCTGGAGCACAGTGGCAGGATCTCAGCTCACTGCAACCTCCACCTCCCAGGGTCAAGTAATTCTCCTTCCTCAGCCTCCTGAGTAGCTGGGATTAACAAGAAACCTGTCACCACATCCAGCTAATTTTTGTATTTTTAGTAGAGATAAGGTTTCACCATGTTGACCAGGCTGGTCTCGAACTCCTGACTTCAAGTGATCCACCTGCCTCAGCCTCCCAAAGTGCTGGAATTACAGGTGTGGGCCATCGTGCCTGGCCTATATGATTCTTTATACATTTTTGCATGTCTGAAATATATTTTTAAAATATAAATCACATATAACATAACATTCATCTATTTAAAGTATACAATTCATTGTTTAAGTACAGTTGTACCTCAGTATCCGTAGGTGATTGGTTCCAGGACCTTTGAAAACCCATGGATACTCAAGTACCTGATATAAAATAGCATAGTATTTGCATATAACCTATACACATCCTCCTGTGTACTTTAAATCATTGTTAGGTAACTTATAATACCTAATAGAATGTAAATGCTATGCAAATAGTTGTTATGCTATATCGTCTAGGCAACAATGACAAAAAAAAGTCTGCATATCTTCATACAGATGAAAATTTTTCCCTGAATACTTTTGATCCAAGATTGGTTGAATTCACGGAAGTGGAAAAGTGGAACCCATAAATACGGAGGGACTATTGTAGATTCACAATGTTGTACAATCATTATCACTATCTAATTTGAGAACATTTTCATGATGCTCAAAAGAAACCTTATATCCATTATCTATGATCTCCCTTTTCCCCACCCTAGCACCTGGAAACCACTAATCTGCTGTCTCTATAGATTTGCCTATCATGGATGTTTCATATGAACACAGTCAAACAATATGTGACCTTTCATGACTGGCTTCTTTCACTTAGCATTGTGTCTTCAGGGTTCATCCATGTTGTAGCATGAACCAGTACACTTCATTTTTATTGCCACATAATGTCTCTGATATGGATATACCACATTTTGCTTATTCATCAGTTGATGGACATTTGGGATTTTTCCACTTTTTGGTTATTGCAAATAATGCTGCTATGAACATTCATGTGCAAATTTTTGTGTGGACTTGTTTTCATTTCTCTTGGGTATATACCTAGGAGTGGAATTGCTGGGTTACGTGTTGTTTAACTTTTTAAGGACCTGCCAAACTGTTTTCCAAACTGGCCATGTCCTTTTACATTCCTGCCAACAATGTATGAGGTTTCCAGTTTCTCCAAATTCTTGCCAACACGTGTTATTGTTGTTCACCTTTTTTATTCTAGCCAAGCTAATTGATGTGCAGTGGTATCTCATTGTGGTTTTGATTTCCATTTCACTGATGACTAACGATGCTAAGCATCCTTTCATGTGTATTTGCCATTTCTATACCTTCTTCGGACAACTGTCTATGCAAATCCTTTGCCCATTTTCAAGATGGGTTGTCTTCTCGTTGTTGAGTTGTAGAAACTCCTTATATATTCTGGATACTAGACCTTTATCTGACACTGTATATGATTTGCAAATATTTTCTCTCATTCTGTAGGTTGTCTTTTCACTTGCTTGATAGTATTCTTTGAAACACAAAAGACTTACATTTTGATGAAGCCTAATTTATCTATTTTTTCCCCTTTGGTTTCTTGTGTTTTAAGTATAATATCTAAGAAACCACTGCATAATCCAAGGTCACAAAGATGTATACCTGTGTTTTCTTCTAATAGTTTTATAGTTAATCCATTCTGAGTAAATTTTTGTATATTATGTGAAGGTGAGGTCTAACTTTATTATGTTGCATGTGGTATGTTGTTTCAGCATCATTTGTTGAAAAATTATTCTTTCCCCCATTGAATCATCTTGGCTCCCTTGTTGAAAATCAGTTGACCATAAACATAGTAGTTTACACCTGAACTTTTAATTCTATTCCATTGATCTATATGTCTGTCCTTATGCCTGTACCACACAGTTTTGATCACTGTAGCTTTGTAGTCAGTTTTAAAATCAGGAAATGTAAAACATCCAATTTCATTTCCCTTTTTTAAGATGATTTTTGCAATTCTGGGTTCCTTGCATTTCCATGAAGTTTAGGGTCAGCCTATCAATTTCTGCAAATAAATCAGATAGCATTTTGATAGGGATGGTATTGAATGTGTAGGTCAATTTGGGGAGTATTGACATCTTAATGATATTAAGTCCTCCAATCTGTGAGCATAGGATATCTTTCCATTTGTTTAGGTCTTCTTCAATTTCTTTCAATGACGCTTTATAGTTTTCAGTATTCAAGTCCTACACTTCTTTTGCTAACTTTATTCCTAAGTATTTTATTCTTCTTGATGCTTTTGTAAGTAGAGTTGTTTTTTTAATTTCATTTTCAGATTGTTAATTGCCAGCACACAAAAATATAATTGACTTTTGTGTAATTGACTTTTGTGTATTGATCTTGTATCCTGCAACCTTGCTGAACTCATTTATTAGCTGTAGCAGTTTTCTTGGTGTCATAAAATATTTTTGAGTTTAAAAAGAGGTCAGGTCAACATCAACTATCATATATCATGTTGATAGTATGTGCCCTTAATGCGATGTGATGAAAATAACACCCTGCCTCTGTGGTCTTCCAAATAACCCATAACACCAATATAATTATGAGAAGAACATCAGACAAATTTAAATATTGGGGCAACCTACAAAATGCCTGCCTTGCACTCCTCAAAATTGTCAAGGTCATCCATAACAAGGAAAGTCTGAGAAACTGTCACAGCCAAGAGAAGCCAAAGGAGACACTATGACTAAATGGAATGTACCTTGTACGGGATCATGGAAAAGAAAAAGGGCATTAGGTAAAAACTAAAGAAATAGCTTATGTAATACACCTAGTGCAATGCCTTGTACATTGCTCAATGAACAGAAGTCCCAAGAGAGTCAGCTAGATAGAGACTAGCTCCCATCCCACTCCTCAGTTTCCCAGACTTCCCCTTGAAAAGTGACCACTTCAATAATGTCTTCTATGTTCTTTCAGTCATTCCATTCATCAATATGTATATACATATATAAGTACATTTATTGTTTAAAACACATGCAAGTGGGAGCATATAATATACACACACTCTAGTCCTTGCTTTTGACTTTGTTTTCCTTACTCTCTCATTGTGATCATTCGATTCTGTTAAAATATCTCCAGTGGCATATGGCTTAGGGGTTTGGGATA
The DNA here is from genome assembly GCF_002776525.5 of Piliocolobus tephrosceles. NCBI lineage: Eukaryota > Metazoa > Chordata > Mammalia > Primates > Cercopithecidae > Piliocolobus > Piliocolobus tephrosceles. The sequence continues at coordinate 106,892,714 of NC_045443.1, read as the reverse complement.
ACAGGAGTACCTAGGTATCTGTAGAAAATTTACAAATAATAATAAAACAATTAAGTCAGCCCGCTTTTTATTATCACCAGGCACTAGCAATTCTAAGCAATGTCAGTAATAAAAATATTTCTCCCCAAAAAGAATATTTTTGTTGATCCAAGTTTAAAGTGATTGCTGTGGTTTCTGTTGAGTTATAATAACAGACATATAAACTTCACATGATTTCATTTTGTTGATTTTCCCCTAAAAAGCATTGCATTCTACACAGAAGTTTATCTGGAGAATTTCTAGTTATGCTAACATACCCTGGCACATACAAACTTACCTATGTGTGTTCATTTTCTGAGCAAGATCTTATCGAATTCACATTGTTTGAGCTTACTTCAGGCACTATTTGTGTTTCTAGTCCCTATGATGCTGTATATTTTTGACTTTATACACTAGACACCAGACTAGAAATAAAGCATGATAGCTAGATGCAATTTTTTTCTTTTTCAGAGTTAATTTTTGCTTATGTGATTTTTTTTTTTTTTTTTTTTTGAGAGAGATGGGATCTTACTTTGTTGCTCAGACTGGTCTTGAACTCCTAGCTTCAAGTGATCCTCCTCACCTTGGCCTCCCAAAGTGCTGGGATGACAAGTGTGAGCCATCGTGCCTGGCCCTTATATGATGTCTTAAATGAGGTTAATCAGTCATAAAAATACTTGCGAAGAGGCAGAATCAGCCTGACCACCAAGCTTTGAAATGGTCTCTGGGCCAGGTACAGTGGCTCACACCTATAATCTCAGCACTTTCAGAGGCCAAGGTGGGAGGATCACTTGAAGCCAGGAGTTCGAGACCAGCCTGGGCAATATAGAGAGGCCCTGTTTCTACAAAAAATTTAAAAATTAGCCAGGCATGTTGGTGTGCACCTGTAGCTCCAGCTACTTGGGAGGCTGAAGTGGGAGGATCACTTGAACACAGATCAAGGCTGCAGAGAAATTGTAGAGAAAACCATAAACCATGCAACAGAAAAACAAAAGGAAACGAATATATACATTTAAAAAAAAATCAGGCTGGATGCAGTGGCTCACACCTGTAATCCCAACATTTTGGGAGGCCAAGGTGGGCAGATCACTTGAGGTCAGGAGTTCTAGACCAGCCTGAACAACATGGTGAAACCTGTCTCTACTAAAATACAAAAATTAGCCGAGTGCAGTGGCGCATGCCTGTAGTCCCAGCTACTCGGGAGGCTGAGGCGGGAGAACTGCTTGAACCCAGGAGTTTGAGGTTGCAGTGAGCCAAGATTGTGCCACTGCACTCCAGCCTGGGTGACAGAGTCACCCAGATGGACTCTGTCTCAAAAAAAAAAAAAAAAAAAAAAAAAAAAAAAGATTCAAATTTCAAAGAACAGTGGCAGAAAAATGAAATATACTGATTTTACTGAACTAAATCAAATAAGTATTTAAATACTTTGATCATTTCTGAAACATGTTCTGAAACAAAGGACAAAATAATATCAACTCCATGGAAGACTGAATATACAGATGATCAATGACCAGGCCATATATAAAACCAGAAATCTCACCCACAGCCTGCAGCAACCTACCCAGAAAGCTAGCCCATTGTTTACAGTAACCAGACCAAGAAGCCAGCAGACAACACATCACACTAGTAAGAAATCAGACCACTAACTCTAGTAAGAAATCAGACCATTAACTCCAGGGAGTCAAACAATAAGCCTTAGAACAATCAGCCCAAGGTAGACAGTACTTGATTCATCACCGACAACTTCCCTAGTTTTTATCCCTGCTTTCTATTTAGGACCAATTAGAGTAGCCCAAATATGCACCCCTCACCAATCACAGAGGATGCCCTGCTTCTGGCTAGCCCACCTACAGCTTCCTCCCTGCAAACAGCCTCCAACTGGGGCACACCTGAAGCTGTCCTTTTCCCCAGTATGAAACTTTCCTACTCTTCCGCCTGCCATTGAGTCTCTGCCACAAATGCATGCGATGGTAGCTGACTCCCTTGCTATAGCAATCTCTGAATATTTGCTTATTCTCATTTTGTTGGTCTTCATTTATTTCCACAATTGCTATCATTCAGCCATTTTATCTGATTTTTTGCAGAAATTCTTAGCAAATATAATAGAAATGTAAGATGAATTCTGTAGTGAAGACGTCTTAGTGGAAGATTTTCAACAATAGAGGCATGTGAAAACTGCAAGAATTAATCTGAAGAAACAAAGATATAGACAATATTACCATTTCTGGAATGTGCTGTGAAAAGAATTTTTTTTTTTTTTTTAGACGAAGTCTCGCTTTGTCACCCAGGCTAGAGTTCAAGTGGCACAATCTCAGCTCACTGCAACCTCTACCTCCCGAATTCAAGCAATTCTCCTGCCTCAGCCTCCTGAGTAGCTGGGATTACAGGTGCCCGCCAACACACACGGCTAATTTTTATATTTTTGTCGAGATGGTGTTTCACCATGTTGACCAGGAGGGTCTCAAACTCCTGACCTCAAGTGATCCGCCCGCCTCAGCCTCTCAAAAGTGCTGGGACTATAGGCATGAGCCACCAAGCCTGGTGATGAAAAGGAATTTTTATGAATCTCTACCAACCTTATCCTTAAGACTTTCCCCAACTATTTATATATCTGTTGCTTTCTGTCTATTGAACATGCATATGCAAAAAGGATCGATATTGATAAAATCATTGACAGACTTGCCAGAGTTGAAAACAGAAACTAATGACAAATATGTAGATAAAACTTTTTAATCATTTGTCAAAAAAATACATGAATGTAATTAAAAAAGACTAATCCATTACTACTACTCCCATTTTGTACTACAATATTTAATTTTGAATTTGTTTCTTTTACTGCATGATTTTATATATCCAAAGTTCAATGAAACATCTCACTGCTTCTACTTCTTTTCTGGCTATCAGTGTTACTTGTTTTATTTCATGACCATTGCTGAAAATAATTTTGTTGTAGAGAACAGGGGGGTGTTAAAAATGACCTCTTGCCGGGCATGGTGGCTCATACCTGCAATCTCAGCGCTTTGGGAGACCGAGGCGGGTGGATCGCCTGAGGTCAGGAGTTGGAGACCAGCCTGGACAACATGGTGAAACCCCATCTCTACTAAAAATACAAAAATTAGCTGGGCGTGGTGGCGGGTGCCTGTAATCCCAGCTATTCGGGAGGCTGAGGCAGGAGAATTGCTTAAACCTGGGAGGCGGAAGTTGCAGTGAGCCGAGAATCGTGCCACTGCACTCCAGCCTGGGTGACAAAGCAAGATTCCATCTAAAATAAATAAATAAATAAAAAAGGAACTCTTGCAGGTATATGATACTGTAGGTATGCCACCATATTGCCTAATGTACTTTTAAATGGATATTGTGTGGATTCTCCATAGAAGATTGAACTAGGTCCTAGAGGTTAGTGTTTAAATTGTTTCAAGTTATGCTATTAATACTATAAAGAATGCTGTAATCTGACTCTAAGACATGCATATATGGAAAACTGTAGGATATGGAGTTCCTATAAGTTGAATTACTGAGTCAAGGTTTACATGACATTAATTATTTTGCTAAACACTGTCATAATGCCTTACATCAAAGATGAACGAATTGACATTCCCAGCAGTACACAAAGATACTTCTCTTCTATACTCTGGCTATCACTTTGTATTATCAAGTCTTGATTGTTGCCTATTTCAGGATTTTCATAATTGTAAGGAAGGCTGATCCTCTTTTCTCATGCTTCAAAGCCATTTGAATTTATCTTTAATCCTTCCTCTCCCTGCTTTTGTCTTCTCTCTTCTTCCCAACTTTTTTGGATTGTTGGTCTTTTCTAATTTATTTCCAAGAGCTCTTTACATCTTAAGGCAATTAGTCGTTTGTCATGTGCTACAAATAATCATCCCAGTTTGTTTCTTGCCCTTTGACATTATTTAGGATTTTTCAAAATTTGTTTTCAATTTGTATAAAATTTTGTCAGAGGTTTTTTCTTAATGGTTTCTAGGTTAGAATTTTGTTCATCAAGGCCTTTGCCACTCCAAACATTCTCTGTAGTCTTTTAAGCATAACAACAGCTTAAAAGTGGAAATGTTAACTTATTTTTATTTTTTTGAGGAGTAGGCTCACTCTATTGCCCAGGCTGGAGTGCAGTGCAATGGTGCTATCTTGGTTCACTGCAACCTCCGCCTTCCACATTCAAGCAATTCTCCTGCCTCAGTCTCCTGCATAGTTGGGATTACAGGTGCCTGCCACTACTTCTGGCTAATTTTTGTAATTTTTAGAGACAGGGTTTCACCATGTTGGCCAGGCTGGTCTCCAATCCCTGATCTCAAGTGATCCACCCACTTTGGCCTCCCAAAGTGCTAGGATTACAGGCATGCATGAGCCACTGCACCTGGCCAGAAATGTTAATTTATTAATGAGAAGCACTTCTTTCCTCCTAAAAATTTACATATGAAGCAATACAGTGTTATGAACAAACTATTCTCTTATGGAAAAACATGAAAGATTTTGAAAGCCTCCTGTCAGCTTGAGCATCATAACAGGAACCCGATTGGCTCCCCGCAAAAGGACAAGACTTTATCAACTCACTTCAAGAAATAAGGGGCAGCTCTAGGGTCAGAGGCCTAACAATTCTGGAACCCAACAAGCTGGGTGTAAAGTCTCTCTCCACCACTTCCTCACTGAGTGGTTTTTGGAAGCGGTTTGAATCCTGCTAAACCTCAGTTTCTATGTCTGTGAAATGGGAGCAAATGATATTTCCTACCGTGCAGGGTTGTCTTTAGATTAAATGAGGTAATTAACCCATGAGTGTAGCATGATTACTGGCTCATCACAAACACACTACTACTGATTTAAATGGAAGTGGGGACATTGTCAGCTACTCCCATTTACTAAGCAACTACCCCACAGGAGGCAGGAAATATAGAAACATGACTGAAGAGCATAGAAATGCACTATGATTGGGTGAGGCAAGAATACGTGTCACCAACATACCAGGACAAGGGAAAGAGATGAGCAAAACGGCTGTCAGGATCAAGAACCATCTGAAGCCTTCATGCAGGAGGGGATATTTGAGATGGTCCCTGAAGGATGGGGTAGGAAATGATTTGAGGCAAAGGGAACTAGAAAATTGGCAGAAAAATCAGCCAACATTTAGATTACAGTGGAGTATAGGGTACCTAGAAGTAAGTGGTGGCTAGACAGGTAAGCTGTAGTCAGCTGTGATCCTTTCTAAGGGCTTTCCCCAGTAGAAAATACATCTCTCTTTTCACTTAACTTCATGTTGCAAACAGCTGGGACTTCATGTGGCATGTTCCCCCTTTTCTTTTTAGGAATATACCCCCTTCCACAACTGTTGGCCAGGCACGTGGCTGTCCAGCTGCAAACTACATCTCCCTAGCTCCTTTGCAGTCAGGTATGGCCATGTGACTCAGTTCTCACCAATGGGATGTGAGCAGAGTGAAGTGTGCACATTCTGTATCTCTGTTGCCCAGGCTGGAGTGTAGTGGCACAATCTCGATTTACTGCAACCTCTGCCTCCCGAGTTCAAGCTATTCTTGTGCCTCAGCCTCCTAAGCAGCTGGAATTACAGGTGCTGCCATCACGCCTAGCTAATTTTTGTGTTTTTAGTAGAGACAGGGTTTCACCATGTTGGCCAGGTTGATCTTGAACTCCTGACCTCAAGTGGTCCGCCCACCTCAGCCTCCCAAAGTGCTGGGATTACAAGCGTGAGCCACCATACCCGGCCCTGTATCTCTTTCTTTAAAAGAAAATTGTTTGGCTTCTACCCCTCACTGTTTCCCTTCCTATTGGCTGGATTATATTAATATATCTTGTGGTAAACTGGTTTTGACCATGCAGACAAGGACAACTCCTAGGAAACAGGAGAACAAGATGGAAGGTATCTGTGATGCTGGATAGTGTGGCGGAACAGATACCTACCAACGCTGGACCACTCACCTGCTTCTAATGGGAGAGGGAAATAGGTTTTACCCTCTTTGAGGCTCTGCCTTTTGGAGTTTCTGTTTCAGTAGCTGATATGGTTTGGCTGTGTCTGCAACCAAAACTCATCTGGCGGGTCAGAGTCCCCAAAGCTATCCAAATTAGACATGCTGTGCCGCAACATTTTATATTCTATGAATTGTTGTAGTTTACTTAATTTGAATTTCATTCTGTCTCCACTTGAATTGTAGGCTCCTTCTGAGCAGGAATATAGTTACTTACTTTTTTACCTTCTACTCAAGACCTTCCAGAGGTTGAGGGGGGCCTGGGCCACTCAAGTTTTCTGATATTTCAGGCAGTGCAAACCACAAGGCAATGCCAAAAACAGAAGCACAGTCATTTCTCTTTTGTCACAGTCCACATAGCATGGTGGTTGGAGACTTCTAAAGCCAGACTCCCTGGGGTTCAAATCCCAGCTCCACAAACTCTGTGACCTTGGACAAGTCACCTTGCCTCTCTGTGTCTCAATATCCCCATCTATCAAATGGAATAATGATACCCTACTTAGTTATAACTTACTAAAAGTAAACAATTATTCTAACAAACCTCTATTAATTAGTAGTGTTTTATTAACATTCCCCAATCACTTTGGGTATAGTTTCCCTTTTTTTCTTAGCTTTCTGGTTTCTGATACAGACAGGCCCTAGATTGAACCCTTGCTGAGGACTGGGGAGCTTTCTGTATCTACGTAGAGAGCCACGTATGCAGTCACAAAGATCTCAGTTGATTATTAGGGTTTTGTTAGAATAATTGTTTATGTTTAGTAAGTTATAACTTTAAACACAAAACCAAACACAAAGAAATGTAACTGTGCTCTTCAAGATAATTCCAGAATTCATAATCTAATAATAAATTCTTGGTACGCTACAGCAAGGGTCCCCAACCTCCAGTATTGTTCTGTGGCCTGTTAGGAATCGGGAGGTGAGTAGTGAGTAAGCAAGCATTACCCTCGAGCTCCACCTCCTGTCAGATCAGCGGCAGCAGATTGTCACAGGAGCGTGAGCCCTATTGTGAACTGTGCATGCAAGGGATCTAGGTTGCACACTCCTTATGAGAATCTAATGCCTGATGATCTGAGGTGAAACAGTTTCATCCCAAAACCACCCCCACCTGTCCCTGCCCTGGTCTGTTGAAAAATGGTCTTCCACAAAACCAGTCCTTGGTGGCAAAAAGCTTGGGGACCACCGCACTACAGGTTGAAATGTTGTAAGTTGAACCATGGTTACCTTCTTTCAGTCTTGTTGGTGTTTCTTTGTGATTTTATATATATATATACACACACATATATGTATATATGTGTGTGTATATATACATATATACATATGTATGTATATATATATACACACACACACACATCCTTACTTGGAGATGATATCCAAAATCTAATCATGTGGCTCTTGGCAACCGTGACGCTCAGACAGAACCGCCCTCCAAGCCCCTCTATATGCTATAAAATGCCCTGCCTCCAGGGCACTAAGCCCCATTAGCCACTTATAATCCAAATCTTTGAAGTAAGAAAAAGGGAAGGAAGGAAGGAAGAGGAAGATTGAAGGGAGGGGAGATGAAGAAAGGAGAGAGGGAAGGAAGGGATGGACTTGAAGCAGAAAATGAAGCCGAAAGCAAGAAAAAAAAGTTGTTTGAGATGAAGTCTTGCTCCGTCACCCAGGCTGGAGTGCAGTGGCACAATCTCAGCTCACTGCAACCTCCACCTCCAATTCAGGCGATTCTCCTGCCTTAGCCTCTCGAGTAGCTGGGATTACAGGCGTGTGCCATCACACCAACTAATTTTTGTATTTTTAGTAGAGACGGGGTTTCACCATGTTGGTCAGGCTGCTCTCAAACTCCTGACCTCAAGTGATCTGCCCATCTCGGCCTTCCAAAGTGCTGGGATTACAGGTGTGAGCCACCATGCCCAGGCAGAAAATTAACTTTAGATGTGATCAAGACACCCAAGAGAGGTCAGACTGGAAATGTGGCCTTGGAGAGACAGGGGTGGTCAGAAACCAGCCCTCAGACGTCTGTTTTTGTGCTATGAATTGCCATCTGTTAAAGCTACACAGTTTTAGTTGAAAGAAATACTGAGCCTATAGCTTCTTTTTTCTAGGTTGTTAAAGTACAATGCTTGAAAGTATCTCGTTTGATGAGGTTTGGTATTTTAAATGGTTTTAAGGGCTGAGTGCAGCGGCTCATACTTATATTCCAACACTTTGGGAGGCCAAAGCAGGAGGATTGCTTGAGCTCAGGAGTTAAAGCCTGCAGTGAGCCATAATGGCGCCACTGTACTCCAGCCTGGGCAGCAGAACAAGACCCTGTCTAAAAAAACAAACAAAAAATCCACCAGATAAATGAGTTTAAGCATTTGGGAGGCATTTCCCTTTTTTTCTTAGCTTTCCAGTTTCTGAAACAGGCAACCCCTAAATTAAACCCTTGCTGAAGTCTGGGGAGCTTTTTGTACCTATGTAGAGATCCACATATACATTTGCAAAGATCTCAGAAAATCATTGCCAAACATCCTAACTGTCTACTGAGTTGGAAAATTCATGGTTTGATCAGCTAGGTCTGTGCATATTGTACTGCTTTCAGATTAAAGCTTCTGTGATCACAAATGGGTACATAACAGGTTTCACTCCTCCCAAAAGCAGGGTTCCAGAAGAAGTCAAACCCCTATGATATGGTTTGGCTGTGTCCCTACCCAAATCTCATCTTGAACTGTAGCTCCCATAATTCCCACGTGTCATGGGAGGGACCCTGTGGGAGGTAACTGAATCATCGGGGTAGGTCTTTCCCATGCGTTCTCATGATAGTGAATAAGTCTCACGAGACCTGATGGTTTTATAAAGGGGAGTTCCCCTGCACATGCTCTCTTGCCTGCTGCCATGTAAGACGTGTTTTGCTTCCCCTTTGGTTTCTACCACTATTGTGAGGCCTCCCCAGCCATGTGGAACTGTGAGTCAGTTAAACCTCTTTTCTTTATAAATTACCCAGCCTTGCATTAGGTCTTTATTAGCAGCATGAGAACAGACTAACACACCCTATCGAGGTGGGATTTACATTTATCACTGATACTTCTCTGCATGGTTCCCCAGGAGTGGGCATGCTATTACTATAGTTATGGTCTTCCTCATATTTGAATTATAAGAATATATAAAGCTAGTATTTTTCAATTGTCTCAATTCTTTGAGAGTAAATAGGGGGAAAAAACCTGCTCTCTGGAAATCACAGGAGAAAATGCTTTCAGGTTGCTTAACCCCTAGAAGCAAAATGGGACATGAAAAGTTACAACGTATCATAGTCATTGTCATTTATCTCTGTGCTTCCTTCCTTCCCTCAAATGACTGTGTTCCAGCTGAAAGGTAGAAAAGAGGTTCTAGAAGTGTCTTAGTTTTGCGATGGGGTAGTAGGTTCTTGTTTTTGTCTGCCCATCAGCCTCCCTCCTTCTAGTAAGTGTGTTTTCCTTTGCCTTGACTCCAGGCCTCCAACTCCATGTTTGGTCCATGTTAGACAACTCCATGCTTCAAAGAAGTACCATGACCCGGCCAGGCGCCGTGGCTCACGCCTGTATTCCCAGCACTTTGGGAGGCCGAGGTGAGCAGATCATGAGATCAGGAGATCAAGACCAACCTGGCTAACAGGGTGAAACTCCGTCTCTACTAAAAATACAAAAAAATTAGCCGGGCGTGGTGGTGGGCGCCTGTCATGGTGGCAGGTGCCTGTCGTCCCAGCTACTTGGGAGGCTGAGGCAGGAGAATGGCGTGAACCTGGGAGGCAGAGCTTGCAGTGAGCCAAGATCATGCCACTGGACTCCAGCCTGGGTGACAGAGCGAGACTCCTCTCAAAAAAAAAAAAAAAAAAGTACCATTACTCAGAGCCCTCTATCACCTATGACAATGGTGACAATTGGTTCAAGAATGGGCATGTGACCCAGGCTTGGCCAATCAGAGTTCTGCACCATATCTGACCATAGTAATTGATGGGGGAATGGGCATGTGACCCAGGCCTGGCCAGAGTTCTGTGTCACCTCTTAACCAGAGTGGATTGTTCAGGAATTAACCAATTAACTAGTGCCCCAAGGCACTCTGACGACAGTTCATTCTGGATTTTTTATTTTAATTTCTGGGAGACAAAAGTCCTTATTTTCTACTGAAATTGCTAAACTGTTGGTAGTTAGCCTGTAGTATATGGAGACCATCTTAAGGAGAGCATCTGCCTGAGAATAACCACCAGAGGAAGAACAGAGGTGACAGAGAGCTCAGGACTAAGTGCTGTTGTCAGTATTGAACCCCATGATCCAGCCAGGTTTTCAGAAGTGCAGTCTAATACTCTAATACTTAAGCCAGTTTGAGTTGAACTTTTCTCTTTTTCTGCTCTCTCTCCCCTAACATTCTAAATGAATACAAATATGATTCCAGAAGACGTGGTGGTAACAGGGGTTAAAAGGCAATGAAGTTGTCAAGGTGGACTGAAAAGTAAGGAAGAAGGAATGGGCTAAATAGGGAAAGGTCTATGACTGGAGGAGAGTCTTAGGGCTTGGGAAGAACAAGGAGCAGTAGAAGTAAGAGACATGACAGACAACATCAAGGAACAGCAAAGTGGATTCATATAAGAGGGAACATTGACTGCTGTGTCACTTGAAGCTTTTAAAAATGAAGAGGATTGGGATTGCTTGAGCCCAACGGTTTGAGGATGCAGTGAGCCATGATTGTGCCACTGCACTTCAGCATGGGCAACAGAGCAAGACTGTCTCAAAAAGAAAAAAAAAAAAAGAAAGAAAGAAAAAATGGAGGATTGAAGATTAAAGAATGATGTGAGGCCGGGCGCGGTGGCTCAAGCCTGTAATCCCAGCACTTTGGGAGGCCGAGATGGGCGGATCACGAGGTCAGGAGATCGAAACCATCCTGGCTAACACAGTGAAACCCCGTCTCTACTAAAAAATACAAAAAACTAGCCGGATGAGGTGGCGGGCGCCTGTAGTCCCAGCTACTTGGGAGGCTGAGGCAGGAGAATGGCATGAACCCGGGAGGCAGAGTTTGCAGTGAGCCGAGATCTGGCCACTGCACTCCAGCCTGGGCGACAGAGCGAGACTCTGCCTCAAAAAAAAAAAAAAAAAAAAAAAAAAAGATATTATGCTAAATTAAAGAAGCCACTTATATGAAATTTCCAGAACAAGCAAATCCACAGAAACAAAAATCTGTAGAGACAGAATAGATTACTGGTTGCCAGGGACTGTGGTGAAAAGGGAGAGACTGCTAATGGGTACAGGGTTTCTTTTGCAGGGAGCAGAAATGTTCTCGAATAGTGTGACAGTTCATAACTTTGTGAATATACTAAAACCTACTACCCTTTTACAACCTATTATACATTTTAAAAGGGCAAATTTTATGGTATGTGAATTCTCTCTCAAAGCTTTTATTTTAAAAGCAGCAAAAATAACAAGCCAGGAAGAAAAAGTTGATCACAGAACTAATAAGAATGCTAAATATAAGAAGAGGGAAAATATCTGTAAGTAAAACAAAGGCTTCGAGATACACAGCCAAGAAAAATACCCTGCTAAAAAGGAGAAGGAAGCTTGAGCTGGTGAGAAGTGTAATAGCTTCAGCAGGCAATTTCAATGGATCTGGTCCTGGCTTTCCTAGATGCTTAACCTCTTTGAGCCTTATTTTCTCATCTACAACAAAGTGGACAATAGTTTCTATTTGCTTGCCGGGCATGGTGCCTCACACCTGTAATCCCAGCTATTTGAGAGGCTGAGGCAGGAGGACTGCTTGAGGCCAGGCGTTCAAGACCAGCCTGAGCAACATAGCAAGACCCTTGTCAATCAACCAACCAACAATAAATAAACATGTAAATAAGTAAACAAGTAAGTAGGGCTGGGTGCGGTGGCTTATGCCTGTAATCCCAGCCAGTTTGGGAGACTGGGGCGGGGAGATCACCTGAGGTCAGGAGTTTGAGACCAGCCTGGCCAACATGGTGAAACCCCATCTCTACTTAAAAAATACAAAAATTAGCCGGGCATGGTAGTGCATGCCTGTAATCCCAGCTACTCAGGAGGCTGAGGCAGAAGAATCGCCTGAACCCAGGAGGTGGAGGTTGCAGTGAGCCGAGATCACATGATTGCACTCCGGCCTAGGTGACAGAGTAAGATTCTGTCTCAAAAGAAAAGTAAACAAGTAAATAATGAGTACATAAACAAGTAAATAAGCAAATAAATAAATAAATATATAAGTAATAAATAAAATTTAAAATAAATAAACTCAGAACAAATAAAATGAATCAATGAAATTTCCCCAGGTTGGTAGGAGGGTTCCTGAGGGTGACCTCCACAGGTGCCCCTTAACAATGGGGTTACATCCCGATAAACCCATCGTAACCTGAAAACATTCTAAGTCCAAAGTGCATTTTCCACTTGATATTTTCAATTTATGATGGATTTATCCAGATGTAGCCACATCATAAGTAGAGGAGCATGCTTGGGTGTGTATTGCTTTCGTGCCATTGTAAAGTCAGAAGATCCTAAGTTGAAGCATCGCAAGTCAGGAACCATCTGTCTCCAGGCCCTGGCACACACTTAGGACCTCTCCTTATGCTGCCCACAGTCACGTGTTCCTGTGTGCTTCTGGTTGCAGTCTCAGTGCACCTCTTAGAGACAAATAAGGCAGCAGAGACTAGACTGAAAAGGCAAAGGTGGAGAGAGAAAGAACCGTAGAGGAGATTGGTGCCTACAGAGGAGGAGAGAAAACCAGAAATGAACAAGCAAGCAAGAGAAGGCAATGGATGATCCATGCATCCATGAGTTCTCAGAGAGGACACGATGCAACATAAGGTCCCTAAGGCCTCTAGGTAACATCTGAACATTTTTTTTTTTTTTTTGAGACTAAGTTTCACTCTTGTCTCCAAGGCTAGAGTGCAATGGTGCAATCTCAGCTCACTGCAACTTCCACCTCCCAGGTTCAAGCGATTCTCCTGCCTCAGCTTCCCAAGTAGCTGGGATTACAGGCACCTGCCACCACACCCGGCTAATTTTTGTATTTTTAGTAGAAATGGGGTTTCACCATATTGGCCAGGCTGGTCTCAACTCATGACCTCAGGTGATCCACCTACCTCGGCCTCCCAAAGTGCTGGGATTACAGGCGTGAGACACAGCACCCGGCCTTTTTAAATTGTTTTTTAAATTAACAAGTCCAAAGAAAACCTTCATAGAATTGTGGTCATAATACAAATTATGGCAACCTGCATATAAAACCTGGCACCAAATTTGGCCTTTGGGGAACATTTGTGTAGAAAAATGTGCATTAAGATCTGCACCAGTCTGGGCACGGTAGCTCACGCCTGTAATCCTAGCACCTTGGGAAGAAAGGCAGGAGGATTGCTTAAGCCCCAGACTTTTAGACCAGTTTGGACAACATAGTGAGACCCCCATCTCTACAATAAAAATTTTAAATTATTAGCCAGATGTGGTGGCATGTGCCTGTAGTCTCAGCTACTCAGGAAGCGGATGCAAGAGGATCACTTGAGCCCAGGAGTTTGAGTGAGGCTACAGTTTGCTAGGAATGCACTACTACATTCCAGCGTGGGCAACAGAGCGAGACCCTGGTCTCTAAGAAAATAAAAATAAAAATGCAAATCTGCACCAGGGCACAGTGCAGTTGCAGATGGATGACTTGACAGGAACGACCACAAGGGCACTTCATCTGAGGCTACAAGGAGCTCTTGGTCTCCAGCCTCAGGCCTAAGCCCTACATGAGGATGTCTGCTCTGAGGAAGGGCCAGGAGAGCTTGTGTCTGAAGGCAGGACCCCTTCATCCAAAACGCCACAAGCCTGGGATGAAACAAAACAGGTCCTGGGGAAGAGGGCAGGATAGAAGGGCTCTTCTTCCCATCCCCTGTTTCTGGGCTCCGACCACTATTGGAGGATTCTAGCTGTCTGGTAGACATATCACCTTAGAACTTTTTGATTTCCAAATACTAGACTGTTTTCCAAGTAAGCAGACCAGTTCTAACTTAAACTTGGGAGTTGGACTGAGGATCATGAAAATCCTACTGCTCTCTGGTAAATAGCAAATCCCAGTTCAGCACTTGCTCTCTGCCAGACACTGTCCTGAGTATTTTATACATTTTAAATCATTTGCTCCTTACCACACCCCATAAGATAGATCCGGTTATAATATTATTCTTGTGCTCAAATTAAGGAAATGAAAGCACAGAGGAGTTAAATAACGTACCCAAAGGCACACATCACCAAAATCTGATCTTTGTACTGGAGACAAAAAGAGATTTCAAGAGGATCTCAAACACGAGAGGGTTAGGCTGTATATACACTGCAGAATTGCACTAAATGCAAAAGCATTAGGAACAAATTAGACAAAAGCGGCTTATCTCCAGCTGTCATGCAGGAGCTACATTTTCAAGCTGTTTGCAGGAGGGAGAGTAATTGCACAGGAGAACCGCAGGGATGGACCACTGCCCCATCCATCTTTTCACATTCCCTGGAATGACTGCCCCAGCCTTTTTCTCTTTCCTGAAAGGTCTAAAAAGTGTCCCCGAGGAAGCAAAGAGAGTGAAAGCTGCCGCTCCCGAAGTCCTCCTTCCAGGGTGGTCTTCTTTTCTTACAAGAAGCTCTTGGCTCCGACGAGGGCCCAGACTTTGCGTCTGAATGTTTGGCAAAATGTCTCAGGCTCTCAGCACCCCACCCCTGCCCCACTGCACCCCAGTCTGCTCCTACTCTCTCAAGGGATACGACCCATGCCAAATCTCAGAACTTCTACCTCTAGTGGAAGCAAGTCCTCAAAAGGCCTTGGAAAGCATTCAAGCTTGTTAAAGAAAGGTCAGTGTCTATGTGGTGGGATGAAGAGCATGTTAAAAATTGAAAAGAGAATGTGTTGCTACCTTGGATTATTAAAATATTAGGAGAGCTGGGACAACTAAAAACTCTAATCAAGAGTGAAGACAGACTCTGCTATGGATTTTCTAAGATGACTTTCCTACTTCTGGTGCTGACTGATTTTAGCAACATCAAGATAACGATGAAAAATCACGAAAGCATATATATTTGTGAAGGATTGCCTGTTTTAAATTAGAAAAATAGCAAAAATGAGTGTCTTTAAGCAAGGGAAATTTATCCGTGGCGTAACGCCGTGCCCAAAGCAGTATGTAAATGATACTTAAGTGAGCAATCTGTCAAATTGCTGCATATTATCGTATTCATTAATTTTGAAAGAAAAATCTACACGACCACCACCCAGATGCTAAAAACCCCTCCGACATAAACACGGACAGTCCCCATTCAAATATTATTTTTAGTCTGATAGCCCAAGACTATGACTGTAAAGTTAGCTGGGGGAAAAACGGGGCAGAAAAATAGTGTGATTTCCTGGAAATCCCACAATGCAATTTCACTTTGAACTTGCAAGCAAATATCCAGGCATGATCTGCATGAAACTGGGTGGTGTTTCGTTCTAGAACTATGGGTCCCAATTAAAAATAATGAGGCCTGTCTCCAGCCGCCAGACCCAATTAGAGATAATGAGGACTGATGGTTCCTGAAATAGATTTCATTTTTCTCTGATATACGAATTGGGACAGGGGTCTTGGTAGGGGTCACTGGAATAGACCTGGCAACAAAGCATGGGTCACTCAAGCTTACGAAGCCCTTACGAATCCAGTTATTAAATGAGGAAGTGGGCAGTTCCTTAGCTTCTAAAGCACAGGAGTAACCTTGCAAGACATGTGCCCATCAGGCACATTCGGATATACATCGTTAGCCAAATGGTATGTCTGTTGCTATTAAAAATTTTATAATAACAACAGTATCATTTAAGTAATTGCTTAAAAAATACTGAAAAAGTATAGCCAGCTTCATGTGTGTATGTATACACGTATGTGTGTGTGCTTGTTTTCATGCACGTATCTACACACACACATTTCATTTGGAATAATTTTAGACTCACAGAGAGTTTACAAACACAGTGCAGGCGGTTCCACATACCCTCTCTCAGTTTCCCCTAATGTGAGCGTCTCACTTAACCCAGTACACTGGGAACAACTAAGAAATGAAATTAACATTACCATTAACTAGACTCCCGATTTGATTCAGATTTCACCAGTTTTGCCACAAATGTTTGTTTTCTGTCCCAGGCCCCCAATCTGGGGCACCACTGTGCTGTCCAAAACTATCTTGCCATTCACTTGTTTACTTACTCCTCATCTGCCTCCTCCCCCATAAATTCCTCGAAAGCAGAGACTACGGCTGTCCTGTCCACAGCTGCACCCCCAGGGCTTAGCCTTGATCACTACGTGGAATTCTAGGAACCAATGCATACTATCATCCAAGTGTGTAGGAGGCTCTATTGTCAAGGCCTCGGCATAATCACTGGCATAATAATTGGCACATGATGTATGAGGTTGAATTGTTTTTAAGGAGCACAGCATCATGATAAGAACATGCACTGGCAAGTGGTTAATTATTATTAGTTGAATGAGTGAAAGGAAAAGCCATTATTCAGGGAAGGCAGGAACCAAAAGATCTACAGGCAGCTCCTGGTTTACGAGCTATTTCAACCACCTGCATTTAAGCCTTCTTTGAATCATTTTCTAGCATACCAAGTAACAAAAGGCTAGCTCACAATCCCTGAGTAGTCAAAAATTCATCTCAGCACCCATTGGGATGACCGGTTAATCTGTTCTTTCCAGAGCCTCCCTTGGAAAGATTGTCTCCCTCTCTGTTCGCCTTCCTAAGCCCAAGAGAGAGAAAGCAATCCTACCTAAGGCAAGGTTCAGCAGAATTTTTCTGGGAGAGTTAGATGGGAAATATTTTAGGCTTTCTAGGTCATAAAGGGCTCTGTTACGACTACTCAACTCTGCTCTTGTGGCTGAAAAGCAGCCATGGACAATATTGTACACTAATGAACATGGCTGTACAATAAAACTTTATTTATAAAAACAAGCAGTGGGCCACAGGCTGTTTTTCGATCTAGGGCATACTCACCCATATAAACTACACAGATATATACAATAAACACGTGGAACAGAAGATCAGGTACAAAACTGAAAATACCATCCAATTAACAGAGATTTTGCATATAAAGAAAGGAGGTTCCTAAAAACATAAGACAGATTTGCAAAAAAAGAAAAGAAAAGTGATTTTATTTTACTGAGAGCTGATATACTATAACTGTTAGGAACAAAAGTCTCATCACTTTACACAATTACCACTTTTCATGTGTGGTGAGAACATTTAAGATCTACTCTCTCTGCGAATTTCAAGAATGTGTTAATTAGCTTGATCATGCTAATCATTCCACAAAATATTTGTATATCAAAACATCACATTGTACACCTTAAATACATACAATTTTATGTGTCAATAACACCTCAAATACAGCTAGAAAAAAGAAAATACTTGTGATACAATATTTAGCGAAAATACAGGTAAAAAGATATGTCTCTGCAACACAGAGGAAACACATTAGAAGAAAATCCCTTTTTAGAGATGTTATTTTTATAATTTCATTGTTGTTTTGGGTTTATTAAAAAGCATGAAATGCAGAAGGGGAAAGGAACAAAAAGTTCAGAGCCAGCATTATCACAGCCTAGCTCTGTGACCTATTCTGTAACTTCACAGGGTGTCAGTTGTCTCATCAGTTTGAAAGGGAAACTAAAGCCAGGTATAGCAGCTCACACCAGTAATGCCAGCACTTTGGGAGGCTGAGGTGGGAGGACTGCTTGAGCCCAGGAGTTTAAGACCAGTTTGGGTAACATAAGCAAGACCCCGTCTCTTAAAAAATAAGATAAAATAAACTGACAGCATCTCCCTCATAGGCTTGTTGTAAGGATTAAGAATTAATGCATGTTGCTTGCACAAAATTGTGAATGCACCAAATGCCACTGAATTGTTCACTTTGTAATACCTAATTTTACAGTAATGAGAATTTCACCCCAATTTTTAAAAACTAAGGCAAATCACATATGCATAACACACACACACACACATCATGTATATGTGGCTAATTATTATTAGTTGATTTTGATATATATGTTATGATCCCCAATGATTATTCTCAGAATTTTACTCAGAGACCAAAACATCTTGACAATAGTGAAGCAAGCACCTGCGATGGGACTTTTTAGCTGTCACCATCCTTCTTCTGAGCTTTAAATAATTCTAAGTGGTATATCAAACAATGCAATCGACCTAAAATACTTTTGGGAGTCTAAAAAGAGTTGATATATAGAAAGCATATAGGACAGGACCCAGCACTGAGCAAACAGTCAATAACTGCTAGTTATTATTATGGCTATTGTTAAGTTACGAGTGACCAGAATATTTTTAAGTTGAATTGAATTCTAGAAGAAAGCACTTTAGAGACACCACATCAGGCAGAAGAGGCACTTTTTCTTTTCTTTCTTTTCTTTGAGACAGTTTCCTCTTTCAGGCTGGAGTGCAGTGGCACGATCTCTGCTCACTGCAACCTCTGCCTCCTGGGTTCAGGTGATTCTCCTGCTTCCAGCCTTCTGAGTAGCTGAGATTACAGGCACCTGCCACCACGCCTGGCTAATTTTTGTATTTTTAGTAGAGACAGGGTTTTGCCATGTTAGCGAGGTTGATCTCAAACTCCTGAGCTCAGGTGATCCACTCTCAGCCTCCCAAAATGCAGTTATTACAGGCGTGAGCTGCCGCGCCCAGCTGGCACCTTTTCTTCCTTTTAAAAATAACTACAGAAGGCCAGGCACAGTGGCTCACACCTGTAATCCCAGCACTTTGGGAGGCCAAGGCAGGTGGATCACAAGGTCAGGAGTTCAAGACCAGCCTGGCCAAGATGGTGAAACCTGTTTCTACTAAAAATACAAAAAAATTAGCCAGGCATGGTGGCAGGTGGCCATAATCCCAGTTACTTAGGAGGCTGAGGCAGAGAATTGCTTGAACCGGGAGGCAGAGGTTGCAGTGAGCTGAGATCGAGCCACTGTATTCCAGCCTGGGTGACAGAAGGAGACTCCGTCTCAAAAAAAAAAAAAAAAAAAAAAAAAAAAAATTAAATAACTACAGAACCTGGGGCACATTCTACTGTAGCATAAAGAAAGAGTTCCCTCCTCATCCTTGCTCCCTGAGCAAGATTTTAAACTCTAATGTAATAGCAGTGTTAATATCTAAGAGATGTATTGAAGAGGTGTATTTTGTCAAAGGTGTCTTAATCATAGAGTGGGGGAAAGTTTGTAAGTTTGGCAGAATAGATTTTCCAAAGATGGTCACAATAGTGCCTCCCATCCCACTTGCTCTTCTAAACCTTGTCCATTCCCCCATCAAAAGATAGAGTCTAGGCTGGGTATGGTGGCACATGCCTGTAATCCCAGCACTTTGGGAGGCCAAGGTGGGTGGATTGCTTGATTCCAGGGGTTTGAGACCAGCCTGGGCAAAATGGAGAAACCCCATGTCTACTAAAAATACAAAAATTAGCCAGGCATGGTGGCACGCCTGTAATCCTGGCTACTCAGGAGGCTGAGGCAGGAGAATCACTTGAACCCAGGAGGCGGAGGTTGCAGTGAGCCAAGAATGCACCACTGCACTTCAGACTGAATGACAGAGTGAGATGCTATCTCAAAAAAAAAAAAAGTAGAGTCTAATTCCCTCCCTTGAATCTAGGTGGCTTGTTACTCACTTGTAACCGACAGAATGTGGGGTAGCATGGACGAAGAGTTCCTTCCTTATCCCCCATGTGGAGGAATGGTGTGTTCCAAGACCCACTAGTCTGGGAATGGGAGAAGAGAGACCAAGAAGGGGTGACAGACAGCATGCAAGTAGGGAGAGGGGATGCAGCAGGAAATGATCTAGAAACATACAAACTGCAGGGCCCTGGGCCACTGGACAGTGATGGAATCATTCACCTGGTGGATGAGGAGGACTCCTGGACAGGCAGAGACAGGCCACCAGGTTGTGCCCGAGAAGTCCAGTTCACCTCTTCAGGTAAGCACTGCTGCATGCTGACAGGGCCTCAGATAGCAGCCTCCTTGGACCACAGAAAATAGTTTCTAGACAGGGCTTTTACCCAATATGGAAGAACTGC
Source organism: Piliocolobus tephrosceles (assembly GCF_002776525.5). Classification (NCBI taxonomy): domain Eukaryota; kingdom Metazoa; phylum Chordata; class Mammalia; order Primates; family Cercopithecidae; genus Piliocolobus; species Piliocolobus tephrosceles. Next base: position 106,872,660 of record NC_045443.1, on the reverse strand, counting down.
TATCAGGGATGGTCTTGTGTAAGCCCTAAAAAAATGAGAACTGACTGGGTGCAGTGGCTCACACCTGTAATCCAGCACTTTGGGAGGCCAAGGCGGGTGGATCACAAGGTCAGGAGATCGAGACCATCCTGGCTAACAAGGTGAAACCCCGTCTCTACTAAAAACACAAAAATTAGCCGGGTGTGGTGGTGGGCACCTGTAGTCCCAGCTACTCAGGAGGCTGAGGTGGGAGAATGGCGCGAACCTAGGAGGTAGAGCTTGCAGTGAGCCGAGATCACGCCATTGCACGTCAGCCTGGGCGACAGAGCGAGACACTCATTGTGTAGGTTGCCTGTTCACTCTGATGCTAGCTTTTTTTTTTTTTTTGCTGTGCAAAAGCTCTTTAATTAGATCCCATTTGTCCATTTTGGCTTTTGTTGAAATTGCTTTTGGTGTTTTAGTCATGAGGTCTTTGCCTATGCCTATGTCCTGAATGGTATTGCCTAGGTTTTCTTTTAGGGTTTTTATGGTTTTGGGTTTTACACTTAAGCCTTTAATCATCTTGAGTTAATTTTTATATACGATGTTTTTAGGAAGGGGTCCAGTTTCAGTTTTCTGCATATGGCTAGCCAGTTTTCCCAGCACCATTTATTAAATAGGGAATCCTTTCCCCCTTGCTTGTTCTAGTTCAACCATTGTAGAAGACAGTGTGGCAATTCCTCAAGGATCTAGAACCAGAAATACCATTCAACCCAGCAATCTCATTACTGGGTAGATACCCAAAGGTTTATAAGTCATTCTACTATAAAGACACATGCACATGTATGTTTATTGCAGCACTATTCACAATAGCAAAGACTTGGAACCAACCCAAATGCCCATCAGTGATAGACTAGATAAAGAAAATATGGCACATATACACCATGGAATACCATGCAGCCATAAAAAGACTGAGATCATGTCCTTTGCAGGGACACAGATGAAGCTGGAAGCCTTATCCTCAGCAAACTAACACAGGAACAGAAAACCAACGAACACTTGTTCTCACTCATAAGTGGGAGCTGAACATTGAAAACACATGGGCACAGGCAGGGGAACACCATACACCAGGGCCTGTCGGAGAGTGGGGAAAAGAGAGGGAGAGCATTAGGCCAAATACTGAAGGCATGTAGGGCTTAAAACCTAGGTGATGCGTTGATAGTATAGCAAACCACCATGGCACGTGTGTACCTATGTAACAAACCTGCACTTTCTGCAAACGTATCCTGGAACTTAAAAATAAATTAAAAAAAAAAAAAAGAAAAGAAAAAAAAAAGGAAATGGGAATGGAGGCTTTCTCAGATAAGGTGACAAATCTAGAAAGAAATCAGTGTTCACCCAGTATCTTCACTCTTGGCTCCCTGAGCAGAATTTTAGATCCTAATATCAATTAGACAATTTTAATATCTAAGAGATGTGTTGAAGAGGTGTGGTGTTTTGTCAAAAGTATCTTAATCATGGCAGGGGCAGCTTATAAAATAAGTTTGGCAGATTAGATTTTCCAGAGATATTCACAACAGTATCTCCCATCCTACTTGTTCTATACCTTGCCACTCCCCTATCAAAAGGTAGAGTGTAAGTCTCTCCCTTGAATCTAGGGGGCCTGTGACTCGCTTCTAACCAACAAAATGTGGCAGAAGGGACACTGTGTGGCTTCTGGAGCTAGAACAAAGACAGAGCTTCCATTGCAGGATCTGGTCCCTGAGGCCACCAAGCTGTAAGAAAGCCCAGCACACTGAAAGGACACCTGTAGGCATTCTGGTCAGGTGGCCTCATCCTCTAGTGCCCCGAGTCCAGGAGCCAGGCATGACAGTGAGTCTGTCTTAGGATGACTTGAGATCAACTATCAAGTCACTCCCACCCCAGCCTTGGGGTCTTCCCCGCTGAGGCCCCAGACATTGAGGACTGAAGACAAGCCAGCTCTGTTGAACACTTTCTTTTTTTCTTTTTCTTGAGTCAGGGTCTCACTACGTTTCCCAGACTAATTTCAAACTCTTAGGCTCAAGGGATCCTCCCACCTCAGCTTCCTAAAGTGTTGAGATTACAAATATTAGCCACCATACCTGACCAACCATTATACACTTTCTGAATTCCTTGCTCACCAAGTTGGTGAGAATAAAAGGATGATTTTTATGCCACTAAGTTTGGGGTGGTTTATTACTCCCCAGGAGTAACTGAAGCAATAAGGAATAGACTTTCTTAACTGACCTCTATGAATCAAACCCTGACTTGTTACTGCTTTCCATACCCTGTTGGACACACTGATGCTACCAGGCATGCTGAACTGTCAACAACAGTAGATCTTCTAGAACTTTCTTACCTTGGGTCTGGGGCCAGCAGCATCAGTACCCTCTGGGAGCACTTAGAAATGAAAAACCCCAGATCCTCTCCCAGACTTAACTGAATCAGAATCTGCTTTTTACTAAGATCCCCAGGGGACGTAAGGACACTGGCAAGTTTTTTTTTTTTTTTTTTTAGACGGAGTCTCGCTCTGTCGCCCGGGCTGGAGTGCAGTGGCCGGATCTCAGCTCACTGCAAGCTCCGCCTCCCGGGTTTACGCCATTCTCCTGCCTCAGCCTCCGGAGTAGCTGGGACTACAGGCGCCCGCCACCTCGCCCGGCTAATTTTTTTTGTATTTTTTTTTTTTTAGTAGAGACAGGGTTTCACCGTGTTAGCCAGGATGGTCTCGATCTCCTGACCTCATGATCCACCCGTCTTGGCCTCCCAAAGTACTGGGATTACAGGCTTGAGCCACCACGCCCGGCCAGACACTGGCAAGTTTGAGAAACAGGGCTCCCTAGAACATCTGTGCATTTCTGTTCCCACCAACAAATACAGGCAGCTCATAAGAATTCAACTCAGCTGGTGGGAACAAAAATGCAAGGATGTTCTGTTTTTGTGCCCATGACACCTGCTGTTTTAATTAAGTAATTCATTTCAACATCAGACAAACCAATGGAACCCAAGTGCATAGACATCTTTCAGAGTGTATTACAAAGACAGCCTGTGGGTTAATTTCCATTAAATTTGGTAAGGGGAGAAAACTGTAAAAGATCTAGGATAAAAACCTAGAAGGTATTCTGTACTCAGATTGCTTTGCATGTGTTAAGTCCCGATTCCACAATAAAGAAACTGACCCTGGGAATTACAGACAATTCATTATGGGTATAGTTTTTTGGGGTTTTTTTTGTTTGTTTGTTTGTTTGTTTGAGACAGAGTCTCACTCTGTTGCCCAGGCTGCTGTGCAGTGGCGCAATCTCAGTTTACCGCAACCTCTGCCTCCTGGATTCAAGCGATTCTCCTGCCTCAGCCTCTCAGGTAGCCAGGACCACAGGCGCACACCACCATGCCCAGTTAATTTTTGTATGTTTAGTAGAGATGGGGCTTCACCATGTTGGCCAGGATGCTCTAGATCTACTGACATCGTGATCTGCCCGCCTCGGCCTCCCAAAGTGCTGGGATTACAGGGATGATTTTTTTTTTTGGAGACGCAGTCTCGCTTTGTCGCCTAGGCTGGAGTGCAGTGGCACGATCTTGGCTCACTGCAACCTCCGCCTCCTGGGTTCAAGCGATTCTCCTGCCTCAGCCTCTCAAGTAGCTGGGATTACAGGCACCCACCACCATGCCCGGCTAATTTTTGTATTTTTAGTAGAGACGGGTTTTCACCATGTTGGCCAGGATGGTCTGGATCTCTTGACCTCATGATCCACCCGCTTCAGCCTCTCAAAGTGCTGGGATTACAGGCGTGAGCCACCGCGCCCAGCCAAGGATCTTCTTTAACAAGTCCTACCCAATATTCTTCTATATTATATATTGTTTTGGATTGGTATTAATCCTTTTCTTCTAAACCCTTCTAGCATTTACCTTTGTATATGAAATGAGGCAATAACTTATTTTTCTTCACATACAAAAGGAGTTTTTTCTTTTTTTTTTTGAAACAGAGTCATGCTCTGTTGCCCAGGCTGGAGTGCAGTGGTGTGATCTCTGCTCACTGCAACCTCTGCCTCCCGGGTTCAAGCGATTCTCCTGGCTCAGCCTCCCAAATAGCTGAGATTACAGGCATATGCTACCACACCTGGCTATTTTTTTTTTGTATTTTTAATAGAGATGGGGTTTCATCATGTTGGCCAGGGTAGTCTAGAACTCCTGTCCTCAAGTGATCCCCCCACCTTCGCTTCCCAGAGTGCTGGGATTACAGGCATAAGCCATCATGTCTGGCTAGTTTTTTCTTTTGAGACAGAATCTTGCTCTGTCACCCAGTCTGGAGTGCAGTGGTACAATAACAGCTCCCTACAACCTCAAACTCCTGGGCTCAAGTGATCCTCCTACCTCTGCTTCCCAAGTAGCTGGGACTACAGGAACCTCCCACCATGCCCAACTATTTTTAATTTTTATTTTTTGTAGGAACAATCTCTCAGTTGCCCAGGCTGGTCTCAAACTCCTGGGCTCAAGCAATCTTCCCACCTCAGTCTCTTAAAGCACTGGGATTGCAGGCATAAACCACTATGTCTGGCCAATAAATTTTATTTTAAATTTACACAGCCCCCTATGGGTTATGGCTACCATATTAGACAATGAAAGTCTAGCCAATTTAGTAACTGAAAAAAAAAAATCTGGGCCGGGCACGGTGGCTCAAGCCTGTAATCCCAGCACTTTGGGAGGCCAAGACGGGCGGATCACGGGGTCAGGAGATCGACACCATCCTGGCTAACACGGTGAAATCCCATCTCTAAAAAAAAAAAAAAAAAAAAAGTACAAAAAACTAGCCAGGTGAGGTGGCGGGTGCCTGTAGTCCCAGCTACTCGGGAGGCTGAGGCAGGAGAATGGCATGAACCCGGGAGGCAGAGCTTGCAGTGAGCTGAGATCCGCCACTGCACTCTAGCCTGGGCGACAGAGCGAGACTCCGTCTCAAAAAAAAAAATCTGTTTTGTTTCCTCTCCAGTGTTCTAAGGTCAGTGGTTCTAAGCTGGGGGCAATTTTGCTTCTGAGCCTCAAGGAACGTTTATCATTATCTGCAGATAGTTTTACTCATCATGATGTGGGCAACATCTAACATCTAGTGGCTAGAACCCAGGGAGCCACTAAATATCCTACAATGCCCAGAAAGTGCCCCCAAAGAATGATCCAGCCCCAAATGTCTTTAACACCAAGACTGAGAACTTTGCCATAGGCCTTTCTCATGGTAAGCAAAGGTTTTCCTAACTTGTATAATTGTTATATTCATTTCCTTGATTTAATTGTGGTAAAAAAAAAAAAACCACCTAACAAAATTTACCAACTTACTCATTCTAAGTGTACAGTTAATTAGTGTTACATTCACCTTGTCACCAGATCTCCAGAAGTTTTTCATCTTGAAAACTGGAAACTCTATACCTGTTAAACAAGCACTCCCCTTTTTTCCTTTCCCCCAACCCCCGACAACTACCATTCTGTTTCCGAGTCTGACTACTCTGCATATCTAAGTAGAATAATGCAGTCTGTCTTTTTTGTGACTAGTTTATTTCCCTTCATGTAACATCTTCAAAGTTCATCCATGCTCTTGCGTGTGCCTGAATTTCCTTGTTAAGACTGAATAATATTCCATTGCATGGAGATGCCACGTTGTGTTTATCCACTCATCTGTTGATGGGCAGTTGGGTTGTTGGGCTGCTTCCACTTTTGGTTATTGTGAATAATGCTGCTATGAACATGAATATGCAAATATCTCTTTGAGATCCTGCTTTCCATTGTTTTGGGTATATGCTTAGAACATGAATGTATCATTTTCTTGATGAAATATACTTTTTGGTTTTGAATGATTTTAGAATGACAGAAAAGTTGCAAAGAAAATACAGAGAGTTTCCAAATGCCTCGCACCTGATTTCCCCTCCCCTCACTCCCGTCTATCGTTTCACATGACTATGGTACATTTCTCACAAGTAAGACATCCACTTTGGTACATTCCTATCTCAACTCCAGACTTGATTTGGACTTTACCACCTCCCCCAGAAATGTTCTCTTTCTGCTGCAGGATCCAACCCAGGGCACCACATTGCATTTCACTGTCATGCCCGCCTAGTTGCTTCTGGTCTGGGACAGTGTCTCCTGCTTTCCTTGTTTTTCATGACCTTGACAATTTTGGAGTGTGTTGGTCCAGTCTATTGTAGAATGTGCCTCAACTTGGGGTTGTCTGATGTTTTTCCCCAAGAGTTGACTGGGGTTATAGATTTTGGGGAAGAATAGCATGGAGGTGAAGCACCTCTGTGCCTTCATCATTTACCGGGGAAGCATGAGAGCCACTGACACCGCTGCTGACCTTGACCTTTATCACCTGGTCAAGGTCATGTGTGCCAACCTGCTCCACTGCAAAGCTACTTTTTATTCCTCTCCATACTCTGTTCTTTGGAGGCCGGTCACCAAGACCAGCCAAACAGTGAAGGGAAGGAGTGAAGGGAAAATTAGCCTCCACTTCCTAGGGGAAGGAGCATCTACATTTATAAGGAATATTTATAAACTCTTTTATAAGAAATATTTGTTTTATAATAAATATAAACTTGTTACAATGTAGCATAAGAAATATGGCTACATTAGGATTCTAAGAAATAGTTGTTTCTTCTCCTCCATGTAAATATTTCTTTAAGTAGCATTTACTCACAGATACTTGTTTTATACTTTGGGTTATAAGCTAAATTTGTTCAGCTTTGACCACTCCTTGCTTTTTTAAGCTGTGTACCAACAACTATATGTTTTGTTCGATACTTTAATGTATGTTTTAAACCTGATAGAAACAGACTTTTTCCAGGGAATAAATCTTGCTGCACAATGTCATAAATGTCATTGATAACCGTGACAATAAAGGCTACCCTGATCATTCTGAACAAGATGTTATCCAAACCTGGTGCCTGAAAGACCCAGTGCCTGAGAGACACAGTTGAAATGAGGACCAGTTGCACATCACCTCTAGAATTATTCTGAGAAGCTTACAAGCATCCTCTCAAGACAGATCTGTAAAACCCTTCTGGGAGGATAATTAATTGGTCCAATAGAGAGGACATTGTCATTAACACTCAGCTGGTCCAACGCTGTCCCAAATCCCTGGCTAGGTTCAGGGATAAGCCATAAAACCAGGGTGGAGGCTATATCCCTAAAAGGAAACAAAGCTCTGTCTTCAGTCAGACACAGACATTCAGGTGCAACATCGCCTGTACTTTTATTTTGCTGTGAGCCCTACATCAAAAAGGTGGGTGGAAAAAGAATATTTAGGATAAACAACAGTTCATTGGAATAAAGGGTTTGTTTCTTGAGAAACCCTGAAAAAGGCCAGGGGAAGTGTGTTTTTCTCTGAGAATGTATTCTCCTGATTGCAAAGCTATTTCTCATCTTTGCATCTGAAATCAAACAGAGATTAGGAGAAGAACTTATTTGAACTTAAATTACTATCGAAATGGTTATTCTCTGATTCAAATTTTTAGTGAACAATTGGGTCATGAGACACCGTTTCTTTAAAAAATTAAATTATTTAAATGGAAACAGACTTATTACTTGGTTATTTCAGTCTCCAGCACATACTGGCTGGCCACTACTGTAAAGTGATCAGCATTCAAGATTGTGTGTATAAGTGTGCCATTTTCATTCTCAACATCAAGCATGTCATGGAGTTTACAGTGACTCAGGCAAGTGACAGTTTCAAAATCAGGAGAATTGTACTTGAGAGTCAATCCTTTTCATCTCAAGGGCAGATTAATTTTTGAGGCAATCAAAACATCCCAGCTCATGCAATGCATGGCAACTTCCTTCCTGATGATTAGTGAATCTGCAGGTATTGGTTTTGATAATGAACTATCAGCAGAGCACATCTACCAAACCCTCGCTGCCTCCTCCACTGTGCAGTTGCTCTTTAAACAAATTCGAATGGAATCTAAGCACTAAAGCTAAGCACACTGAAAGAACATTGCTATATACGCACTTGGTAGGTTTCAAAGCTCACAGAACAGACCACAGAATTTCACAAATGCAAGGTGATGAAACACACATTCTTAGGGACCTGAGGGTCCCAAACAAGTCAGGCGCTAGGACCTCCACCGTATTCTCCAGGCCCAAGTTGTGGAGGTCTTTTTGTCCGTTACACCCATGCATGTAATCAGCAATTGTTCCTATTGTAAATCCCAGATTCACCATCTGTATGCTCCAAAAGGCTGGGGGATTGTTAATACCCCGTCCCTATGGGATTAATCTGCAATTTCACACTAAATGATTTTTAAGTATAATTTGTTACAATGATACATTACCATTTCTAAAACAAACAGCCAGGATTGTTATGAGGCAAGTATCTGGGGAATGCTACACTGGAACAAGTTTATATGCCACGGTTTCACGTTCACCTCACTTTAGACACAAATGGGAAGAGATGGGAAAAGCCCCATCTAGAACCTTGGGAATGGGCTGGTGGTAAGTGAACGTGCCTCTTTTTTGTTACTGGTGAGCATGATCCGAACACACAATAGTGATAAGACTGAAAGAAAGTTCTCTAAGCAGTTCTTTAAAACCACTCAGGGTTGCCGGGTGTTTGCAGGATAAAGCTGTTTGCAGTGAAAAGTACAAGTTTGGATTCTCTGTTGAGCAACGAACTATTTAAAAAGGCCCTTTTGTGGACAAAGGAAGAGCTCCCCCCACCTAAATCAATCTGCGAGATGAAAAAGAGGTGGCTTGGAGCATGCAGACAAGTTATGCATTTTCAGGTAACACTCTTATTTTTGTCTTAGCTTATTCCACGAAAGATATTATTCCAACCAAAAGTTACCATGAATTTCAAAACACATTACACAGAAGAATATACTTATTTGAAATCAAGTCTAAACAAAGCAAGAGCGCCAAACACCCACCTCACAGCATCATCACGAAGTCAGAATAAGATATACAGAACTTAGCACACTGTTGAAAGGATAGCTTATTCTTTTTATTAGTTACTGACAATTTTTCTGAAATTTTGATAGCAACATGGACACAGAAAATATTTTATTTTTGTCTCCAATGTATTATAAGACCAAAGAAAGACATGTTCCAAGACAAATGGCAAAGGCCCAAGTCTTGGGATTGGGTGATAAGGACTAGTGGGGTCTGGGGTATACTGAAAACCCTGGGACCAGCCCTGTAACAGGAGACAAGCTGCACTTGGTCCCAGCTGATAGCTATCTTGAGGGATCGTGGGCCTAGTGTGGCCAACTCTCCGATTAAAAAAAAAAAAAAAACCCAACGTGTAGAATTTTAAAATGCTGGCATCTAATTCAAATTTTTAAAAAGAAAACCTGTGAGCCAGACAAAGCCTATCTGTGGCTGAATGTGGCCTGTAGTTCCCTGGCTCAGGATCTCTGATTTGAAAAAACAAAAACAAATACAAAGATAATAGAATATAGAATAGAGTAATAGTCCCAGTCTAATAATGTAGACCCCGATTAGATATGGAGTTATACATAAATGCACCTATAACATAGGTTCAAGGACTAGAGCAATAATCCTGCACGATATGAGAAAATAACACGAAAAGAGATGTATAAAGTGGCCAAATTCAATCAGCTATAGAATTCAGAGGCAAGACAGCTTTTCCCTGACTGGTGATTGGTGAATGGAATTTCCTGATGGAAAATGAAGGCAAGGTCTTAGATTGGGTGAGGTGATGGATTCAGCACAGAAGACAAGGGCCCTGAGCATTTTTTATTTTGTTTTTGAGACAGGGTCTTGGTCGTAGCCCAGGCTGGAGCGTGGTGGCAAGATCATGGCTCACTGCAGCCTCTGCCTCCTGGGCTCAAGCAATCCTCCTACCTCAGCCTCCTGAGTAGCTGGAACTACAGACTCATGCCACCACACCTGGCTAATTTTTGTGTTTTTTGTAGAGATGATGTTTTACCATGTGGCCCAAGCTGGTCTCGAATTCCTGGGCTCAAGTGATCTGCTGACCTTGCTCTCCCAAAGTGCTGGAATTACAGGTGTGAGCCCAGCCAACTTGATTATTCTTTACTTTTTGGGGGGCCAATCTAGCTACAGAACAAGGAGAAGCGCCATTAGAAACACTGTCACCTGGAAACACAGCCCTTGCTTGTTGAGCACCTTCTAGCATCAGGTGCTGTCTTTAAGCCTCTCAGAGTCCTGAAAGATGAGTGGTGGTATTCCTTTTTGAGAGATGGGGAAGTGAGAGTGCAGGGAATAACTTGTACAGAAACACTCAGCCAGAGGGGACTGAGGGAGGGACAGCTCTGCCAGAGGGGACTAAGGGAGGGACAGCTTTGAGACTTGAACCTGGTCTGCCTCACAGCAGAGCCGTCATGAAGCCCTTTTCCTGGAGGGCTGCCACCCCATTGAGAGTCTGCCAGCAGCAGGGAATGGGTGGTTTTGAGCAAATATTCTAATTCATATGGAATCACTGTGTTAACATGACATGGATTATTCACTTGCTAACAATAAAACATGCTTAAGGTTAAGATGATGCCAATTTGTCATGTCTTTGATGATTCAGAAGGTATCTCAGAATTTCCCAGGGCCTGGTGAGTATCCATTAGCAGCATAACAATGTAGATAGATATTCAGTAATACCAGCCAAGAGATAGCTCAGATTATTTTTTTTTTAAAAAAAAGCTTAAAAAAAAAAGAAAGAAAAAAGTAAAAAAAGGCCGGTCACGGTGGCTCACGCCTGTAATCCCAGCACTTTGGGAGGTTAAGGCGAGCAGATCACTTGAGGTCAGGAGTTCTAGACCAGTCTGGACAATATGGTGAAACCCCGTACCTACTCAAAATACAAAAATTAGCCAGGCATGGTGGTGCACACCTGTAATCCCAGCTACTCAGGAGCCTGAGGCAGAAGAATCACTTGAACCGGGGAGGCAGAGATTGCATTGAGCCAAGATCCCACCACTGCACTCCTGCCTGGAGAAAGCGAAACTCTGTCTAAAAAAAGAAAAGAAAAAACACTCTAAAGAAAACACTTTTCGGCCGGGCGCGGTGGCTCAAGCCTGTAATCCCAGCACTTTGGGAGGCCGAGACGGGCGGATCACGAGGTCAGCAAATCGAGACCATCCTGGCTAACACGGTGAAACCACGTCTCTAACTAAAAAAAAAAAAAAAAAAATACAAAAACTAGCCGGGCGAGGTGGCGGGCGCCTGTAGTCCCAGCTCCTCCGGAGGCTGAGGCAGGAGAATGGCCTAAACCCGGGAGGCGGAGCTTGCAGTGAGCTGAGATCCGGCCACTGCACTCCAGTCCGGGCGACAGAGCAAGACTCCGCCTCAAAAAAAAAAAAGAAGAAAAGAAAACACTTTTCATAAAGGAGTGCCTGGACATAGTGACTAAAACAACCACAAAATTAAATAAGGTTATTATAAAAGGATGGAAAAGAATTTTTAAAAATGCTCTTGCAACTTGCCCAGGGCACATTTGTGGATCACAGTTCATAACGGGCTTGATTTTGTTAGCTGCTGTCCACTTTTCTGGGAAGTAGAAAACAACAGTGATGGATCTAGATCTGAGGTGGTAGGATATCACAAAGGTGCAAAGACATTAGAGTATTCCCTTCCTGGAAACATCCAAGGGTTTAGCATCCTCTTATTAAATAATACATATGACAACAATGATAAGCAGCTCTTCTGCAATCACATTTCCAAAGAGAACGATCATACACATATCAGTTATGCTAACAGCAGCAGAGATCAATGACCAGTGTATTTTCATGGTCTCCTAAAGGGGAAAAAATAATCTGTGCTCCTGTCTTCCGAAGTTGTTTGTTGGACATTAAATGGTGGCTCCACAGTGCTACAGAACTGTACATCTAGGAAACCAGAATCTGAAATTACTGGCATGCACCTTGGAGAGGGGGCACTGGATAAACTCTCCTGCGAGAACTTGTGAGTTTTCTTGTGTCTGTTTTTACAGGGTCTCACTCTGTTGCCCAGGCTGGAGTGCAGTAGTGCAATCTTAGCTCACTGCAGCCTCAACCTCCAGGGGCTCAAAGCAATCCTTCCATCTCAGCCTCCCAAGTAGCTGGGACTACAAGCATGCACCACCATACCATGCCTGGCTAATTTTTTTTTTTTTTTTTTTTTTTTTTTTTTTTGTAGAGACAAAGTCTCACCATGTTGCCAGGCTGGTCTAAAACTCCTGAGCTCAAGCATCCACCTGCCTTGGCCTCTCAAAGTGCAGGGATTACAGCCCTGAGCCACCACACCCGGCCTCCACTGAGAACTTTCTTATAAGAAAATACCACTTAGCTTTTAGGAATTGACAAAGGGGAAAAAGTGCCTATAAATCTCCAGGGTACTTACTATGTGCCAGACACAGCCCAGGGTGCTGTGGCCCTGGAGGGTTCTAGTGTAATGGTTCATGAAAAAAAAACAAACAAAAAAAAGACCTTGGTATTTCTGCTTCATAGACATGCCCTGCAGTTCACCAGACCAAGCCAATGGTCAGGGTCAAAGAAAGAGACCTGATCATTACTACAAATCACTTATTCCAGACCTCACTCCCTTTTCCTCCTCACCATTGGAAAACTAGACCAATAAGCAACGCAAAAGTCAAGGACTTGGGGAAAAAGGAGAAGAAATGGTCATGATCTGTTAATAAAACCGAACTAGGCCGGGCGCGGTGGCTCACGCCTATAATCCCAGCACTTTTGGATCATGAGGTCAGGAAATTGAGACCATTTTAGCTAACATGGTGAAACCCCATCTCTACTAAAAAAAAAAAAAAAAATTAGCCGGGCATGGTGGCGGGTGCCTGTAGTCCCAGCTACTTGGGAGGCTGAGGCAGAAGTAGGGCATGAACCTGGGAGGTGGAACTTGCAGTGAGCCGAGATCATGCCACTGCACTCCAGCCTGGGCCACAGAGCCAGACTCTGATTAAAAAAAAAAAATCCAAAAAACAAAAAACTGAATTTCTTGATCAAATAAAACCTGCTTTCAGCTTGCCAAGTGAGTTAATAATCTTAATCCTTCAGTATAAACACTGTTTCTACACATTACATGTAAGGAACTGGTGTTCCCATTTATGATTGAGTTGGTTTATAAGCTTATCAGCATCATGAACAAATATTTCTTACATAGCCATGGGCACCTTAGCGTTGAACAGACCATGCAGATAACAGATCAGGCAGATAACTACACTGCTTAACTATCAAACCTAAGCAACCAAGACGCAGATTAGAGCATTTTCCACTGCATAGAACTGGAAAGGAAAGCCAAAGCCACATACCTATTGCTTTTTCTTTGTTCTGCAAGATTTCCTGTACAATCAGAGGTCTGGTAAATTGGGTTTATGTTGGGCCTCGTAGAAAACGTGCTATGAGGGAATCTGAAGAAATCAGGATCAATATAAGGCCCGAGATCCTCTCCCTACACCGGAGCAAAGGATAACGTGTAATGAAGCTATGGATGCAGGTGAATTTCACATTCTTTCATTTAAACAAGAAAAAAAAAAAAAGGTGGGTATTGGCCGCCTTTAGCTCAGTGAAAGCATCACCTAGTACAAGTGTCCTCATTTGCTTGACCATAAAATCACCTGAAGCACTTGTTAAAAAATAAAGATTCCTAAGCCTTGCACTTTATGGTTCCGACGTCACCCCAGGTGACCTACAATTGAAAAATGCCATGTATTTATAAAAGGGAAAAACAGATCGATGTAACAAAGTGAAAGCAGGGTTTCTGTTAAGTTTCCTGGATTTTGTAGCAGTAGGTGTTTTAGTGGCAATATTTTTACCAACCAGTCCTGAAGCAGTGAACTAAAAAATCTCAATCTTTTAATTAAATGACCTCCCCAAACACCTTCAACCTCCCGCCCCACTCCTTTGCTGGTGGGAGGGGCTGTCTTTTAGTGAAGGATTCTTGCTTTTCTTTTCCATATTTCATGAGTCTACAGAACTTAGACTGGATGCCTTTTATTTTAAAAACTTTACTGAATCCATCAGCTTTCAGAAGAGACCATTTCTTTCTAAACCATTCTGAAGATATAAAAATTATACCTAATGAAAAGGATTGTGACCTCAAAAGGAGGTTGTCAAGTCACCCACGTTTTCTTACAACTCCAAGAAGGATTAACAGAAATAAACCCAAATGCTTTGAATGCTTACAACTTGACTGGTGAATTAATTATGTGTCATTCAGGGTCATTCAAAGCAACAAACTATGTAAACCACTTTCCTAGCCGGTCAAAACACACATTTTAAATACATGCTGGTCGGGGGAGATGAAAACTGAGAAAGTTTCATGACTGTGACCTCAACTAACATCTGTAAACTACATCTTTTTCCTCCCTAGAGAATGAAAGCTGATCTATTTACTCCTGGCAGAGAAGAAAGGAGGAAAGATGTCCAGGTGCTACCAGAAAACCATTTGTGAGGACATGGACCAGTGCCAAAGTCACAGCCCACCTGAATAGAACTTGAAATCCAGGCATACCCAGTTCACGGGAGCCCTGAGTTCTTCCTGAACTTAAACACCGGCTTAAAAAAAAAAAAAAATTCACAGTCACAGGTGCAGGGACACTGGTCCCCTGCCGGCTGCGAAGTAGATAACGCGAGGACAGCCTCAAAACAACTCCATACGCTTCGGGTGCCTGAGCCTCACTCGGTGGGGGCGGCGCAGACGTCCACGTGCAGTATGCGAGCTGGGGCGCTGCGGGAGCCCGCGCTCTGCCGGTGCGCCCCCGACCCACTCACTGCCGCTCGGGGCTTCGGGTTCCCCCCATGCAAAAGGGGGACCACGCTATGTCATCAAGGGCTGATGCGAAGAAAAACCCAGAAGGAGGCATCAATAAGTAACGAAAGAAAAGGGGTGGCCGTGCCTAATATCGTCGCTGCCGTGGCAATTACTGCAACGGAGGCTCGAGAGTTAGGGCGTCAGAAACGCAAACTTTCCAGGGGACGAAACTCATCCAAGCCTCCTAAGGGGCTGTGGAGACCTCTGCCCGCGCTGGGCCCCGCCGCCGTCCGCGGTCCGCGCCACCTTTCCCGCGGCGAGCTCCAGGCGGGGCGGGGCAGCGGCGGCGCGGGCCGGGCGGCGGGGAAGGGCGGGAGCGCGGTTGCACCCGCGGGCCACTGCCCCCAACGGCTGCGCTGGGCTCGCGGCGCCGTACCCCGAGCGTCGCAGCCTCCGCCACCACCGCTACCGCCGTCGTCGCGGCTCCCTGGGCCGCCGAGCCCCGCCGCGCTCGCTCCGGGCGGGCTCACCCTCCCGGCGGGACAGGGGGGCGCAGCACGCAGTTCCGGGGCGCCCTCCTCGCCTTGCCGCCGCGCTCGGCCCGGGCCCCCCCTCGCGGCCCCAGCAGGTGGAGGCGCCCCGCGCCCACCTACCCGCTCCGCAGCCCCCTCCTGCCGCGCGCCAGCCCGCGCGGGCGCAACTTTCTTAAAGGGACAGGTGGCCCGAATCCGTGTCCACCTGGGGCCCCGTCTCTGCCTCCTGGCCCGTCACCCACTTTGCGGGAGAGAGGGGGTTGCAACAGATTTTTCCGCCCGCCCACGTACTTTGCCCCAGGCCAGGGACGGGATTGCAAGTTTTAACGCACCCAGCCTCCTTTTGCAACTTAATTCCCTTGGCCGAAATCACCCTCCCACTGCTCCTCAACGCATGCTCGCGGGCATGCAGTTGTTGTCACTGTTGGCAAAGTTTGAAGAGGGGTCCCTACCCCTGCACCCCTCCGCCCCGCCCCCCTCACACACACCCCCAGAACCCCGGGGCGTGCAAGGCTCGCGGCTGCTGGGAAACGCCCGCTGCAATCCCCTTGACCCTGCCCTGTAACTGACCCTTGGGGAAAAGCCCCCCGCACGGCTACTGCGCATGCTCTGAGCTGGACAGCTCCAGAGAGGGAAATTTAAAAACGGTTTGAGCTGCGACGGCGGCCAAATTGCGGAACGCGAGGGGCGAGCGCGAGGGAGCCCCCCTCCGGAACCCCTGCCCGCCCCCGGAGTGCCGGCAGCGGCGGCCCCGCGAGGATCGGCTCCAGGTACCGCCTTGCAGGGTCGGCTTTGCTCCCTCCTCCCGGGCAATGCCGGGCATTGCATTTCCAGGGTAGCGACCCGGGCGCAGGGGCTGCGGGGCCGCCTCCCTCTGCTCCCTTTTCCTCCTTCCTGGGAATCCTTCGATGGCTTTAGGGGCGGAACTGGGAGTCTTTGGTGGGCTTTTATGTTGGTTCAGGCTTGGAGTTTGAGAAACTTAGGGAACTCAAGTATTTTTATTTTTTTATTTAAGGCAGTGTTTGTGTGTTGCGGGGGTGGGGGTGGTTGGACTGGTTTTCCAGTAAGGACTTGTGGCATTTCTGAAGGCATTTCCAGGGCAGGAGCTTGCGGGGATTATTCCCTTTGCAAGTGGGAATTTGTTCCCCCAGAGAAATACATATGTCACATCCAGCTGCCCCTTATTTTCAAGGTGATCATAACCAAACTGAGGTTGAAAACATAAGGCTTGGAAGGAAATCGGTTTTTCTGATTCCTATTTTGTGAGTCCACAATTTCCGGGGTTTGACGTTTGGATTCTAGAGGCTTCCCCTGCTCTTCCCCCATTAATTCGAAAGAAGCGGGAATTTCACTTCATTCTCTTCATTTGCTTCTAAAACCCTGTAGAATTGCCCTGGGAAAGTGACCTGAGATGCCCAGGAATCCTCTAGAACTTTTTTCTTAAAAAAAAAAAAAAAGAGTGTTCTGTGAGTTGATTGCGCTCCATCTTTCTGAATTGCGGGAAAAGTGTGAGTTTCTGCCTTGTCCATATCGTCGCTGACGGGAGCTTTGTTTTCTGCTTGTCTTTTTCCCAAGGAGATGATAGAAAGTGACATCTCATCCATAATGTCAGGAATTATTCGAAACTCAGGGCAAAATCACCACCCCTCTCCACAGGAATACAGGTGAGGGCTCCAACAATAACAAACTGTGTATTTTTTAATTGCTCAAAGTGTTTATATGCTGTTTATGGTTTCTGAGACTGCCCAAGAACTATTGTTATGTCCAATTGTGTGATTTTTGCAGGAGAGCTGGAAGGTGTTGATTTCAATGTTGATCTTGCTAAGGGTGTGTGGGCCACAGTCTGGCCCAGTGGGACCACGAAATGCCTTCTGTCTCCTGTCCCCTCCAAAAGAGGTCCCTTTCTGCGTTTGATACTATTTGGGCATCCTGGTGAATGTTAAGATGACAATAGCAGCTACTGCGTCCCCTCCAGTGGCCTTAATGGGCCCTGTGGGAAATGCTCCCCACCCCACTCCCCCGGCCAAAAAAAACAAAAAACAAACAAAAAAAAAACACCCTTCTGGGAGGAATTGGGTTCTATCCTCTCCATGGGTGTTAAGAAAGTAGTCAGATCTGCTAGGTTCTCAGCCAGTCTGTGTGACATTCAGCAAGTTCGTTGCCCTGGGCCTCACTTCCTCATCATTTAATTGATCTTGTTGAATTAGATGATCTTAAGGTCTCTTCTAGGCCTCATGTGTTTGAAGAGTAAATTAGATGGAAACTGAGGCCAAAAGAAGTTATTTCTTGAAACAGGGTGAAGCAAGGTACAAGTGAGAGGATGCACGGAAGCCTTCAGAGCCCTTCTCTTTTTTTTTTTTTTTTTTTTTGTCTTCAAACCTCATAGCCGAAAAGGCCTTTAGGGGGTCAACCAGTCTGTGCACCCCCTGTTTTTTACAGTTGGGGAAACTGAGGCCAAGAAAGGAGAAAGGGCTTGTCCAAGGTCTCCAGGAGGGAAAAGGAGGAAAAGGAAGGACCTGGAGTCCCCTCCTGGCCTCTCTCCCCTTGAGGCCAAGGAGCCCTGACCTGGTTTCCAGGGCTCCCCCGACAAAGCAAGCAACGTGTCTGTAGGCTGAGGGGCCACAGTCCAGATTACAGAATGGGGACAGGACCAGGGCTGGCCTGGGAAGAGCAGGCTGTCACCTCCTATCAGCCCTGTTTACCCAGGGGTTGTCTGGCCCCCCGGGGTCACTGCAGCTCACCAGCAGTGCCTGCTGGGGCAGACCACAGCCCCCAATTAGAGGGAGGCTGCTTCCTGAGGGCTGTGGGCCTGGAGGCTGCCTTCTGAGATCCAAATGAGGACACAGATTCAAACAGCTATTTGCAGAGAGCCTGCTGTGTTCAGAGCTGGGGCCAGGTACGTGGCAGTTTGCAAGCACCTACTGTGTGCCATTCCCCATCACTCACCTCATCTCAGGAGGTTGCTCTGATGAGCTCTGTTGTATAGGTGAGGAAACTGAGGCTCAGAAAAATGAAATGGCTTCTCCCAAGATCACACAGCCAGGGGCCTCTAGGCTTCCTTCCAGCACTCACAGGGTTTAAATAATGCCAAGTGAGTTAGTGGCAGTGTAAGGGTTAGCAGCTTGGGCTCTCAAGTCCATTATAATCCCAACTTCTCTGGCTGTGTGGAGCTCTCTGAGTCTCAGCTTCTTCATCTGTAGAATGGAGACAGAAATAGTACCCACTGCATGGAGTTGTTATGACAATTTAGTAATCATTTTTGGCTCTGCCGTTCACCAATTATGAGCACATTCACCTGTGAACTTTCATAGTTTTGTACAATGGGAATAATAAAAGCTAGCTCTGGAGGGTTAAATGAGATATGTATCATATTATCTATGAAGGTACCTGACACCCAGCAGGCACAGAACGTATCCAGGGTGAATCTACCTCTGCCCTCCTAGCTGCAAGCCTGGGCGAGCTCATCCTTCCTCCAGGGTGGCTTTAAGAGCTCAAAGACATTGAATCTTACTGTTACCTAAAAGCACCCCTTAAAAGCACCGGAGATAGGGGAGTCAGAGAGTGAGAACAACTGCTAGGATTCAGACACATGCAGGTTCAAAGCCCAGCTTTAGGCAGGGCCAGTGACTTGGTTTCGTTTCTCATCTTTAAAATGGGCATGATCATGGCTCTTCCCTCATGCAGTTGCTGGGAGGATTAAGTAAATAAAGCGTGTAGAGCCAGAAACACATAATCAGTAGTTGCTGTTGCTGTTACCACTTAGTTACATTGGAGATTCTGGCTTCCTGCAAGAGACACGTCTGTGGAGGGCTTTCATGATGGGAAGTGAGGAGGAACTTGGAGGGAGGGAGAAACCCTGAATCCAGGTGCCCAGGTGCTGCCCAGGAGGGGCTCCCACCAGACTCGCCCTGGAGTCTTGGCCCCATTCATCTGGGCCACCCAGCTGACAAACTGGGGCACTAAGCAGCTGCCCTTCTCCAAAAACAGGGCAGGGCAAGCAGAGAGCGTCTTGGGGGCCTGGCAATGCCTAGCCAGTCCACTGCCCAGCTAGCAGGGGTCAGCAGTAGGGGAGTGGGGAGGACAAGCAGGCCTGTTCCCATCAGTACTGGATCCAGAGGTGCCCAGGCTCCTGGTCTGGTGAAAGCCTTTCCTATTCACGTGGATTCAGAGTTGTTTGTTTGTTTTGTTTTTGTTTTGTGTGTGTGTGTGTGAGTCACTCTGTCACCCAGGCTTGGAGTGCAGTGGTGTGAACTCAGTTCACTGCAACCTCCACCTCTCGGCCTCAAGCAGTTCTGCCTCAGCCTCCCTAGTAGCTGGAATTACAGGCGAGAGCAACTGTACCTGGCTAATTTTTGTATTTTTAGTAGAGACAGGGTTTTGCCATGTTGGTCAGGCTGGTCTCAAACTCCTGACCTCAGGTGATCCACCTGCCTCGACCTCCTCCCAAAGTGCTGGGATTATAGGCATGAACCACCATGCCCATCTGTGTTTTCTTATATCTAACGGCCAGAGTATCCAGAAGGCAAAATAGCATAATAATAATAACAATAATAATAGCAGCTGGTGGTTTCTTAACCTTTTACTGCCTGCCTTGCCTGTGCCAGGCTCTTGGCATAAATCCCCATCAAATCCCCAAAACCACCCTGTGAGGGTACCACTCTTGGGCCCATTTGGTGAATGAGGAAACCAAGGCTGAGCCTGTTTATATGGCTTAACAAGTTGGCACAGCTCGTCATGGATACAGTGGAGACTTGGCCCCAAAGCAGTTGCACCCTGAGAGTATTTGTAACTACCATCTGTGACCACTGGCCCCAAGTCCCACTGGCCATGAGCATGAGTGCTGGAACAGAATAACTGCTCCATCACCTCACCGCTGTGTGACCCTGGATGAGTCACTGCCTCTCTCTGAGCCTCAGGTTCTTCATCAGTGAAATGGGGCCACCCAATTTGCAGGTTTGCTGGAAGGATTCTGTATCTCAAGTGGGTGAAGGCACTCAGAGGGGCCTGGGAGAGAGTGCTTTCTTGCCGAGGGGGTTTTCTGATTACACAGTGACTTCCCGCTTCCAACCACTCCCATTTTTCTCCCCAAATAATAGCCCGGGAGAAGTGTATGGGCTTCTCATTCACCCTCCCACATCTCTGGAGAAGGGCTCCAAGGACCACGCAGGCTGTGGGTCCAGCCTCTTGTGCAGCCGCCTGGCTCTCCATCCCCCTGGGGCCGAGTTTGGCCGTTAATTTTCAATGGCTGTGTGCAGGAGGGCGGGGGCAGCAGCTAGAGGCGGCTGCCCTGTCCCTGGGGAGCTGTCAGGAGTCAGTGGCGGAGCCTAGACAGCAAATTGGCAGCAGCCTCTCAGCCCCGCTGCTGACGAAGGGGCAGGGGACCAGGGGTGGTCCTGACCTCTTGGGCAACGGTAAACAGGGCTCGTGCTGAACCTAGGTTAGCTGGATTTCTGTCTAGCTCGGGGGTGGGAGGAAAGTTCACCCTTAGAGGTGCTAAAACAGAGTTATTAAGTACCCACTGTGTGCCAGGCACCTGCAAAACATCTTAGCAAGGGTAGCGTCCCATTTCTTCCTTCCCCTTCCCCTTTCCTTCCTTTTTTTTTTTTTTTTTTTTTTTTTTGATGGAGTCTGGCTCTATTGTCCAGGCTAGAGTGCAGTGGCACGATCTCGGCTCACTGCAACTTCCATCTCCTGGGTTCCAGCAATTCTACTTCCTCAGCCTCCTGAGTAGCTGGGATTATAGACGCCCACCATCATGCCCAGCTAATTTTTGTATTTTTAGTAGAGATGGAGTTTCACCATGTTGTCCAGGCTGATCTTGAACTCCTGACCTTAAGTGATCCACCTGTCTCAGCCTCCCAAAGTGCTGGGATTACAGGCGTGCCATTTCTTTATAGGAACAACCATGAGACAGGTACTGACATTATCCCAATCTACACATAGGGATACTGAGGTCAAGAGACATGACTTGCTCAAAGGCACACATTTATGAAGGGGCAGAACTTAAATTATTAATCATCTGTCCCCACCTTTTAGAATTTATTCTGGAGGTCAAGTCCAACAAGCTCCTTTTACAGATTGGGAAACTGAGGCCCAGTGAGATGATGGAAGGCAGGCTTCTGACTTCTTGGACCCTCACCTTCTCCCAGGGCCACGAGGCTCATTGGTCCTCCTTCCGGATCCTCGTCCTGGATATTCACTTCCCAAAATCTCAGTCCCTGCTCTCAGAAATGAGGTGACCTTGGGGAAAAGCCCTTCCTCTCTGGATAGTGGTTCTCTTATCTGTGGACTGCAATGCTGGGCACATGGTAGATAAAAGTTAACACATATGTACTGGATAGATGGATGAATGGACAAATATCACATGAAAATAACATATCCATGGAAACACAGGGAGGCTTCATGCTCAAGGAATGATAAATTTCTCTTGAACTCACACTGTGTGTGGGGATAGTTTAACCCATATCAGGTGACTTCACCCATCAGTTGTGAGCTCCTTGGAAGGGACTCTGTTTCTCAGGGGCAGTAACCATCCCGATGTCTTCCCATCCCTTCACCCTCAGGGTGGAGAGAACAGCTCCTCAGGTGACCTTATGGGTAAGGAAGAGAGGTAGCCTCTCTGCGGTCCGACTCTTTCCAGGTCTTGCAGTTTCATCCCTAAAAAACACATGTGTGCATGCACTGTCACACACATGGACATTCTAAGTCCTAAGGCAACACTTGTTCTAGAAAGGAAAGATTCTTTTAGCCAAATTCCTAATCAAATCATTTCACACTACACTGACCCTTGGCCAAGTTGGGAATTTCTGAGCTTGCTAAACTGTATTTGATTTTCTTTTTCCTGTACATGGTACAAAAGATGTGTTAGCTAAATAAACACCTCCATGAAATGCTTAATCCCTTTTTGTGTAATGGTTGGATCAGGAACAAGAACAGCTTTCAGTGATGTAAGAGTTTCTTACCAACCACATCTCAAGAAGGCAGGCAAAACCTTGTAATCAGGGTGGAGTTGCCGCCCAGGTAGGGCAGGCATGTCTCTGAATCCCTGGAATGGTGATCTGACCCCTACTCTGAGGCAATATTTGTCAGGCAGACCCCTCCTAAATGACAACGCAGAGGAGAAAATGAAGTGGGAAGAGAGAAATGTGGTCTGAGTACCTACCATGTGTCTGGCTTTGTCTTAGAGGTTACCTGATCTTATCCTCACATCTGCCCTGTGTGGTGAGAATTATTATTCCATTTTACTTGTGAGGAAACTGAGGCACAGAGAGGTGAAGTGACTTGCCCTAAATCACACAGCTACAAAGGGGTTGAGATGGGATTTGAACTAAACCGAAGATGGATATTCTTTCCTCTGTACAATTGCTGTATCAATCTAAGGAATCCCAAGGTAGGAAATAAAGAGTTAATTGTGGTCTCTGGACTTCAGCTGTGTAGGCAAGGATTCCCCAGAAACCATAATCCATCCATAAATATGTGTGACCCTGTGTGGGCACCCGCCAGGCTCTTTGGCGAGTTCATTGCATTTCACCTTTACGGCAACAATCACGGAACAGTGGCCATGGGGGTCCAGTTCACATTAGGGGGACAAATATTTGTCAAATGAAAGGCTCAGAACTGGCTGCTATGGGTCTTGCAATGAGGTGTAAGACACATCCATCTCTGTCCTCCTGGCATTTAGTATCTAGAAGGGAGGAGTGGGTAAGAACAGATGCCTGGGTTTTATTAGTGGGTGACCATGAGTGGTCTGTGCTATGTGTAGATACTGACAGCGCTAACCATTTCAGGAGAAGGGAAGACTGGGAGATGCTGGACTGGTCTGGGAGGGCTTCCTGGAGGAGGTGATATTTAAGCTAGGCAGGAAATGGATGGAGATTGAAGAATGCAAGATATGATGGGGCTGGGCTGAGGACTCTTCCTCCCTTTCTGACTCTAGCTTTCATACTTGAGAGTATGTTATAGATGCCCACAGGGTGTTGGGTCCTATGCCAGGTGCTAAACAAAATAGAGGCCTCCTGGTCCTTGCCATCCTATGGCAGAAAGACTGGAAACGTGTAAGTAAATATCTCACTGCAAAATAAGCATTCTGTGGATACACACAGGAAGAGGTAGGGAGGGTCTGGGAGGGCCTCTCGCAGAAGAGATCATTTAGGCTGAGAAAAAAACAGCTATAAATGAGTGCATGGAACAGCATTCCAGGCAGAGGGAACAGTGTGTGCAGGGATCTTAAGATGAGTGAGAATTAGAAGTTTGAGGAACTGAGAGATGGACAGGTTGCTAGAGCAGAGAGAATGGAAGGAGAGAGGTGGGGAAGGAGATAGCCGAGTGTCAGGTGAAGGTGAGGAGCTTGACTCTCACTCCCTCGGTGGGTTTTAAGGACAATGACAGGTTCCGATGTCCCTTGTAAAAGGTCACTTTGGCTGTTGGGTGTTAAATCCATTCCACAAACAGTTCGCCAGTGCCTACCTGGAGCCAAACACGGCACCTATGGTTTGCCTACCCCAAACTAAGAGGCAGGCTCTGTTCTCACCTCTGTTCGGTACATGAGGATGCTGGGGTTCAAAGGGCATTGAGTTATCTGCCCAAGATTTCCCCATTAAGAGTGGAGCTGGGCCGGGCGTGGTGGCTCAAGCCTGTAATCCCAGTACTTTGGGAGGCCGAGACGGGCGGATCACGAGGTTAGGAGATCGAAACCATCCTGGCTAATACGGTGAAACCCCGTCTCTACTAAAAAACACACACAAAAAAAACTAGCTGGGCGATGTAGCGGGCACCTGTAGTCCCAGCTACTCTGGAGGCTGAGGCAGGAGAATGGCGTGAACCCAGGAGGTGGAGCTTGCAGTGAGCCAAGATCCGGCCACTGCCCTCCAGCCTGGGCGACAGAGCAAGACTCCGTCTCAAAAAAAAAAAAAAAAAAAAAAGTGGAGCTGGACTGGAATGCAGGTCCCCTGGCCCCGTCCTCCTGTCCCCTGCTAGTTTCTTTCCTCCCTCCAGCAACACGACTGATTAATTAAGGACATTGTCCATTAAAGTGGGTTGGGTTGGTCTCCCTGTCAGCATAGGATGGAAGCCATGGACTCCAGTGGCATTTTGCCTTGCCCAGAGCCACCATAGGTCCCCTGACAAGTGGCTGTGACACCATGGGAATACCTGGCGCTGGATTTTTTTTTTCTTTTTTTTTTTTTTGAGACGGAGTCTTGCTCTGTCGCCCAGGCTGGAGTGCAGTGGCCGGATCTCAGCTCACTGCAAGCTCCGCCTCCCGAGTTCACGCCATTCTCCTGCCTCAGCCTCCAGAGTAGCTGGGACTACAGGCGCCCACCACCTCGCCCAGCTAGTTTTTTGTATTTTTAGTAGAGACGGGGTTTCACCGTGTTAGCCAGGATGGTCTCGATCTCCTGACCTCGTGATCCGCCCGTCTCAGCCTCCCAAAGTGCTGGGATTACAGGCTTGAGCCACCGCGCCCGGCTGGATTTTTTTATTTTCTATTTTTCATTTTTATTTTTTTAGAGACAGGGTCTTGCTCTGTCACCCAGGCTGGAGTGCAGCAGTGCAATCATAACGCACTGCAGCCTCAAACTTGTGGCTCAAACAGTCCTCCCACATCAGCCTCCTAAGTAGTTGGGACTACAGGCATGTGTCACCATGCCTGGCTAATTTTAAATCATTTTTGTAGAGGCAAGGTCTCAGTATGTTGTCCAGGCTTGTCATGACCTCCTAGCCTCAAGTGATCCTCCTGCGTCAGCCTCCTGAAGTGCTGGGATTACAAGCATGAGCCATCACACCTGGGCACACTCTGATTTTTTAAATAAATGATATGATGAGGGCTTGCCCTTCCTGCATTTCAACCAAACCGGTAGAGCAGCTGCATGAAGAGGCTCCAGGCTCTGAGTGCATCCCTGGTTCAAATCCCAGCTCCTTTGCTGATATGCTATGTGACTGAGACGTGTCACTCATCTCTCTGGGCCTCAGCCATCTCATCTGTGAAATGAGGATGACAGGCAGCTGCCCCCACAGGCTGTCAGGAGACTGGAGAGTTTTGGACGTAGGGGGTTGGCAGGAAGGTGGCATCCCATGCAGGGGTCTCTGCTGTGCATTCTGGAGCAATCAGAACATTATCTCCTCAGACGCAGAGAGTCGCTTCTGCTTGCCAGAACAGTGCCTGGCAAGTAAGAGTTCAAGAAATGCTGTGGAATAAAGCAGACACTTCCCGAGTGCCGGACACCTTGCTGTTGGCTGTCTTCACGGGGCTCACTCCTCCATACTGTCAGGAGATGTTTACTAGAATGGGACCACCACCACCGGGGTGAGCGGCCCACCTGTGTGCCTTTGTCCAATCCTCACCATACCTCGTGAGATGGATGAGCATTAGCACTCCCATTTTACAGATGTGCAACCTGAGGCTCAGAGAGGCACACAGCTGCAGACAATTCTCACAGCTGCTAAGTGGCCAGACCTAGGCCTGACTGACCCCCAAAGCCTACCTGGGTGACCCCTCCACTGCAGTGCCACAGAGAGAGCAAAGTGGGGACCCGGGGCTGGGCTGCCCAGCTGGGATGGGCTTAGGATGTGGCATTGCAGAATAGGTAACACCCAGGAATTCATAAGCACATAGGAGGTACTTGGGAAATGGATTACAGCAATGACAGAGTGTTCTTCTGACATTGATGTTCCCAGGGTGCCACCCTCAATCCTTGCCTGGATCTGTCTCAGACCTTGAATGCTCCATGCTCCGTTCCTTCAAAAGGGACCCAACCCTTCAGCATCCCCCTACTTCCTGGCAAAGGGGGGGCTGCCTAAAGGGGCTCTGGTGGCGTCCCAGATGGGGAAATCGAGGCCCAAGGAGGGAGGAGCTGAAGCAGCTAGCTGGGGCTGCTGAAGCTTGGGGATTTGGCGAGGTCACCTGGCTCAACCTCACCTTTCCTATCTGTTAAAGGGAGTAATGAAGTCTCTAGGGTCTGCGGGCGTGTGCATGTGTGTGTTTACATACACATCTGTGTTGTGTGCTTATGTAGTGTGCATGTGTGGTGTGCACACGTATGTGTGCGTCATGTGTGTAGTGTGCACATGGGTGCATGCGTGCGTGTGTGTGTCTGTGTGCATATGTGTTTTGATAAGGAAAAATATGCACCTGCAAGAGGTTGAGCTTTGAAAAGCAAGATGTGTCTTTGGGGGCGGGGGAAGTTGCTGGTGAACGATTGAATTCAAGGAGACTCTGGAGCACCAGATAGGTCTTTTATGTTCTTTTTGCCCAAAAAGCTCTCTGCTCACTAATGAGGACTCCCTGTGGGTGACAGATCACCCACGTAGTCTGAGAAAGACACATTGTCAGGAGTCACCCTGGGGACCCCTGAACTAATAGATCTGCCTGCCTTTTCAGCAGAACAGATGCCTCATCTGATCTGGTGCTTAAATAAATTATTGATGAACTGTTGTCATTTTCTCTTAGGCGGCTCCCTTAGGGTAGCTGCTATTATTATTCCCACTGTCTACACAGTGAAACTGAGGCCCAGGACAGATAAGTCACCAGCCCCAGGTCACACAGCCAGCAGGAGCTCACACCTGTGGCCCTGAGGGAAGCCTCTACTCTGTTGCTGCTGCTTTATAGGTGGGGATATTGAGGTCTGCAGAGGGAAAGGTGCTTGCCCAAGATGATGGAACTTTGGAAATGCACCCAGGGGGTTGATCTGCAGGTTTCTCCTGCAAATGTCGGGGGTCTTTGCATCAAAAGGAACCTTAGAAGGGCCAGGCACGGTGGCTTACGCCTGTAATCCCAGCACCTTGGGAAGCCGAGGTGGATGGATTACCCAAGGTCAGGAGTTCGAGACCAGCCTGGCCAACATGGTGAAACCCCGTCTCTACAAAAAATACCAAAAATTACCTGGGCATAGTGGTAGGTGCCTGTAACCCCAGCTACTCAGGAGGCTGAAACAGGAGAATCGCTTGAACCCAGGAGGCAGAGGTTGCAGGGAGGTGGAGGTTGCAGTGAGCTGAGATTGTGCCACTGCACTCTAGCCTGGGCAAGAAGAGCGAAACTCTGTCTGAAAAAAAAAAAAAAAGGAACCTTAGAGGTTGCTTGGGCTCACCTTTCATCCAGCAGGGGCCTGGCAGTTCATCCCCTCGGCTACTGCTTGGATAGGTCTGGGACGGGGGGCTCACAACTTTGTGAGTTGCCCTAATACACAGCTCCTGTTTTTGCTCCTCTTCCCTGCAACCTCCTTGCTGGTGGTGGGGATGGCAGATGGGGTACCCGTTTTATAATGAAACATACTAAAACTCAAAATTCCCTGAAATCCTCTCCTTAAATTTCCAGATCTAAATAAATTTCTAGTTGTTTTAAGGCAATGTAAGAACACCACAGATTTTTTTCCATCAGGATAGAAAGGATTGTTTCAGATCACAGATCACTGCCACCTAGAACTTTCTCCACTGATGGAAACATTTCATATCTGCACTGGCCATGTGTGGCCATTCAGTACTTCAAATGTAGCTGGTGGACCAAGGAACTCTGTACATTGATTTGATTGTAATGAACTTAAATGTAAATAGCTGCTCGTGGCTGCCCATTGGGGAGACACTGGGAGGATTTTCTAGATATCATGGAGCAGCAGTCCCAGCCTTTTTGGCACCAGGGATTGGTTTTGTGAAAGAGAATTTTTCCATGGACCAGGTGAAGGAAGGGGGATGGTTTTGGGATGAAACTGTTTTACCTTATGTCATCAGGCATTAGATTCTCCTAAGGAGGCCGGGCACCGTGGCTCACACTTGTAATCCCAGCACTTTGGGAGGCCAAAGCAGGTGGATGACTTGAGGTCAGGAGTTTGAGACCAGCGAGGCCAACATGGTAAAACCCCAATTCTACTAAAAATACAAAAACTGAGCTGGGCGTGGTGGCGCCTGTAATCCCAGTTACTTGGGAGTCTGAGACAGGAGAATCGCCTGAACCCAGGAGGCAGAGGTTGCAGTGAGCTAAGATCGTGCCACTGCACTCCAGCCTGGGTGACAAGAGCAAGGCTCTGTCTCAAAAACACAAAACAAAACAAAACAAAACAAAAGATTCTCATAAGGAGTGGGCAACCTAAATCTCTTGCACGCGCAGTTCACAATAGGGTTTACGCTCCTATGAGAATCTAATGCCGCTGCTGATCTGACAGGAGGTGGAGCTCAGGCACCTGCTACTCACCTCCTTCTGTGCAGCCCGGTTCCTAACAGGCCACGGACCAGTACCAGTCCTCAGCCTGGAGGTTGTTGACCTCTGTAATAGAGCACACTTCTTCAGCCAGGGAGACAAGGACACGGTTGTTGTGGCCACCCCAGTCTCTGGAGGTGGATGTCCTGGTTCCACCACTCCCTGGCTGGATGACCCTAGACAGGCCCATTCCTCTCTGGCCTCAGTGTTGTCATCTGGCAAATGGGAAAGTGGTGGTGATAACAAACTCTGCCTGATCAGGCTCTTGCAAGGATGATGTGAGATCCAGTGTGAAAGTGGCTTTAGCTCAGGGCTGGGCGCACACAAGGGGCTCGTCCACCCCATGCCACATCCATGGGGGGACAGCTGACCCCAGGGGAGTGTGGGTGGAGCAACCAGAACGCTGGGTCTGTTTGCTCATCTGTGTTCATCTGTGGGTACTCGTGGAGCAGCCTTCGTGTGCCTGGCCCTGCGCTGGGCGCTGGGAGTTTGGCTCCTCCCGTGGGGGCGGGAGGGTCCTTGCTTCAGCACCAGGGCGTCTGGGGGCTGCCTGCACCCAGCAGGGGACTCAACCCCTGTCGTTTCCTGGTCTCCTCCCTGCCAGACCCTTACGGACCCTCAAGACCTGAAGGTGTAGCCCCTGCCCTCGCTGGGGCCACCAGTTGGGCTCAGAAGAAAGTTGTGGTCAACTAGAGTGCTCCCTGGGGCTCAGAGAAATGGGGAATCCAATGGGGAGACCCTGAAATGTGCACAGAGGGAGAAGGAAAGGCATCGTTTGTCAGGGAACAGAAGGCGCAGAGACCCAGAGGAAGGCACACGGAGAAGAGGGGAAGGACATTTGTCCCCAATTGGGACCTTTAGTGCAACGGAGGCTTGTCACACACCACACCTGAGTGAGGGCAGGGGCCACCTCAACAGGAGGAGGGCGGGATGGGCCACAGCTCCCCAGCACTGGGTGTGCAGGAACCACCTGAGGCTGGGGGATGCGTTAAATGCAGGTACCCGGGCTCTTCCCCAGAAAGCCTGCCTCAGTGGCTCTGGGCGACCCAGCAGCAGGGCTGGTACCATGCAGGGGACTGTGGGTGAGTGGGGTGGAGACAGGTCCATAGGAGATCGGGGACCCTGGACGCCATGTCAGAGAAGGGGGAAGAGGAGAGGATGGGCACTTAGCACAGCTCTTGTGGGTGCTCTGCCTTCATCGTTGTTGCTCCCATTCTACAGATGAGGAAACTGAGGCTCAGGAAGGTTAGGAAGCACACCAGACACCACCAAACCTGAAGGGTAGGGCTGGGACTTCCTCCCAGGGTCCCTCAGTTACAGTGACAGACACAGAAGAGAGAAGGGGAGTCAGAGATGGAGGGAGAGTGGAGGAAGCGGGTGGAAGGAGTTGGGTCTTTTTTTTCTTTTTGAGACAGTCTTGCTCTGTCACCCAGGCTGGAGTGCAGTGGCGAGATCTTGGCTCACTGCAACCTCCGTGTCCTGGGTTCAAGCAATTCTCCTGCCTCAACCTCCCGAGTAGCTGGGATTACAGGTGCATGCTGCCATGCCCAGCTACTTTTTGTATTTTTAGTAGAGACAGGGTTTCGCCATGTTGGCCAGGCTGGTCTCAAACTCCTGACCTCAGGTGATCTGCCTGCCTTGGCCTCCCAAAGTGCCGGGATTACAGGCATGAGCCACCATGCCCGGCCAGAGTTGGGTCTTTTGAAGTTGATTCTTCTCAAAGCTCCTTTGGAGGTGACCCTAGGCAGGCAGGCATCAGTGACATGGGTGACTCAGGGTTAGCAGGGCTGAATTTTCCTCCCACCCAGGAACTGAAGTGACACTCCCAGAGCGGGAGCAGAACAGGCCTTGGGAGGAGAGCCCAGGGCAGTGGGGCTGGAATGTGCCTTTTTCTTTGAAATTAAAATGTCCTGTCATTTTCCAGTAGAGGGAAACTTAGGAGGTTGATATAGGATCTCTCTCTCTGTGGCTGTCTCTGTCACACACACACCAGGGAATATTCCCAAACCCTCTACGATGGCAGGGTGGATCACAAAGCCACTCTGCCTCCACACCAGTGTGCCAGCCTGGGGGGTATGAGGCATTGCGGCTATTACTGTTATCACTCATGCCCATTTTACAGGTGGGAAACTGAGGCTGGCGATTAAGTGCTCTCCCCAGGGCCTATGGCTGAGAAGCCAGAATGGGTGGTTTCAGAACCAAGGAGCCTTTCCTGAGTTACAGCTGCTGTGGGCCCTGTAGTTTACACCGTCTCAAATGAGGCACCGGGAGAGAGCGAGGCGAGGGCACATGGGGACACCTTTAATGAGGGAACTTCAGGCACTGATGAGGGGGAGATGTGGAGGGGGCTTCGCATGCCACTGTGGAGAGGGGGCCGTGCTGACCTTTCTGCAGGAGACAGAGGTCAGAGTGGTCAGTTGATTGGGGGATGAGACATTCTCAGGTAGGCCTTGGTGCGTCAGCCCCTGGCCCTTGCCATGCACACAGAAGACATGCCTGAATGCCAGAGAGACTCTAAGAAACAGTGGGAAGCTAGCCAGGCTTCGGAGCCTGTGGCCTCCCACCACAGTGCTCCTGGGGCCCACAGCCACTCCCTGCAGGTGTCCAGGGTGCTGGCTGGGACCACCTGTCAGGTGCACTGAGGCGGACATTCTGGCATGGGCAGTGGGCACAAGAGAGGACCAGACCACCTTTGGGATGCCTGGGGTAGCGGGGAAGCAGGGCCCTGGCCATCAACCCCAAGCATGTACAGCAAACCCCTGAGAGGGGAGATGGGGACTGCACCTGTGCCAAAAGTCAATCACACTGTGGCTCATCTGATCCTACGACAGCCAGGGAGCGGAGCCCCAGGGACCTGCAGGGACTTGTCCAAGGTCATGCAGCTCAGGGGTCACAAGGACTTGAACCCAGATCTGTCCAGTCAAGGCCTGAGCTTTGGCCGTGCCCCCTGTGGGCTGTCCTTCCCCCAGAGCATAGCTGTGGAAGTCCCAAGGGTGGGGCTTCAGGGTCTGAGCTGGGGCCCCAACTCTGCATTTTAACTGGCTCTCTGGGAGATGCCGGTTTGCACAGCCCCAAGTGAGAGCCCGGGACCCAGGGTGGGGCATGTCCCCCAGAAGATGTCTGATCTCCACCTGTAGTGCCACAGGAACAATCTGAGGGATGCAGACAGACCCGGGTTCAAGTTCTGACTGCCTCGCTTATTAACAAAGGGATTTTTCTTTTACTGGGCTGGCTTCAGCTTCCCCATCTGTGAAGTGGGGCTGCCTACTCTCTGTCCCTGTCCTGGGGCTGTGACAAGGACCTGAGGAGGCAGAAGACAACTCTGTCCGTTCAAAAGGGCTGGATGTGACCGTCACTGTCACACCAATTCTCAGCGCTGGTGGCCTGTGGTCAGTCTTTTTTCAACCAGCCAAGCAGGCATTTAAAAGGCACCCAGTGTGTGCAAGGACATGGGGCAATATGGGGCTTGGGGCCAACACTCAGTGAGCCAGAAGGTGGGGTAATGGGGCAGAGACCTAGACAGTGCAGGACTCGCTGGTCCTGGTGAAGTGTAGAGAGCAGTCAGGGTGCAGAGTGGGTCCTGTGCTTGGGGTCTGGGTGGCAAAGGCTTCCCAGTGGAGGTGCTGCTCTCGGGGTAGCAGGAGCCTGCATGGGGAGTCAGGACCCCAGCCCTGGTCCTTTTCCATACTGTGACATTGGGAGCAAACCAGTCTCTGCTTCCCAGAGGTAAAAGAAGAGGTGGGGTCCAGTGATGTCTGTGGGATGTCTGGGGTGAAGAGGCCAGAAGTCAGACTTTGCAGTGAGCCTCCAGGGGTGGGCATGGGTGCTGGGGAGGAGGCAGAAAGGGCATCATTCCTGCAAGAGGAAGGGCAAATGCAAAGGCATGAGCCCTGCCTGGGTCTGCTGGGGGCTGCAGGAGGAGTGGGGCTGCAGGAAGGGGGAGCCAGAGGGGGTCACAACTAGCAGGAAAGAGAAGCATCAGGATAGCGCCATTGACTCAGCCCAACTAGACGCTCAGCCATGTGCTACGCCCTTTATACCTGACTTCGTGTAATCCTCACTCTGTGGGGAGACAGGCTGACAGCACTGAAGTGACCACTCAGTCCTGAGTTTCTTCATCTGTACAATGGGGCCAGTGTAAAACCCAGGGTCTGGCACACAGGCAGTGCTCCTTACAGGGAAGTGTTTAGTGGTAGCTGTGGCCAGGGCATGTCGATGTGACCCCCAGATCCCAAAGCTTCAGTGTACTTCCAGTCCCCTGGCGACCTGGTGAATATTAATATGAACATTAATGTTGGTGTTAATATTAATAGCAGCTAAATATTCATGTTACATTTACTATGAGCCACTGTTCCAAGTGCTTTACATGCAATTACATATTTCTTATGACATCCTATGAGAAAAGAGCTATTGTTATCCCCATGATACAGATAAGAAACTGAGGCTCAGAGAGGTTAAGCCAGTGGCCCAAGGGCACACAGGCAAATGGAAATCGGGATTAGAATCCAGAGCCCAAGCATTTAACCACCACGGGTACTGCCTGTTAGGTTTACCTGCTGCCAGAGATTCTGCCCCACAGTGGCACCTAGAAACCTAGTTTATTTACAGCCCCTCATGCAGGGAGCTTTGGAGGGCAGCCACCTTGCTAAACCTGCCAGCAGGGGCCCATCTCCACTTCTTGTTACCGCAGTGCCAAGCAGAGCGGCCAGGGCAGTGGGGAGTCACAGCAGATTACTGAACAGGAGCATGGCTTGTACCACCAGGCGCCAGGAGGTTGGCTGGCCAGTGGGTGAGGAAGGGAGGGTGGGGACTAGCCAGCACCCCCAACAGTGGGTGGCACACCAGGCCCTGCCCCTGCACTTCACCCCATGGTCTCCCAGGGCCTAAGGGGACAGATGGTATCACCCAGGCCCAGGCCGTGGCTGTCACTTAGCCAGATGAGTTACGAGCAGACTGGAGGGGTGGCAGCCGGGGGGCCGCAGAAACAATTGCACTGAGACTCTGGGACAATGGGGGCCACGTGCCACAGGGGCAACAGTCGTTTGTCACACAATGGGATGCCGGGGGACAGCAGCCGGGCCAACTGCTGCCACTGACACGGCCGGCCGCGTTTTCAAATCGTTTCTAGGCCCTGTTTCCCTATGAGGCAGCCAATCGCGGGGGCAGCCAGGCAGTCACCTGATGCCAGCTTCGTGGGCCCAGGGCCCGGGCCCTGTGACAACTGAGCAGTGTGGCCATGGCAACGCTAATTGTGGCCCTAAAACACAAGCGGGGAGAGATGGGGAGGAGCAGAGAGAGAGAGACAGAGAGGGAGGAGGAGGGAGAGGGAGAATGTGAGGCCAAGTTGGCCAAGCAGATGGAGGGAGGGAAGGGGCCGGGCCTCGCTGGAGCCTCTGACAGGCGCAGAAAACCAGGGCAGGATGGATCGGTGTCCTGCCTCTCTCTACTCCTCAATCTGTGAGGCTATTTTTGAAACATGGAGCTTAGAATTTAGACCGTGGGCCTCTTGGTGGTGACACAAAAAGCCCCTGGCCGCAGGGGTGGCAGATGTGGGGTCTGGTGTGTGCTCCTGGGCTGGTCTCTGCACTGTCACGACAGGGCCCAGATGGTGTTGTAAGACCGGGTGCTCTTGGAGTCTCATGGCAAGTGTGACTTCAGGGCACTGGGGAATGATGTGGCTATCCCAGATCACCAACCTGTCTGGCACCTCCATGGGCAGCTATCCTACATCCACAACAAGCGATGTTTTGCCCATGAATCTGTTGCAGCTGGTGGGCGTGGGTCCCAGCTGGAACCTCTCGGGGCCACCAGGGGTCGACATGAAGGGCTCAGGCTTCAGGAGGCACTGACTGGGTCTCAGCCCCACCACCTCCTATTCTGTGTCATCTTGGGCGGTGACTCAGTGCTCCGAGCCTCAGTTTTCTCATCTGTACATTGGGAGTATGTACATCTCACAGCAGCTGTGGGAATTGTGCAGGACAGTGCTTGTTGAATGCTGAGTCCAGGGCCTGGCAGGTAGCAGGCACTCAGCTGCCTCAGCACATGGCAGGATCATCCACGCAGGATCATCCAAGTTCCACGTTCCTCACAGCTACAGCACAGCAGGAAACTGCCCTGGACATGGAGTTGGGAGCCTGATCCTGTCCTGGCAGGTGGGACCCTGGCCACAGGCCCTGACTGCTCTGTGCTGTAGTGTCCCATAGTAGGTAAGCTCCAACTGTGCCTCAGTTTCCCCATCTGCAAAATAGGAATAATAACACCTGCCTCACAGGGTGACTGGAAGTGTAAAAAGTCTTGACCGGTGCCTGGCACATAGTAAGTCCTCAACAAACATTCGTGTATATTGTTTTTGTGGTAGGTGCTAAGTAGGATGTGTTAAGTGGGTGAAGGAAGGAAAGATGAGGATGAAAGATCTGGCCACCAAAAGGGATCTGGGACCAGGTTCCCGTGCCCAGTCCTGGGGATGGGCAGGTTGGAGGGCTGGCATGGCTTGGGGAGATGAGGCACATTAAGCGGATGCTTCCAGAGGTCAGGACGCACCCCCAGGAGCTGGCCTAAGCTCCCCCTCCCGCCAGAGCTCTCTGCTCCTCTCTTCAGGCTTCTAGCCACCACCAGCGATGACGACCTCCCCGGGGACCTGCAGTCACTGTCGTGGCTCACGGCGGTGGATGTGCCTCGGCTGCAGCAGATGGCAAGTGGCCGCGTGGACCTGGGTGGCCCCTGCATGCCACATCCACACCCAGGTAGGCTCAGGGACAAGGTGGGCAGGGAGGAGTGTGATATAGGAAAGGGGTGATTCCCAGCCCTGCCACTCACCCACTGTGTGGCCATGACCCGGTCTCCCAGTCTCTCTGGGCCTCTCTTTCTGCATCTGTAAAATGGGACAAATGCTCCTTCCTTAGAGGGATGTGGTTCATCATTTGCTTAACCGTGTGCCAGGCCCCGAGTGAGCTAAGGTTTCTGTGAATACAGTCCTGCTGCCACACTGGTGCATCCTGAACCTCTAGGGCAGTTGGCAAACTACAGCCCGTGGGCCAGATGCAGCCTACGGCCTGTTTCTGTACAGCCTTTGTGTTAGGAATGGATTTTACATTTTCCAAGGGTTGTAAAAACACAGAGACCATCTGGCTGGCAAAGCCTAAAATATTTGCCATCTGGCCCTTCACAAAAGAAGTTTGCTGCCCCCTGATCGAGAGGATTCCAAGAGATAATAGTGGAAGTGCTGAGTGTAGGGTCTGGCACATAGTAGATACTCAATAAATGGCAGCCAGTTGCAACTAATGGCAGTTAGCTGCAATCATAGGCAATGGATAAAATGCTTAGAGACACAGAAAGTGTTGAAGAAAAGCAAAACAGTGACAAAACAATAAGCAACAGTATATTAAAAGTACCAGTGGTTGAAAAATACTTGTCTAGGATTATTTGTTTCATTGGGCAAATTGTTCTTGGGCAAAGCATGTACAGCAGGGGTCAGCAAACTTTCTGTCAAGGGCCAGGTAGTCAATATTTTAGATTTTGTAGGTCATCTGATCTGTCAAAACGATTCAACTGTGCCATTGTAACACAAAACCAGCCACAGCCAATATGTAAATGAATCAATGCAACTCTGTGCCAATAAAACTTTATTTACAAAAACAGGCCGGGCGCAGTGGCTCAAGCCTGTAATCCCAGCACTTTGGGAGGCCGAGATGGGCGGATCACGAGGTCAGGAGATCGAGACCATCCTGGCTAACCCGATGAAACCCCATCTCTACTAAAAAATACAAAAAACTAGCCGGGCGAGGTGGCGGGCACCTGTGGTCCCAGCTACTCGGGAGGTTGAGGCAGGAGAATGGCGTGAACCCGGGAGGCGGAGCTTGCAGTGAGCTGAGATCCGGCCACTGCACTCCAGCCTGGGCGACAGAGCGAGACTCCGTCTCAAAAAAACAAAAAAACAAACAAACAAACAAAAAAACTAAATCAGGCTCTGGGCCAGAGTTTGGCTGCCGGTTTGCCAATCCCTGATCTAGAACCCCCAGGGGACAGCTGTGTGATCTCAGCCAAGTGCTTTCTGCCCTGACCAGTTTCCACATCTGTAGCAAAAGTGTAACAGAACTGCCTGCATGGGACATTGTGAGGATTCGATGCAGAAAGTGCCTTGAACGCAGGAGGTGTTTAATAAATGGTGAAATAAGGATGCCTCTTTCTTCACTGTGGCTGCTGGGTACTTTCTGTGGGCCTGTTACTGTGCCAGGCATTTGGAGCAATGAGTGATATGATGTGGTCCCAATTCTTAGGGAGCTGACGATCTGGTCAGAGAGAGAAGGACAAGACAAACAGATCTAGGGACGGTGGCAGCCAGAATTCAGAGGAGAGAAGGACCCATAGGGCTTCCTGGAAGAGGTGCCCCTAGGGCAAGACCATCCTGCAGGTCAACTTTGCTTGATTGGAGGTGGCTACCTAAAATCTGCCTAGTGCAGTAAGAATCTGTGATAGATTAGCAATGTCTGTCACAAGCCCAGCACAAGATGGGGGAAGTATGTCTGCTATTCTCATCCTGTGTGGAGGAGCAGGGCTTGGCAAAGGGAAGAGAAGGCACAAAGCCATTTTGGACCTAAACCTAGAAGCACTCAGGAGCCATGGCATGTTTTTGAGGAAAAGAAATGAACAGTGAATTGGTGTTTTAGCTTCATGAAGGACAGGAACTAAGCTATTACATCATCATGATTATCATTTATTATTGACTCATGTTTATTGAGGTATTATGTGCCCAGCAGTGTGCTAAGCACTTGATAGACATTATCTCCATTAACCCTCAAAGCAAATTTATAGTTAAGGGTATCAGTAGTTCAAGTACAAATGGGAAAACTGAGGCTGACCTAAGGTTATATAGCAGGTAAGAACCTACTTTTCACTACATACCAGGGAAGTGATTTGCCAAGCACCTACTCTGTGCCTGGTCCGAGGAAAGGGGCTGGCTCCATTCTCTGGAGACACCTGGGCACTGGGCTGTTCCTGGTGGCAGCCACCATTCCTCTGGCCCAGCAGCGTCTCTGTGCTTCTCTCCTGCAGGTGCCTTGGCTGGGGCAGCCGACCTGCATGTGGGAGCCACTCCAAGTCCCCTTCTCCATGGCCCAGCAGGCATGGCCCCCGGAGGCATGCCAGGTCTGGGCCCCATAACCGGCCATGGAGACAGCGTAAGTACAACTGCATGGACTGCGAAGGGTGGGCAGTGCCCTCCAGACTGGGTGTCCACCCCCACTCTGACCCTCTGTCTCCTCCTCTTCCCGCCCAGCAGATGAGCCAGTTCCCCGTGGGGGGCCAGTCCTCATCTGGCCTGCAAGACCCGCCGCATCTGTACTCACCTGCCACCCAACCACAGTTCCCGCTCCCCCCGGGTGCCCAGCAGGTACCAAGGGCTCAGGGGAGCCCTGGACTCAGCAGCAGACACCCTGCCTTGGGCTGGCCAGGGACCTCTCTGAGCCTCAGTTTGCTCACCCAGAACATGGGAATAACATTCCCCCCATGCTCAGGTCATGGGGTCATTCATTCCGTTCCCCCAAAACTCCTGCCCTGAGCGGAGACGAGATTGTTTCCTGGACGGCTGTGAATCCCCACACGACGCGTTTTGAAACTAGGGTGGGGACAGGGTTACTGTGAGTGACGTATGTTCTTTCTCACCTTCTCTCTCTCTCTCTGCCACTTTCTCCCTGCCCTTGCCTGTGGGAAGTGCCCTCCTGTGGGCCTCTATGGCCCCCCATTTGGGGTACGGCCCCCCTACCCCCAGCCCCACATGGCTGTGCATTCGTCTCAGGAACTGCACCCCAAACACTACCCCAAGCCCATCTACTCGTACAGGTGAGGTCCAGGGTGGGCCGGGTCAGGGCCGAGGGCGGCTCCGGGAGGAGAGGGATGAGGCTGCGCTCAGGGCATCTCAGACAGCTACATGTGGCAGCCCAGACTTCCAAGAGGGAAGTTTTGGGGAGTGGGGAACCCCCAGGTGGGACTTGTTCTCAGGAAGGAGCATCATAGGGTCCCCCAGGTCAAGAGCCCTCTGCAGACCTGAATCCAGTGCCACAGTTCACTTCATTCACAAGCTGTGTGGCCTTGAGGAAGTGGTGTGACCTCTCTGAGCCTTGATTTCCCCAAATGTAAAAAGTCATCAAAATAATAGTATTGTATACCTCACGGGAGTTTGGGGAGGGGGAAACAACCTAGGTACAGTCTAAAGGCTCATAGTCATTAAAATTATGGGGATGCAATGAAGAGGCAAAAGGGTAAGATTTCTCAAGTCAGTACCAATGGTTGAGCCCAGGGTCAAGGAGAAAGGGCAAAGGGTGGGAAAGACATTGGGCCATGAAATGGTATTGAGAGCTCACTGTGTGTGAGTGTGTAGGGTCAAGCAGGGCAGGCTTCCTGGCAGAAGAGGCATTGGGCTGTCAGCCTGAGACCCCTTCACGCCTGGCCTGGCCTGCCCTGCCCTGCCCTGCCCTGCCCCACCTCCTGCCCCCAGCTGTCTGATCGCCATGGCCCTGAAGAACAGCAAGACAGGCAGCCTGCCTGTGAGCGAGATCTACAGCTTCATGAAGGAGCACTTCCCCTACTTCAAGGTGAGGGGTCCTAAGCCAGGGTAGGGGTGCTGGAGCTGCCCTGGTCTCTTCCTGGTGCTGCCAGAATCCAGGGCTGGCCCTGGGCCAACCCTCTCTGGTTCCCAGTTCTGTCTGTATATCTGGTGATTAGGACATGTGCACATACACTCACATAGAAGAAAGTCAGAAAGAGAGGGGGCATTTGAACTGGGCTCTGACAGATGAAGAGGAGTTCATTAGGCATCCCAAGGAGAAGAGGGTAGAGGCACCAGACTAGTTGCTCAGCACGGATTCAGTACAACATAATGATGCAAAACAACGGAACTGGCAAGAGCCTTCACCTCTGAGCCTCAGTATCCTCATATGTCAGGTGTGGAGAATCATCCCAAGTGAAGATCCTGCAGATAAGGGCCTGGCAGCTTCCTGCATAGGGTTGGCCACTAGTAATGTTATCCTTGTTAGCATCAAAGCAAAAAGTGGAGCAGGAAGTTAGAGGGTACACCAAGCTGTAGGGTCCCTGGGCTGGACAGTGTCCTTAGCAAAAATACTGCAGTACAGTGTGTGTGAGTACATGTACACGTGTGGTGTGAGATGCATTGCGATATCTGGTTATCTAGCATTTAAAAATAATTTGCTGGTGGTGCACGCCTGTAGTCCCAGCTACTTGGGGAGCTGAGGCGGGAGGACTGTTTGATCCCAGGAGGTCGAGGTTGCAGTGAGTCGTGATCATACCACTGTACTCTAGCCTGGGTGACAGAGCAAGACCCTGTCTCAAAAAGTAAATTTGCATTGAATACACTTGACCACTTATCCATTTATTGGCATCACTCTTCCTTGCTTGCTTCCTCAGTGGGAGAGAGAGTATGGAATATCCAGCAGGCCAGGCTGCATCCTCCTATAGTAACAGTTGGCCGGAGCTGAATTGTACTTCCCCTCTCATCAGGGCATGGCCACACCAGCTGGCCTCAGTCCCCAGCACTCTCTCTTGTCTCTCCAACTTGAGGCTGAGTGTCAGTCACTGTCAAATTACTCCCGCCACCGTGATGTCCTGCCGCTATAGGCTTGAGTAAGAGATCCCCGGGGTAGGAGGAATGCCTATGTTTCTTCATAGACGGCTCCCGACGGGTGGAAGAACTCGGTGCGGCACAACCTGTCTCTGAACAAGTGCTTCGAGAAGGTGGAGAACAAGATGAGCGGCTCCTCCCGCAAGGGCTGCCTGTGGG
This sequence comes from Piliocolobus tephrosceles, assembly GCF_002776525.5. Classification (NCBI taxonomy): domain Eukaryota; kingdom Metazoa; phylum Chordata; class Mammalia; order Primates; family Cercopithecidae; genus Piliocolobus; species Piliocolobus tephrosceles. Next base: position 106,832,480 of record NC_045443.1, on the reverse strand, counting down.
CTCTGAACCTGGCCCGCATTGACAAGATGGAGGAGGAGATGCACAAGTGGAAGAGGAAGGACCTGGCTGCCATCCACCGGAGCATGGCCAACCCTGGTGAGGCCCGGACAGCCCACAGCGCGCGCGCACATACACACACAAATGCACACGCACACACACATGGAAGAGAAAGGACTTGGCTGACATTCACCAGAGCATGGCCAACCCTGGTGAAGCCTGGATGCACACATGCGCACACACACGAATACACGCGCACGTGCGCGCACACACACAAATGCACTCACACACCTGTGCACACACACATGCACACATACACAGAAGAGGAAGGACCTGGCCACCATCCACTGGAGCATGGCCAATCCCGGTGAGGCCCAGACAGCCTGCAGCGCGCATGCACACAAATGCACACGTGCGTGCACACACACACGCAGAAGAGGAAGGACCTGGCCGGCATCCACTGGAGCATGGCCAACCCCAGTGAGGCCTGGACAGCCCACAGCGTGCACACACACACACACGCGCATGCACACACACGGAAGAGGAAGGACCTGGCCGCCATCCACTAGAGCATGGCCAACCCCGGTGAGGCCCAGACAGCCCACAGCGCATGCGCACACGCACACACACACGCACATGCACACACGTACACACATGCGGAAGAGGAAGGACCTGGCCACCGTCCACCGGAGCATGGCCAAGAAGCCCGGACAGCCCCCAGTGTGCGCACACATGCATGCACGCATGCACACATACACACCACACGCCCCTCCTCCCAGCCCAGCCCCAGCTCTGCCTATGCCATACCCAGTCTGTAACACTTCTCAGATACGATGATGGGAAGACAGGAGTCTGGCAAACCTCCCTCCTATGAAATTGGCCTCTCCCTCCCCAACCCTATCCAGTGGTGGAAGTAATTGAGGGGCCTGATCAGAAACAGGAAAAGCTGTTGGATCTCACTCGTCATCCATAGTTTCTTGCCCAGAAATGCCAAACTACACAACCATGGGATAAACATTGCTTTCCTACATTGGCAGAGATGTTTAAAATAATAACACTCAGTGTGGACTAGGATGTGGAAACATAGACAGCCTAGTATACAATGGATAGGAATTTAAGCTGGTAAACTTTTTGAGGGAAAGCTAATATATCAAACACCTGCAAATGGTACCCATGGATTGGTCCAATTATTCTACTTTTGACAATGTGTATTGTGAAGAGCAAAGATTTGAGCAAAAGGTTTATGAACAAAGTTATCCATCACAAAATTATTTCTAAGAGTGAAACATAGAAAGCAGTCCAGACATCTCACAAGAGGGGGCTGGTTAAATAAATAGAATGACATACCTTGCAAGTATTAGAGATGAGAAATATTTTTAAATATTTTTGGAATATAAAGAAATGTTAGGCCGGGCATGGTGGCTCATGCTCATAACTCCAGCACTTTGGGAGGCCGAGGCGGGTGGATCACCTGAGGTCAGGAGTTCAAGACCATCCTGGTCAACATGGTAAAACCCCATCTCTACTAAAAATACAAAAATTAGCCGGGCATGGTGGCAGGCGCCTGTAATCCCAGCTACTCGGGAGGCTGAGGCAGGAGAATCACTTGAACCCGGGAGGCGGAGGTTGCAGTGACCTGAGATCAAGCCACTGCACTCCAGCCTGGGTGACAGAACAAAAATCCGTCCAAAAAGAAAAAAATGTTCTCAATAAGTGAAAAGGGGCAGGTTATAAATCAATATCCACAGCAAGATCACATTTTAAAATACATATATATCCATATTCATTTGCATCCCAAAAATGTATGTATATATGAGAGAGAATAACTATGCTTGTGTGTTTGGGAAGAAATACACCAAAATCTTTACTGTGAATGGAGAGACCATTGATAACTTTTATATTTTTCACATATTTCTGTATTTTCCAAAACTTCTATCCTGTTCCTAATTAGAAAAAGGATTGCATCTGCTTTTTTCAAAAAAAAACAACAAACATTAATGGATATGAGGCGGGGCCATCCAAGAGACATATGCATGGGGACTGTGACGTGGAGGCTAACTCTACCCCAGCCTTCGGAGTATGGCCAGAGTCTGTTGGGTATCACCGTGCTGGGTAGGAATGGGGCTGAGAGTGTGGCTTGGGGGGTGAACAACTGAAGGCAGGAAGAAGGGCTATAGCAGGAGCCAATGATCCCTCAGTTGAGGGGGTATCACATCGCACCCAGCCCACCGAAAGCTCTGGGGTCTGGCTTGAGACCCAGGGCCAGTACTGACACATATTCGGAGTGAAGTCTTGGGCAAGTTATTCTGCCTTCTAGATTCTAAGTGTTCTCATTCCTAAAATGGGGTGCAACCCAAATAGATCTTGGGACCCTGTCTACTCTCAACCCTGTGTTGCACTCAACAAGACATAACCAATAACCAAAAATAATCTGAGAGTAATTTGTCTTTACTTGTTTATATCCAAGAGTATTAAGGATTTTTAACCCACAGCAACACTTCTTAATGTCTCTTTGGTAGCAGGGAGTGGCCAGGGCCCCTTGCACGTAAATACATTTTGTCCCTGTCTTATGGGATTTGTAATCACGGCCTTACCTCCTTGCAGGGCTGTTAGGAGATTTAAATGAAGCTCTAGGGTTACAGGGCTGTCCTGTAAGGCACTATCCTGATGAAAGGGGCTAATGTTATTATCTGATGACATTTTTTTAAAAGACAGTGTCTTGCTCTATCACCCAGGCTGGAGTACAGTAGTGCAATCATGTCTTAACTGCAGCCTCAACCTCCTGGGCTCAAGTGATCCCCCCACCTCAGCCTCCCAAGTAACTGGTACTACAGACACACACCACCACGCCCAGCTAGGATTTTTTATTTTTTGTAGAGATGATATCTTACTATGTTGTTTAGGCGAATCTTGAACTCCTGGCCTCAAGCTGTCCTGCTTCAGCTTCCCAAAGCACTGGGAGTACAGGCATGAGCCCAGTCTTTGATGTCATCTCTTATTCCTCAAAGATTCTGCACAATTTGTGATTTTGTTACATCTCCACAACAACCCTGTGCAGAGTGTATCATGTCTTGCTAGGTGGGCAGAGATGTTTAAAATAATAAAATATTAACACCCAGCATGGGCTAGGATGCGGAGAAGTATTTAATAGACACCTTCATTTACAATGGGTGGCAATGTAAGTTGTGAGATGAGATGATGCCTATGTCGTTTCATAGGTGAGGAGACAGAGGTTCAGAGTGTCCAAGAGGCTTGCTAAGGTCACACAGGTGGTGACACTAGAATTTGAACCCAGGCCTGGGCTGGGGCCCGGTAACTGCTGGGTGGGTTCTGAGTGACCTCTCCCACTTGCCCGCAGAGGAGTTGGACAAGCTGATCTCCGACCGGCCTGAAAGCTGCCGGCGCCCCGGCAAACCGGGGGAACCAGAGGCCCCTGTGCTGACTCATGCCACCACAGTGGCCGTGGCACATGGCTGCCTGGCTGTCTCCCAGCTCCCACCCCAGCCACTGATGACCCTGTCCCTGCAGTCAGTCCCCCTGCACCATCAGGTCCAGCCCCAGGCACATCTTGCTCCAGACTCTCCAGCACCAGCCCAGACCCCACCGCTGCATGCCCTGCCGGACCTCAGCCCCAGCCCGCTCCCCCACCCCGCCATGGGAAGGGCTCCTGTAGACTTCATCAACATCAGCACCGACATGAACACTGAGGTGGATGCCCTTGACCCGAGCATCATGGACTTCGCGCTGCAGGGTGAGGCCGGAGGAGTGGAGTGATGGGAATGGAGTGGGGAGGGGAGAGGCCCAGGGGCCAAAGGGAGTGAGGGAGAGGACTATACTGCCTGCATTTGCCCCACAGTCTCGTTCCCACAGCAGCAACCTGTACAAGTTGAACATCCCTGATCCGGAAATCCAAAATTCGAAAATTTTTGAGCCCTGACAAGACACTCAAAGGTCATGCTCATTGGAGTTCAGATTTCAGATGTTTGGTCGGATTAGGGATGTTCAACCTGTTATGGCCAATGGCAGCCAACAGGAAATGAGCATTTGCTGTATACCAGGCCAAAGCATTCCATAGGCATCACCTGAGGTCACCACCATTCCACATTTCTGTTCTGCCGATGAGGAAACTGAGGCAGAGAGAAGTGAAGTCACTCACCCAAGGTCACCTGGCTAGTAAGTGGCAGAGCCTGGAGTTAAACCTCAGTCTGTCTGGCCCCAAAGTTTTCATCAGTAACTGCTTCAACTCACATGTGCCACCCCCATGCCAGGTCACACTCTGACCTGCTGCCTGCCTCATGATCATCTCCGATAAATGGGATGTGATGAATGAACGAACAAGGGAATTTCTGGTTTCAGTGAAGGCTCACACGTCATCCATTCACTAGCATTGGTGCAGCTCTTATGTTTCAGCCAAGGGTGGAGACAGCCTCTGTCCTGAGTTCTGTCTCTAGCGATGGAAATGGACAGGTGGCAAGTCAGCTGCAGCTGTGAAATGGGTATATTTGCACCTCCCTGCCTTTCTCTTCCTGGATTGTTGTGTAGTTCAATGTGCTGAAGAAAGGGAAGCATTGTCTTGTCCCCCTGGCTTTGACCATAATGACGTCATGAGAACTAAATGTTTTCACAAGTCTTTTTGTTTAACCCTTGCCACAGCCTTAGGAGCTAGATTCACTGATCATCTCCATCTTATTCTGAGGTTCTGAGATGGAAGTGTCCCAAGGACATTCAGTGGGAAGGTGAGGACCGGGGGCTACAACTCTGGCCCTTCCATGGTTTTTTTGTTTTTTTGTTTTTTTGAGATGGAGTCTCGCTGTCACACAGACTGTAGTGCAGTGGCACGATCTCAGCTTAATGCAACCTCCACCTCCTGGGTTCAAGTGATGTTTGTGCCTCAGCCTCCCAAGTAGCTGGGATTATAGGTGTGCGCTACCAGGCCAGGCTATTTTTTGTATTTTCAGTAGAGATGGGATTTCGCCATGTTGGCCAGACTGTCGTTGAACTCCTGGCCTCAAGTGATCCACCCACCTCGGCCTCCCAAAGTGCTGGGATTACAGGCGTGAGCCACCATGCCCAGCCCCATGCCCTTTTTCTACAACACATGACCTTAGACGCCACACATGATCTCTGTCTCTTCCCTAAGATGGGGGATTCGAACTCGGGTCGTTTGACGTGAAGCCAGCTCACCCTAATGCTTTTGTCTTTGAAAGGGAACCTGTGGGAGGAGATGAAGGATGAGGGATTCAGCCTGGACACGCTGGGCGCCTTCGGAGACTCCCCACTTGGCTGTGACCTGGGGGCCTCAGGCCTGACCCCTGCCTCGGGTGGCAGCGACCAGTCCTTCTCAGACTTGCAGGTGACAGGTCTCTACACAGCGTACTCCACTCCAGACAGTGTGGCCGCCTCAGGCACCAGCTCCTCCTCCCAGTACCTGGGTGCACAGGGGAACAAGCCCATAGCCCTGCTTTGAGATGTCAGCCTCACCTGCCCCGGAACCCCGGCACCCGGCTTGGGCAGAGAACTGACTGGATCAGGGTGTTCCCAGAAGGCAGGTCCCTCATGGTCCCCGAAGCCTCTCCTGAACCTGTGGCGAAATTGCTGGCTGGACAGGGAAGCGGTTCCCCTCAGCGGCCCCTCTCTTCCTCATGCCTCCCACTGGAGCTTCCGGGACAGTTTCTGGGGGCTCTTCCAAGTCAGAAGGATGGAGGAGGGCGAACAAGCAACCCAGCGTCCCCCGACTCCTTGACACTCCTCCAAGGCCTGAGCTGCAACGCCTGGCCATGTTGAGTGAGACTTCTCCATCCTGGATCCTGGCTGGGTGACCTCAATGACCTGCACCCCATTTTGGGACACCTTTGTGCATTGAGGAGACACCCTAGGGTGAAAGCCCTTGAATTCATCCTCATGGGAAATGGCTGAGTGGATCAAACCTCAGCCGCAGCCTCCAGGGGCCAGGCCCAGAGCAGGAAATGGAGCCAGAGAACCTTGAGCCTCTCTCTCTTGGATAGGACAAGCTGAACTCTGAAATGGGAGCCAGTCCAGGTGGCCTTCAGCCCCACGTTTCCGATAGTCTATTAGAATTTTATTAGAGCAGATTCCTGGGCCATGCCGGGCACCGTGACCGGGTGTAAATTTATTTATATTTATTGTGGCCCATCCACCCCACTTCTTTAAACCCAGCCCGAGGCCTCTGGAATGAGACCTCTCCTCCCTCCCTACCTCCCAGCCATCCTAACTCCTATGGGCCAGAGAATCACATCTCTAACTGGCTCGTATTCCCTTGCCAGCCTGGGGCTACTTTTTAGAACCAGCAAGCACTGTTGATACTGTGAACCATCCTATTTTTTCCATATTAGAGACCAGATATTTTTCTACCTGTTCATGATTCACATCTCTTCTTGCATGTACCTAAGAGGGGCAGTGCCATTGTTTGGGGGCTTTCAAAGGGGAAAATGCAATGGGAGAGGGAGGAACTGGAGGAGGGTGCTTTTGTACTGGGATTTAAGACTCTCCTGAGGGAATGAAAGCCAGCTGAACCATGTAAAGCTGGAACCACGCGGCGAGTGGTGGACAAAACTTCGATGCATGATATTTATTGGCACTTCCTCACCTCCCTTTGTCCTACAGCTGTTTTTATGTTTGTTTTTCTCTCCTTGCTAATTACTGACTCCCTAAGTGGCAAGTTCCTCAGATAGCTGGGTTAAAGGGGAGACAGGTGAGTGAGCTAGTCAAATGTGAAAAATGTTCTCCCAGCAAAGTTGAGACAAAACTGGAGAAGCTGCAGCCTCATGCACCATCCCCCTCTTTCCACCAGATGGATGTTGGCTGTGTCTGGGAGTTCCTGAACCCTAAAGCCAGGATGTTCTGTTTAATCAACAGCTCAGCCCGCTGCCTGGGAGCTTTGGCATTAAGCCCCGCCTTGAAGGGAGAGCTTTGTTTTTCCTAGTTCTGGAACTTTCCACTGAGCATCCACCACCCTTAGACACAATCCCAATGCTACCCGTCCGACCTGCACTGTCATCTGCTTTGTGTGACATGGCCCCCGATAAGATGTTGAAATCGTTATTCATGAAGACTGTGTGTTTGGGCAACATCAAGACTGTCAGTGTAGAACTGAGTAACTGTCTTCCATCAATAAAGGCTGAACGGCAGCTCTGTGGCTTGTGAGAAGGTCAAACGGAGATAAAGGATAATGACACTACTCACTCATCCCTTACAGGTGAGGTCCCATTTACAGATGGGGAAATTGAGGCCCAGAGAGGTGACACTGCTCCACACTAGACCCAGGCATTTTGATACCAAGTTCCTGTCGCACCAGAAACTGGGGGGAGTTTGTCATGAAGGTTACAATGAGCATGGCCTCCATTTACTGTCCCTGAGAACTGGCACTTGACAGGCATCATTTCCAGCAGGGACCACAAATGCCACTTACCACTCAGAAAGCAGAGGCTTGGAGAAGTGGGGTTGGCTGAGTGTGTCCTGGAGCCCAGCAGCACAGCTCAGGTGTGCACCTCATGTCGGAAAAGACAAGATGGAAACAGACGCACCCCTTCCAGCACCTGCTATATGCCAGGCCCCGTATTAGTCACTGCTGTAAATTAGCTCATTTGGTCCTCACAATAGCCGTAGTAAGCATGTCTGATTTGTTACTACACCCATGTCACAGATGAAGAAACTGAGGCTCAGGGGAATAAAGCAGGTGACTTGCTGTCCAAGATATAACAGGCAAAGGATATATTGAGAGTCTAACTTTTTTTATTTTTTCAGACAGAGTCTCACTTTGTCGCCAGATTGGAGTGCAGTGGTGTGATTTTGGTTCACTTCAACCTCGGCCTCCCGGGTTCAAGCGATTCTCCTGCCTCAGCCTTCTGAGTAGCTGGGACTACAGGCAACACCACCACACCCAGCTAATTTTTGTATTTTTAGTAGAGACAGGGTTTCACCATGTTGGCCAGGATGGTCTCGATCTCTTGACCTCGTGATCCGCCCGCCTCAGCCTCCCAAAGTGCTAGGATTACAGGCAGGAGTCTAACTCTTAAGCCCACCCAGGAAGCGGCCTGCAGCCTCAGGGGAGACAAGCTTCGTGCACATGCAACATTTTATGAGTGAGGAAGTATGTCTGGGAGGATGGGCTGTGGGTAGTGTGAGGAAGTGCTTGGCGAGGGCCAGGCTCGGGGCAGGGAGAGGGTGCCTGCAGCAGCCCTGGCTTCCTCTGCCCAGCACCTGTACCACCCTCTCCTTGGCTTGGCTCCCAAATGACCCGGTGAACCCAGCCTGGCCAAAAGCATTGCAGCCCCCAGCCACCCTCTGAAATTGGCTGAAGTGGGGAACAAGTGACCTAGGCCATGGTGTTCACAGCCAATGAGCATCCCCCAGGGACTTTGCAGGAGCTAGGGGACAGGGGTACCCTCCATCTCCTGGGGTGCTTAGCTGGGAGAATGGAGCCCCAGCTACTGGGTCACCACCAGGAAAGGGCTGGGAGCCACAATTGAGTCTGACTTCTGTTCCTGACCATGGGCAAGTGGGAGTCAGGTGTGCAGAGTCCAGGCAAAAATGCCAGGGTCACAAGCTCTAGGCAGAGCTCTGGTCACAGCTAGAGTGCCACCTGGCCATGATGACACCAGAAGAAAGCATGCAGGAGACATGAGGGAAATGAGGCTCCTTCCCAGGCTGAGCAACTAATAGGAGAAAAACACAAATTGCCGTCATGTAAGCCCCTGCTGTGTGCTGCACGGAGTTCAACATAGTCAGGCAGCCTCTCCCTGGAACCGCACCACAGCCTGCACAACCAGTGTGATGTTCCCATTTCCCAGATGAGGAAACTGAGGCTCAGAGGTCATGTTTCTAAAGCTTTTCTTCCCCTTCTATGAGAAATCACCCACAGTTTAACAACAAAAATAGTAACAGCATTCGCTAGCATGTATAGGGGCTTATTCCTGCAGTGTATACCGGGACACAATCTATCTTTATTTTCCTCCCCAGTCCTAATCCCTGGAACCTGCGAATATGTTATCATGCAAGTGGGAATAAAAGATGCAGATGCAATTAGGGTTGCTAATCAGCTGCCTTAAAATAGGGGGTATTGCCGGGTGTAGTGGCTCACACCTGTAATCCCAGCACTTTGGGAGGCTGAGGCAGATGGATTGCCTGAGCCCAGGAGTTTGAGACCAGCCTGGGCAACATACTAAGACTCCATCTTTTTTTTTTTTTTTGAGACAGAGTCTCCCTCTGTCGCCCGGGCTGGCTTGCAGTGGCCGGATCTCAGCTCACTGCAAGCTCCACCTCCTGGGTTCACGCCATTCTCCTGCCTCAGCCTCCCGAGTAGCTGGGACTACAGGTGCCCGCCACCTCGCCCGGCTAGTTTTTTGTATTTTTTAGTAGAGACAGGGTTTCACCGTGTTAGCCAGGATGGTCTCGATCTCCTGACCTCGTGATCCGCCCATCTCGGCCTCCCAAAGTGCTGGGATTACAGGCTTGAGCCCCCACGCCCGGCCCTAAGACTCCATCTTTACAAAAAAAATAAAGGATTAGCCAAGCAGGGTAGTGCATGCCTGTAGTCTCAGCTACTCAGGAGGCTGAGGCAGGAGAATCACTTCAGTCTGGGAGATCAAGCCTGCAGTGAGCTGTGATTGCATCACTGCACTCCAGGCCAGGTGACAGAGCAAGACACTGTCTCAAAAAAAAAAAAGGTGGAGGATTACCCCAGGTTATCAAGGTAGGCCAATGTAATCATAAGGGTCCTATGGATAAAGGAGCGAGGCAGGAGAGTCAGTGTCAGATTTAAAGATGCTGTGAGGATGGAACAGGGCCTCTAGATGCTGGAAAAGGCAAGAGAATGGATTCTCTCCCCTAGAGCCTCCAGAAGGACCACAGCCCCGCTGACACCTTGATTTTAGCCCAGGGAGACGCATGTTGGGCTTCTGACCTCCAGAACTGTAGGATGATAAATTTGTATTGTTTTAAGCCACTAAGTTTGTGGGGATTCTCACAGCAGCCGTAGACAATAAATACATCCCCATTTTACAGAAGAGAAAACAGGTTCAAAGAGGCTAAGTAGCTTAGGCATGATTAGGAAAGAGTAGAGATGGGATTCAAATGACCACGGTCTTTTATCACATCTCAGAGGGCTCAGCTGACACCTTCTGTTTGCTGGTTTATATAGGAACAAAAACTCTCCAAGGTTACGTGACTGGGATTTAACCCCAGATCTGCAGGTCTCCCTGCCCCTCCATGGCACTGTAATGGCTTAGTGTAGGCTCGTAAAGGGCGGTCAGTGGAAGTTCAGGGAAAGGAATAAGATGGATCAGAAGTAGGGGATGAGGTGGTGGAGCTGAGCATCGCCCCCTTTGGAGGATGCTGGTTGTGTTACTGTTGATCCTATGGGTGTAGACGCTGGACCTCTGGTCTCTGGAATCAAAACCCTCAAGAGTCCAGGGGAAGCAGGACAGAGATCTCACTGGTGGCTGAAATGTGGGCACATCCAACAGCAGCCAAAGCGCCAGGCTGGGCCATCCCCAAGGGGTGTCCAGTCCATGAGAACCTACCCAGCATCTTCCACAGCCACTCACAGTTTGCCACAGGACAGAAGCAAACACTCTCAGGAGAGGGACAAGCAGGCTCATCTCTAAGACCCACATTCTCTGACCCCAAGGCTGCCCAGGCTTCCTCCTGTGGGATAAGTGACCCCAACAGGTGGAAGCATCTCTGATCTTCTCCAGGAGGGTGCTTCCCACCTTCCATCATTGACTAGCATCTCTGGTAACCACAGAAATGTGGTCAAATTTATAGACTACCAACATTTCCTGGGGCCTTTTAAGATCTAGATCTCAGCCTGGGCAACATAGCAAGACCCCATCTTGGACAGGTGCAGTGGCTCGTACCTGTAATCCCAGCACTTTGGGAGGCCAAGGCAGGAGGATAGCTTGAGTCCAGGAGTTGGAGACCACCATGGGAGACATAGCGAGACCCCATCTCTACAAATAATAAATTAGAAAATTAGGTGGTCATGGTGGCGTGTACCTGTAGTTCCAGCTACTGGGGAGGCTGAGGTGGGAGGATAGCTTGAGCCTTGGAGGTTGAAGCTACAGTGGGCTGTGATAGTGCCACTGCACTCCAGCCTGGACAACATAATGAGACCCCCGTCTAGAAAAAAAAAAAAAGATCTAGCTCTCCAGATCTGTGTGGGATTCTGAGGCAGGGCCAGGTGCTGTGGCTCACACCTGTAATCCCAGCACTGTGGGAGACCAAGTTGGCTGGATCACTTAAAGTCAGGAGTTTGAGACCAGCGTGGCCAACATGAGGAAACCCCGTCTCTACTAAAAATATAAAAATTAGCTGTGTGTGGTGGCGGGCCCCTGTAGTCCCAGCTACTCAGGAGGCTGAGGCAGGAGAATCGCTTGAACCCACTAGGCGTAGGTTGCAGTGAGCTGAGATTATGCCACTGCGCTCCAGCCTGGGCGACAGAGTGAAACGCCATCCCCCCCACCCCAAAAAAAAAAAAAAAAAAAAAAAAAAAAAGGAGCGAGAGAGACTAAGGTAAAGCCAGAGTCAATCTGAGCTTTTTAAACAAGCACCCCTGTTACGCTTGGGAGCTGGCCAAGGGAAAGGTGAGAAGAGTCTAAGTCAGAGTGAGGAGGGGATCATAGGTTGGGCCTGTAAACTGAGATAAGGCAGACCCGAGGGCTAGGGACACAGAACATTCCTCTGACTTGGACTGAGAAAGGTCTTGCACTTGTGCAGCCTGCAGGCGACCCTGGCAACAACTAAAGGGAAGAGGAGGCTCCCAGAAAGGTTCAGGCAGTGGGAGTGAGATGGGGAAAGATGAACAATGTACCTTGGGTGCCACCTCATCGAGAATGACCCTGGCTGGCCGGCTGCTTCCTTCTCCACGGACCTCCAGGACTTCTGCCACCGCCTGGGTCTGTGGGCGTCTGGATTTCAGCGTCATTGCAGAATGGGGAGCAGGTGGGAGAGAAGGGAGGGAGGCGTGGCCACAGTGGGGCGGGGCCAGCTGGGTGGGTGAGGGAAGCAGGAGGCAGAGGAATCAGCTGTCCGGGTCAGAGGTGGGGTCTATATATCCCGTCCGTGACGATCAAGGCATGCAAGTAGAAAGGTGCAATGACTTTTGAGTTCAATTGCTTCTAGGCTCCACCCCTTAGATGGCTATTAGCAAACAAACACATAAAAACCAAAAACAAAAAGAGGAAAACAAATAGTGTTGGCAAGGATGTGGAGAAATTAGGGAAGGCTGTGCATTGTTGGTGGGAATGTAAAACGGCACAGCGGCGCTAGAAAAACAGTGTGCTGATTGTGCAAAGAATTAAAAAGAATTACCACCAGGTCCAGCAATCCCGTTTGCTTTTTTCTTTTTCCCTGACATGTAGTCTCACTCTGTTGCCCTGGCTGGAGTGAGTGGTGCTCTCTCAGCTCACTGCAACCTCTGCCTCCTAGGTTCAAGCCATTCTCCTGCCCCCCACCACACCTGGCTAATTTTTGTATTTTTAGTAGAAATGGGGTTTCACCTTGTTAGCCAGACTGGTCTTGAACTCCTGACCTCGGGTTATCCACCCGCCTCACCTTCCCAAGGTGCTGGGATTACAGGTGTGAGCCACCGCACCTGACTCTGTACACTCATTTTCATAGCAGCAGTATTCACAACCACCAAAAGGTGGAAGCCAAGTAATTCATTGATGGATGCATGGATACATAAACTGTGCTCTTAAAAAGGAAGGAAACTCTGGCCCATGCTACAACGTGGATGAACCCTGAGGACATTATGCTAAGTGGGATAAGCCAGTCACAAAGAGGACGAATACCATACGGTTTTTTATATGACGTACCTACAGTAGTCAAATTCATAGATACAGAAAGCAGAATGGTGGTTGCCAGGGGCTGGAGGGGGAGGGGAGTGGGGAGTTCGTGTTTAATGGATACAGAGCTTCACTCTTGCAAGATGAAAAGCATTCTGGAGATTGATTCCACAACAGTGGTGATGCACTTAACACTGCTGAACTGTACGCTTAAAAAAGGTTAAAATTTTGTTATGTATATTTTACCTCAATAAAAACTTACAAAGCACAAAATACTAGACCAGGTGTGGTGGCTCACACCTGTAATACCAGCACTTTGGGAGGTGGAGGTGGGTGGATCACTTGAGGTCAGCGGTTCAAGACCAGCCTGGCCAACAGGGCAAAACCCCATCTCTACTAAAAATATAAAGTTAGCCAGGCGTGGTGACATGTACCTGTAATCCCAGGTACTTGGGAGGCTGAGGGAGGAGAATCACTTGAACCTGGGAGGCAGAGGTTGCAGTGTGCCGAGACTGTACCACTGCACTCCAGCCTGGGCGACAGAGCAAGACTCTATCTCAAAAAAGACAAAAACCAAAAAACCAAAAACGTGTAGGCCCTTTGCCTGTGTTTCCTACACAGTACTGCATCCAAAGATATACCCCATTGGTCAGGGTATTACAAAATACGGAACATCATCCGGAGCATCCTCTCACCTTACCTTCCAGGAGAGGACCACCTCTCTGTCAGCAGACTATTCTCCAAAATCCAGCCCTGGTTCAGCAGCCAGAAACACCTAGGGATCCCTAGCTGTGTGTTTTAGTTAGAAATCTGTTTCATAGATGTTGCACAAAAGAGAGAGAACAGGGGCTGTCAGAGCACAGAGGAGGGCTCCCAACCCATGGGAGAGGTGGTCAAAGAAGGCTGCCTGGGGGAAGTGCCATTTGAGTTGGGTTTTGAGGGATGAGTAGGAGTCAGCCAGACAAAGGCCAAGGGGGAAGAGGTTCCCCAGGAGAAACAGCCAGTGCTCACCTGGAGGTGAAATGACAGTTAAGACAGGCTGGTTCATGATAGTAACAGGATGCTCTCGCATAGCTGAAGCTGGGCCCCAAGACTCATGCCATGCCTTATAGGACTGAGTGATACTTTTGTCCCAAGGGCACTTAGTACAGGGAAGTGGCATTTTGGGCAGATCTCTCCGGACGTCAAGCAGCATGGCTCGGTGCATCAGCTACACGGCCAGTGCCCAGAAGAGGGCTGGTTGGTCCACACTGGTTGAGTTAGCAGAAGCCATAGGGAGGCTTTGCTGTGCATGGTGGTTATTCAGAACCTTTCTGTGGCCTGTGTGGATGGTCCTTGTTCCCTTCTCTATCACGTCCCTGTCACAGGGACTCTGAAGGTGGACCCTGGATATTTCTGGATTTAACAGTCACTGTTTTGACTAGTTGTGACCCTAAACATCTCCTTATGGTTAGCCACTTGCAATTTCTACCTGTTGGGAACCCCAGGATACCAGTCCCCAAGGGCAGGAGTGGGTTGCCTTGCTCGTGGCGGTGCCCTGTCACAGTGCTCACAGTGCTCGGCCTGTGGCACATGCTCATAAAATAGTGGACAAAAGCATTTTTCTGGGGCTGTGTGCACTGTGAGAACTGGGGTTCCCTCTCTGGCCACACGACTGGCTGCTTCATTTCAACACAGCTCTGTTGATCTGGATGTGCTCTCAGCTGCAGAAAAGCTCAGGAAGTGATTTACAAAACAAACAACTGGTTTTGAAATGCAAAAATAACTCTGGAGAAATGTATTAATGTCTGCAATTTACTCTGAAATGTGACAAAATAATAGCATGCATTCACCGATAAAGGAGAGATGGACAGATGGAGAGAGCGGTGTTAAAGAAGGTACAAGTACAGTCAGATGTCAATGGTGGCATCGAGATGGTGGGTTAGAGTGAGTGCTATGAAATATTTTGACTTTTTGGCATTTGGAAATTTTCATAATAAAATGTTAGGGGAAAAGAATGACCCTGAGAAAAAAAGGCCAACTGACTTTTGGAGCAGATGAAGGCAAAATAATAAGATAATAAATAAAATAATTGAGGAGGCCAAAGAAAGGAGTAGAAATGGGGATAACCTAGCCCACATTTACATTTGTGATGTGGAGGAGCCCACTGTGCATGCAGAAATGTGAGGTTCCTCTGAGTGGTTTAGGGGCTACAGAATCTGCCAATCAAGGGCTGCAAAATCTGCCAATCAGGAAAGAGGGCAGCCCACCCTAGTGTGGGCTCTTGGCATGAAGAGCATGAGGTTTTTGATGAGGATCTGAATGATGGCATTGGCTGAATCAGCCAGGAAGCCAGGGAGGCAGGAGGAGTAGAGCTTGGTCTACAGGATGCTCTCATGTTTTGGGATCTAACCCTTGCAAAGGTTTAGGACTTATGGAAAGGCATTAAGCCCAGAGGGACTGGGTCTGAGCCAGCCTGGGTTCCTGGCCTGGCCCCTTCTTTTACTGGCTATGTGCACTTGGAGAAGTTGGCTCATCTCTGAGCCTGGGTTTTCTCTATAAAAATGAGGATAGAGGCTAGGTATAGTGGTTCACACCTGTAATTCTAGCACTCTAGGATGCTGAGGTGGGAGGATCGCTTGAGGCCAAGAGTTTGAGACCAGCCTGGACAACACAGCTAGACCCCATCTCTACAAAAACTAAAAGAGTTAGCTGGGCATGGTGGTGCATGCCTGTGGTCCCAGACACTCGGGAGGCTGAAGTGGGAGGATCATTTGTGCCCAGGAGGTTGAGGCTGCAGTGAGCTGAAATCACATCAATGGACTCCAGCCTGGGCAACAAGTGAGACCCTGTCTCATTTAAAAAAAAAAAAAAAAAAAAAAGAGGATTGAGTGTATGTAGCAACCACCTCCAAGGGTCACATGAGGATTGTGTGGAAGGAGGCCAGAAACTGGCACGTGACCAGTGGCCATCGTGGGGAGTGTTCAGTTAGCACCCAACCTGCCCAGCAAGACCTCTGTCCGTACTCAGTGGTCTGATCCTTTCTCCCTTGCCCTTGTGACTAGCTACACTAAGTCCTCCAAGGGAGAAAAGCCTTGTCAGGAAAAGCACTTTCAGCTGATGTCCACAGAGTAAACTCCAGCATCCTTAGCGGCAGATGGCAACTTGTGTCCGGGTTTCAAATCCAGATGAAAACAAACAATTGACCCATAGTCTTCAGGATGCAAAATCAAATCAGAGCTTCCTTCTCCCCATCCCAGAGGGTTGCATTTCAGCTTGTTCTCAGCTCCTCACCTCCCTGCCTGGAGGGTCTGCTGATGCAGACCACCATCAGGTGCTGCTGTGGGTGGAAATAAACTGCTGTCTTCTGGGCTAACTGGGCCATCTCTGGGGCTAAGGATAGAGCTCCAACTCAAACTAGTGCAAGCATTAAAACAAACAAACAAGCACACAAACAAAAACCATGGATAGGTTCTTGGGACTGGGCTACTGACTTCAGGCATGGCTTGATCCAGGCATCCAAGTACCACCAACAGGACTGGGTCTCCCGCTCTATCTCTGGGCTTGGCTTTCCCCTGCATTGGTAGGTTCTCTCCACATCAGCATTGTCAGCCATCCCTAAAGAATTCTGATCAGCTCTACTGAGGATACACACCCATACCTGCGTCAGTCACTGTCAGGGGGAATGGAGAACTCTCACTGGCCCATCCCTGGTGAGGGGGAAATGCCTGGAAAAGGTGTCAGGCGGAATCAAAGTAACAGTTGTTGTTCTGTATTTTGGAGAAAAATTGAATAGTCTCTGTGTGCTGAGAAGCTGCAGTCGGGGGTTCTTCTGCAGTTTGGGTCCATGTACAACCAACTCCTAAGTGTGGCTTAAACCTGCCCACCAAGGACCTAGGTCATAAAAGGAAAGGGCTGGGTTCTGGAGCCAAGCCCACTTGATTCCGTCCCTGCGTAACCATGGACAAATGCCTTCACCTCTCTGTGCCTCAGCTTCCTCATCTGCACAACAAGGGTGGATCAAGGTGGTAGAAAGGAATGGAACTCACATGTGAAGTGCCTGGGCCAACACCCCGCCCCCTTCTTCCAGAGAAGCTCCCTTTTTGCCTGTGGTATAGACTAGGCTTGCATATATTTTTCTAAAACATTTTTTCCCTAATGCTTTCAAAAAGGGATGACTTTGTCCAATTCAGTCCAGCCTTCAGCTCCCTTCACTGCATCCCTGTCTGCCCCTGTGATGGGAACTCACTCAAGGTCTCAGCTGTGGTGTCAGGAATGGAGGGTACAAAGGTGAACACCTACCTTTGGAGGAGGCAACCTGCCTTCTCCAGTCCAGACAATAAAGTCGAGGCCAAAGTGTTTCCTTCAAAAAATAGTTTATTCTGCACATTTCCTGGTAGGCTCTCTGCCCACCGTGCCAGGGTAGCAGCTACTCATAACTTGCCTTTCTCTCCAAAACCAAGACGGCCTTCCCAACAGAAAAACCTTCAGTTCCTGAAGCAGCATCGATTCTTCCCCTCACCCCAGCAAACCTCGGGGTGGAATAAGGAATAATTCACCTTCTCCCATCCCTCACTGCCCCACCGCACCTTCATTTGCCAGGGCCGCCACTGGCTAATGGTCAGATTTTGTCTTTTTCAACTCGGATACCCTCAAGCATTGCAGCTTTTGGAGGCTTCCCTGGGCGACTTCTTGGGCTTCCACATTGACCAGGCATCACATTCAGCATCCTCGGACAAACCGCCCATCACAGCAGTGGGTTGTGGCCAACTCCCTCCACCCCCCACTCCACCCCAGTGGGAGAAACCAGAGGATTGCAGGGCCCCAGGCTGTGCCGCCTGCAGAGCCAGGAGCTGCCGGATGCATTGCAACATCCTCCCTGAGCAAATCGGTATGGTCACCACCGTCCAGTCCTTAGTCACCGGCAGCTCTGCCCCTCGGTCAGATCCCACCATCTGTGCTCATCAAGCCAGCAGGCAAGGGAGCAACAGTGACTCAAGTGGCCCTCCAAGGGAGCAGTGGTGACCGTCACAGACGTGACACTTGTGAGCAAGCTGGGCCATGGGTGTGGCAAGGGATTCCTCTCCGCCTCTGTGCTCCCCACTTGGGCAAGAGAAGGGTGCCTGCGCAGGCTGGGGGCCAATCCTGCAGGCGGAAGGGGCAGTCCTCATTTTCCTTGGAGGGAAGAGGCAGGCAGAGGACCTCGAGCTATGCGAGAGGATCCTCCAGAAGCCCTGAAACCTCTGGCTGGGCACTTCCATTCATTTTGCTTTCCCTCTCTCAAAAAGAGAATCCCTGGCAACCAGTGCTAAACGTGGCCTACCAGTGGGGCCCTCCTATGATTCACTAGGGCCATCTGGGGAACAAAATGCCATTTCATTCTTGAAATAAAAAATCATCTGGCCAAAGATGGTGGCTCACGCCTGTAATCCCAGCACTTTGGGGGCCAAGGTGGGTGGATTACCTGAAGTCAAGAGTTCAAGACCAGCCTGACCAACATGGTGAAACTGTGTCTCTACTGAAAATACAAGAATTAGGCGGACATGGTGACCGGCACCTGTAACCCCAGCTATCTAGGAGGCTGAGACAGAAGAACAGCCTGAACCTGGGAGATGGAGGTTGCAGTGAGATCATGCTACCCCACTCCAGCCTAGGTGACAGAGCGAGACTCTGTCTCAAAAAAAAAAAAAATCATCCATACATTTTCTTGGGTGACTAGAGAGTATCCAAAGAAACATCATTACAAAAATAGGTTTTTCTCTAGTCCTGTCTACATATATATATTTTTTTCCTTGGCCTATTTATTTGGCTGAAATATATGAGATGCTTATATCTAGTGCTGGTCTCAGAGTAAAAAAATAAAAGATTTCATGATATGATATCCAAGAAGCCTGAAGAACGCCTGGATCCCACAGGCCAGGCACTGTTTTGCAAAAGGAAACAGGGATGTTTTAGCTTGATTAGATTTAGTGATGCAATAAAAATGCTGTCTTCAGAGACAAAACAAAATAAACTTCCCAGCTATGGAGAGGAGGTTGTTTCTGTTTGGGAGAGGCACTCCTGGGCCTTTTATTGAGACAGGTGTCAGCTCGGAACCAGCAGCCGTGCACATGTGCCCAGGATTTTCTTTTTTTAAAAGCAAGTCTTCAAGGTCTGCTGAGGGTGTACCAACGGCGGGTGTGGGTGGTTCCTCTTGCTGTGGTCCCGGGAATGGCTGGGCAGGCCGGGGTCAGGTGGAGGCCGGGCTGTCCATGGTAGACAGCAGGTGAATGACCTGTGCCCGCTCAGCTGGGCTGATGTGCTGGCTCAGGTATATCACACAGTCCACGGCCACCTCGGGGTTTTCTTGAACCAGGCTGTGAGGGAGGTGAGAGGAGGGCCGGGGTCACTCCAGCCACTTTTTCAGTGGCCCCTAGGATGGCAGAGTCCTTGTGTGGGGCCACACCCCAGAACCCAGAGCTCCCAAGTCCCTTCCTGCTGTGGTCCCCAAGGGAACGATGGTCCTGTGCAGCAGGAGGGCTGTGACCTAAAGATCAGAATGTCTCGAGGCACCACTGTCCCTACTGGTCACTGCTGTGTCACATGACCTGAGACAAGACACTGCCCTGAGTCTCAGCCTCATCCCCAAAATGGCGTCCCCTGTGCTCGACTCCCTCCTTCACAGGGGGACTGCATGGCAATTGGGGGAGGGGACGCTGTGGAAAGGCCAACACTGGCGTGGAAGCCAGCAGCCTGAAGGCTAGCGGTTCCAAATGTGGGTTTTGTAACTAACCCTGCTCAAGCTGTGACTTTGGATAAGTCCATATTCCAGCAAGGGTCATGAGTTGGAAGGGCCTCACACTGTCTTCATAGCACCCCTGGGCTCTCTGCCCCACCCCGGCCACCGGGCTGGGAGACGGGGCATTGGGGAGTATGGTCTCTTTGCTGGGGGCCAGGCGGGGGCCCAACCCCAGACTGTGGCTTTCAGCACACGACCCTGGCCCTGAGGCCCTGGGACTGCACAGTGTGGCGGGTTCAAGTGGCTGCCTAGGAGTGGGCAGCTGGGGGTCAATCCTGGCTCGAGTCCTTGCCAGGAGCCTGGGAAGCAGGTGCGGTGGCCACTCACCCTCGGATGGTCTTGAGGACAGAGTCGCGCTTCAGGTACGTGATGTTCTCACGGATGGTGGAGCGCGGGCCGTCCTCCACCTGCCAGTGCTGTTCTAGCCACTGCACAACCACCTGGTTGTTGTCCCACAGGTAGGCCTGGGGAGGGGGCAGAGGACGCCTCAGAGAGGTACCCAGCTGTGGGCTGGCTGCCTCAGCCCCCAGCACCCTCTGTGCCCACCGGCCTCGTTCTCACCCCAGGCCCACCTTGACAGCCCCCTCCGTCTCCACGAACCAGCGGCGCAGCATGGACTGGATGTGCACGTGACTCAGCTCCCCGCTGGCCCGCAGGATCTCCTGCTTGACCTGGTCCTCCAGGAGGAGGCGGCGCAGACGCCAATACAGGAAGGTGCGCGCGGTCTTCCACTCCAGGATGTCCTGCGGAGGAGCCAGGATTGAATCCCCAGAAAGGGAAGGAGGAGATGGGCCGCTGGCTCTGACCACACCCATGACAGTGGCTGCCCGGGACTGGGCCCAGGCTCTGAGATCATTCCCAAAACATCCCAGGCAAGCAAGCTGAGGCTCCTCAGAGGGAGGGGAAGGCACCTGCTCAGAGCCAGGACATCACCAGGACTCCAGACTGGCCATAGGTGAAAAAATGTCCCCCATAAAAACCCAGCACCCAACTCTACCTCAACTGACACGAACACAGGCTTGTGTGAGGCATGAGCAAGCTGGGAGGGAGAACAATGCAGCAAGAGAACCAGTGAGTAATGGACATGGGTAGGAGGTGACTGTGGGATGTCCTTGCAATGGTGAGGGGCGGGGTGAATGCTGGACAGGAACAATGATTTCTACCCCTGGTCCAGGTCCAAACTGACCGAGTCATCAGACTTGTTGCTTATTAGAATCTCTTGGGGATTTTAAAACACATGACTGCCAGGCTCCTGTCCAGGTGTTTGGATTTCATTGGTCTGCAGTGCCATCTGGGGATCAGGATTATTTTAAAGCTCCCAGGTGACTCCCACCTGCAGCATTTCACCCATCCCAAGCCCCCCCGAGCCCAAATGTCCTCCACGTTTTGGAAAACAGGGTAGGCTCTTTGCACCCCACACGGCAGCCGTGGCTCTCACAGATATGACGCCCTTCTCCAGCATCCGGCCGGGCGTGTCGTGGAAGTCGGCGAACTGCACCGCCACCTGGTGGTAGATGGGGAGCAGCAGGTCCTCGCGAGCCTTCAGCCGGCCCTCCAGGTCCTTGCGGTCCTTATCTGAGAGATCAGGTTCCCCTGCAGGTGAGCAGAAGGGCCAGTCAAGTCATGGAAGGTGGCCATATGTGGTGGGGTGGAGATTTTTTTTTTTTTTTTTTTGAAGAAGGCACAAATCAAGATGTGCAGGACAGGCCTTGCCTCATGAGAGGTCTGAGCTTTAACTCTGATATTACCCCTGCTGCTACACAGGCTGCTCTCAACCCCCTAGGTCCCCCAGAGTCCACTGGCCTCGCCCCCACCCCAGGCCCATCTTGACGGCCCCCTTTGTCTCAGATCAAATAGCTAGTACAGTCTCAGAAATGTACTCACAATTGCAAGACAGCATTCAATGTGCAACTCTACATTTTCCCCTTCCATCAGACCCACTGTGCTTGCAGAATACTATATCAATTACTATTTTTAGTATATATTGTAAAATATTATAAGGGAATATTATAAGCAACTCTATGCCAAATTGACAACTTAAGATGAAATACATAAATTCCTCAAAACACACGAACCACCAAAGCTCACCTAGGAGGAAATAGATAACACAAATAGTCCTATATATAACAAAAAAGTTGAATTTATAGGTAAAAACCTCTATCAAAAACAAAGAAATAATGCCAATTCTGCACAAACTCAGAAAATAGGAGCGAACACTTCAACTCATTCTATGAGAGCAGCATTACCCTGATACCAACCAAAGAAATTACATGCACACACTGTAATAAATCTTGTGAATAGCACAACACACTGACACTTAAAATGGATATTTACAGAGAATTACATCTTGTGGCCAGACGCGGTAGCTCATGCCTGAAATCCCAGCACTTTGGGAGGCTGAGGCAGGCAAATCACTTGAGGCCAGGAGTTCGAGACCAGCCCGGCCAACATAGTGAAACCCCATCTCTACTAAAAACACAAAAATTAGCCAGGTGTGGTGGCGCACACCTGTAATTCCAGCTACTTGAGAGCCTAAGGCATGAGAATTGCTTGAACTCGGGAAGCAAAGGTTGCAATGAGCTGAGATTGCACCACTGCACCTGGGCGACAGAGCAAGACTCTGTCTCAAAAATAAACAAATAAATACATAAAGAGAATTAAGTCTAAAGATGACAAGTGAAACAAAGCTGTCATTCAAACAAAGTTAGTAAAATATCTTATGTCTGATTGGGAATTCTAAAGGAACATTTTGCCACCAAAATTCTGATATTCCCCATCAGCCCCAAATACTTCAATTGCTATATTTTGTGTATTCTGAGAAATAAATTCACGATGGCATTATCTATCTATCTATATAGATATTTAATGTTAAAAACGTTGATTTAGAAATGTGAATGTCCTCCAGTCATGGTGGCTCATGCCGGTAATCCCAGCATTTTGGGATGCTGAGGCGGGTGGATCGCTTGAGCCCAGAAGTTTGAGAGCAGCCCGGGCAACATGGCAAAACCCCCATCTACAAAAATACAAAAATTAGCTGGGCATGCTGGTGTGTACCTGTAGTCCCAGCTACTCAGGCTGAGATGGGAGGATGGCTTAAGCCCAGAAGACAGAGGTTGCAGTGAGTTGAGACTGCACCCTGCACTCCAGCCTAGGCAATAGAGCCAGACCTCATCTCAAAAAAACAAAACAAAACAAAACAAACAAAGATAAATGTGAATATCTTTAAAAACCTCACAGTTATTATAGCTGTATTTTGATATTTCTTCATTTTATTTTTAACATCCTAGAAACCCCCAGCAATGGAACCGGCTGGGCTTCTCTTGACCTCTGAGAGGTGAAGCCTTTGGGACCCCCTTACCTAGCTGCTCCATGAGCTTCTTGTAAGCTGGATCGATCCTTCTCATGGACTTTATCAGATCTTTCTTTCGGAACTTAATCTCCACTGTCCCCTCTGGTTCCAGAACACCCCCTCTTAAAAGAGAAGAGGCAGAGGGATGGGGGTGTATGAGGCATTGCCCAGCAAGCAACGGCTAATGGATGTTGGGGGAGCTGGAGGGAAGACAGCCAGAAGATTTGGGGGCCAGTTCTCAGCTCTTTTCCCCTACACATGCTGTGTGTCCTTGGGCGAGTCACTTTCCCTCTCTGGGCCTCCACATCTTTACCCACAGATGTAAAGACTGAGCCAACTATTTAAAATAATGCTTTCTGAACTCTGGAAGGCCCCTTTCCGGTCTAAGAGTGTATGACTTTTTCCATGGCAGCATAACCCTCCTGCTCTCCAGCCACAGTCCTCTCTAACTTTGCTAATTTCTGCTCTCCTAGAGGTGGGGCACTGTTTCTGATCACTTTAAATCTCACAAAAGCACCTTGAGAGCCCAGCGTGGTCTTGTGTGGGCTGTCCTTCCATTTCCAACATACATTTTCTTTTCTTTTTTTTCTTTTTTTTTGTTGTTGTTGTTTTGTTTTGTTTTAGACAGAGTCTCACTCTGTCACCCAGGCTGGAGTGCAGTGGCACTATCTCGGTTCACTGTAATCTCTGCCTCCCAGGTTCAAGTGATTCTCCTGCCTCAGCCCCCCAAGTAGCTGGGATTACAGGTGCATACCACCATGCCCAGCTAATTCTCGTATTTTTAGTAGAGATGGGGTTTCATTGCGTTGGCCAGGTTGGTCTTGGACTCCTGGCCTCAAGTGATCTACCTGCCTCAGTCTCCCAAAGTGCTGGGATTACAGGCGTGAGCCACCACAGCTGGCCTCATTTCCAACATTTTTATTTACCCCTCATTCTCCCCCTGCCCCTTTTTGCTTTTGACAGCTTAGAAGCCCTGAAGAATACTATCAGTAGCTCTGAGCTTCCTGGTGGCCAGCATGAAAAGTTAGCAATGACTCCATTCAAGTGCTGCTCAGTATCCTGAGTCTTCCTGGAGGACTGACCTCAGCAGTCCCTGACAAGGGTCTAAGTGTCCTGAATGCAGCACAAGCTTGGCCCATTTGCCACCATATCATAATGTCTAGCAGAATTAACAAATGACTGAGGGAGTGAACACAGGAATGCTGTGCCTATATTTGGAGCAGAGTGACTATTGAGGCCTTTACATCCTGTGTAGCATGTAGTTTTCACTTCAAAGTCATCAGTCACTGTGCTGTGAACATTATTGTCATGATCCTTTCTGTAAGAATCTCTAGAATAAATTCCTCCTAAGGAAAGTGCCAAGGAGGTCAACCTCCTGCAAAGAACCAGTATCCTCTCATGCAAGTATTCATTCAGTTATTTGTTTAGCCAGTATTTTCTGACCACCTACCAGGAGTTGGGCACTGTGCTAGACCCTGGGATTTAAAACTGAATAAAACATTTCCTATAGGAACTCATAGCTTTGGGAGAAGCTCAGTCTAATGAGAGATACATGGCTCATCATATTTCCCTTTTCATCCTGGCTGCCAGGAAGCTCAAGTGCTTTCGGTCTTTCCTTTTTATTTTTTGATTGCAAACTTCCTTGGGAAGAAGGAGTATAAACCATGAAAGAAGAGACAACATTCCTCCACCACCCACAGGTTCCAGCCACTGCACCCCTCCATGATCCCCCAAGGTCATGGGTTCTCAAGGCTGGGAGAACAAGAAAAGGCTAAGCTGGGCTAAAGGCAACACACCCACCTGCTCTCTTTGTCCGCATACATTTCTATGCACAGGGGGTTGATGGTGGCATCTATGACCACCCAGGAGCCTCCCCGGAGCTCCGCATAGGGCGGGATATAGATCAGGATGGGCTGTTTGTATTGTCTGAGGCCATCCACGATATAGGCTCCAAACTTCAGCACCTGGTCATACATGTCTGAAAAGCAAAGCAGCAGCCTCCCAGTTTGACAATTTCAGGGCCCTCACTCATCCACACACGAAACCCACTGCCCTAGTTGTCCTGGGGGTCCTGAGAGAGCGAGCTCAGCTAGGAGGCTTGGAGAGCACTGGGCTGGGAGTCGGGAGCACTGATCGCTCTCTAAGTGGCCGTGTGACCTTGAACAGGTCATTCACCCAGTATGGGCCTCAGTGGCCTTATCTGTGAAGGCACAGGGAGAAACCAATCTCTAGGATTCTTTCCAACTGGAATTGAAATGCCCTCACCCGTGACTGTCGCCGCCCTGCTCCACCATTTCCAGCAAAGAAAACCCTCGCTAACAGTCACACTGACCCTTCCCCAATGTGCACAGGCAGCATGGCCCTTATTTCCCACCAAGACACATTTCTCCAGGTCCCCAGGCACCCTACATGAAAACAAGAAAGCAATAATAACAGCACTGGCAATCACGCTGCATGCCAGCAATGAGCTCATCAGACCTTTACCTCGGCCCTCTGAGGTT
Source organism: Piliocolobus tephrosceles (assembly GCF_002776525.5). Taxonomy (NCBI): domain Eukaryota; kingdom Metazoa; phylum Chordata; class Mammalia; order Primates; family Cercopithecidae; genus Piliocolobus; species Piliocolobus tephrosceles. The sequence continues at coordinate 106,807,070 of NC_045443.1, read as the reverse complement.
GGTCCTGTTCTTAACCCCCTTTTACAAAGGAGGGAAACTGAGGCCCAGTGATGTCTCCCAGCTAACAAGGACTCACAGCAGGTCTGCCTGCCTCCCATCCAGCTCTGTCCTCAACACCCCAGTGGTCTAACAGCCACTCTCTCCCAAAACATGCTTGGTGGCTTAAAAAGTGCCCACACAATTGTAAGGTCACATGAGGCTCAGAGCCGCTTTCTGCAGAGGGAAGGGCAGAGAAACATCCTCCTCACCTTGCCAAACGGGGAGGTGCCTGCCCAGGGCACCGGGCAGCTCCTGGGGCTGCCCCAGTCATGAGGCTGGACCTCATGGTGTGACCTCTAGAAAGTCACACTTTGCCTCCCTCAGTTCCTCACTTTTTTTTTTTTTGAGATGGGGGTCTCACTCTGTTGCCCAGGCTGGAGCGCAGCCTCAACCTCCTGGGATCAAGCAATCCTCCCACCTCAGCCTCCCAAATAGCTGGGACAACAGGCATGCGCCACCACGCCCAGCTAATTTTTTAAACATTTATTTTATTTTTTGTAGAGACAGGGTCTTGCTATACTGCCCAGGCTGGTCTCAAACTCCTGGCCTCAAATGATCCTTCTGCTTTGGCCTCCCAGAGCACCGGGATTACAGGTGCCTGCCACTGTGCCCCGCAGTTCCTCATCTTTAAAGCAGGGAGGTGGGGCACCTGAACAGTCTTTTGTCCTCAGGGTTGTTGGGAGACACAGCTAAGATGATGATGGGCACAGACTAGGACATTAGCGTCACCACCCAGAGGGTGCTGTCCTGGGTGCTGACCCCAAGGCTTTGGGGTAACCACAGGCAGGGAGGGGCTTACCTTTCATGCCGCCGGAGAACCCCCTCCAGTTGGCAAAGATCATCAGGGGCAACTTCTCCCGGTTGAAGTCCTTGATGGCCTGGGCGGTTTTGTAGGCTGAGTCTGGGAACCACACCTGCCCTGCCTGCTGAATTATCTGGAACACAGAGCTGTGGGGATCAGATGCCTCCGCGCAACAGCAGCCCAGGACCCAGGGATGGCTGCCACAGCCTTGCCCTGGATGGCAGGCGATCTGATCTGTGCTGGCCCCAGCACTAGAGCCAGGGCTCAGAAGGATGGAAGCCCCATCTCCTTGGCTCAGGACCAGGCTTGACCCTCCCATTGCAGCCCAGCAAGGTTCCCGTGGCCCTCATTTACAGGCTCGGAGGGGTGCCGGGCTCGTCAAGGTCACACTGAGCTGGGGGAAAGCTGGCCCTGGGACCCAGCCCTCTGACTCCTGAGCTCTTCTCAGTCTGTGCCCTGGCCTAGCAAAGAAACAGCAACAGGGGCAGGGCAGGAGGTGGGAAGGGTTTCTAGGGACCTGTATCATCTGCTGAGGAAGAAGCAAGAAGGTGCAGCCCTTTATGCAACCCATAGAGAAAGTGTCAGAGAAACAGGCACTGAGCCCCCCAGGGCCAGGGACTGCACTGGGTCCCCTGCTTCTCCACCTGAGCTGGCAGGGCAGGGATGGGACCCCCATGCCCAGGACCCACTCTCAAGACAGTACTGCTGGCTGAAGCAGCAGCCACAGCCCCTGGCCCCCTCACCTTGGCCTCAGAATCCAGGTTGGCAGGGTCTGCAGGGACCGCCACCTCCACAGTCCGCGTCTCCACAGCAATCACTCCCACGGGAATCCCCCCAAGCCTGGAAAATGAGCACTGGTGAGCCAGACCCTGGGCAGCACCCCAGACACATTTGGGGACCTCTGGGTGTGGGGAGTGAGGGCATGTGGAGGAGAATGTTCTTTTTAATCTGGCGGATTATTTTATTGGAAGGCAAAGAAAAAGCCCCAAAATGGTAAGAGCCTTGAAAGGTAGCAGACCTATTGGTGCCCTTTTTGGGGCAAGTACCATCAGAGGAGGGCTGGGATGGTGTGGGGCCTGGAGCAGCATGAGCCACTAGAACTTTCCGTGATGAGGGCCACGTTCTCCATCTGCACTGTCCAATACAGGAGCTGTGGGCTGCACGTGGAACGTGGCAAGGGTGAGGAATGGAACAGGTCATCCTCTGTCACTTTGACTTAGTTCAATTTAAACTGAAGGAGCCGGGCATGGTGGCTCATGCCTGTAATCCCAGCACTTTGGGAGTCTGAGGCAGGAGGATTGCTTGAGTCCAGGAGTTTGAGACCAGCCTGGATAGCATAGTGAGACCCTGTATCTGCAAAAAATAAAAAAATTGGCTAGGTGTGGTGGTGCACACCTGTGGTCCCAGCTACTTGGGAGGCTGAGGTGGGAGGATTGCTTGAGCCCAGGAGGTCAAGGCTGCAAAGAGCAGTGATCACGCCTCTGCACTCCAGCCTGGGTGACAGAGCAAGACCCAGTCTCAAAATAATACTAATAATAATGAAACTAAAGAATCACATGTGGCCAGCAGCTACTACACTGGACAGCATAGGTCTAGACATCAGGTTGCACTTGGGAAGGGCTGAGCGATGTTGAACAGGACAGAGACTCAGCTCAGGATGCCATTACATCAGTTACTTGCTACTGAACTGTGCATCACTACATGGTTCTCATTTACCCTACAAGGCAGGGGTTGGGGACAGCAGTCTTCAAAGTGTTTTCACATGGAAGGTGGAATGGATTTTTTTTTTTTTGCTTTGTTTTTAAAAATATAATTTATTTTATTTTATTTTATGTATTTTTTTTTTTTTTTTTTTTTTGAGACGGAGTCTCGCTCTGTCGCCCAGGCTGGAGTGCAGTGGCCGGATCTCAGCTCACTGCAAACTCTGCCTCCAGGGTTTATGCCATTCTCCTGCCTCAGCCTCCCGAGTAGCTGGGACTACAGGCGCCCGCCACCTCGCCCGGCTAGTTTTTTGTATTTTTTAGTAGAGACGGGGTTTCACCGTGTTAGCCAGGATGGTCTCGATCTCCTGACCTCGTGATCCGCCCGTCTCGGCCTCCCAAAGTGCTGGGATTACAGGCTTGAGCCACCGCGCCCGGCCTATTTTATGTATTTTGAAGATGAAGTCTCGCTCTGTCACCCAGGCTGGAGTGCAATGGTGCAATCTCAGCTCACTACAACCTCCGCCTCCTGGGTTCAAACAATTCTCCTGCTTCAGCCTCCCGAGTAGCTGGAATTACAGGCGCACACCACCACACCTGGCTAATTTTTGTATTTTTAGTAGAGACAGGATTTCACCATGTTGTCCAGGCTGGTCTAAACTCCTGACCTCAAGTGATCCACCTGCCTCGGCCTCCCAAAGTGCTGGGATTACAGGGGTGAGCCACTGCACCTGGCCAGAATTCATTTTGTTAATAAGTAACATATATTCATGCTAGAAAGATAGGAAAACAAACGTTCAAAAAAAAAAAGAAAAAAAACTTGAGTCACCCCACATTACCATACTGTTAGCATTTTCATCTATTTCCTTCTAGTCTTTTTTTTCTAAACAGTTAGAAGTTCAACATATTTCGGAGACTTTTGGATACTGATGTCTTTTTCACTTGGCATCATAAAATGAGCAATTTCTTCCCTTAACATCAAATATTATGAGGAGCTCAAGCAATCCTCCCGCCTTGGCTTCCTGAGTAGCTGGCACCAGAGGCGTGTGCCACCGCAATCACCTAATTTTAAAATATTTTTTGTAGAGATGGGGTCTTGCTATGTTGTTCAGGCTGGTGTCAAACCCTTGAGCTCAAGTGATTCTCCTGCGTTGGTCTCCTGAAGTGCTGGGATTACAGACATGTGAGCCACTGTGCCCAGCTGTACTTTATTTATTTATTTATTCATTCATTCATTTATTGAGACAGAGTCTCCTTCTGTCACCCAGGCTGGAGTGCAGTGATGTGATCTAGCCATGCTGCAACTTCCGCCTCCTGGGTTCAAGCGATTCTCCAGCCTCAGCCTCCTGAGTAGCTGAGATTAAAGGCACCTGCCACCATGCCCAGCTAATTTTTGTATTTTAAGTAGAGATGGGGTTTTGCCATGTTGGCCAGGCTGGTCTTGAACTCCTGACCTCAGGTGATCTGCCCACCTCGGCCTCAAAGTGTTGGGATTACAGGCGTGAGCCACCGCGCCCAGCCCTGGATGTACTTTAGTATTTATTGCCCAAGATGTAAATGACAGCAGCCATTCCCACTTACGGGGTATGTAGGACATTTTAAGTGTTTCACCTATGTTACCGCATCTAATCATCACAATAATCCTTTGGGGTAGAATTATTATCCCTATTTTACAGATGTGGAGGACCAGAGAGGGTGAGTGATGGAGATGGAGCTTGGCCTCAGGTCCAGCACAGAGCCTGGACTTACAGCTGCGACATCGTACCAGGAACCTGAGTGGTAAATGAAGAGGATGCAGCTCTGGGCTCATTATAAGGAGGAACTCTCAGGCAGGTGGAGCTGTCCAAAGAGATGGAGGCTACAAGGCTGAAGGGTGAGCTGCCCAGCTCAGAAAGCATGCAAGCATTTCAGCCTCCCACCAACACTGGCACACCACAGGGCTCCTGTCCATGGCTCCCCTACAGTGGAAGGCAGAGTGCCAGTGTCTGTGAAGTTTTCTGAGGACAGCACACAAGGCCACCTTCTGATGCCCAGTGGAGTTGTTGGCCCTCGTGGCCTGGGGCCTGATTACAGGCAGGGGTCCCAGGCCTCAGGAGGAGGTTGGCTCAGATACCTTCTAAGGGCACACATAGACACTCCAGAAACCATCCCCCAAATTGGTTTTTTCTTTTAGAAAATCCTGAGGCCCAGAAGCAAATTGCCCCTGGAGGTCTGTGGTCTCACACCTGGGGGTCCCAATGCCTGGTGAGCCAGACATGGGCAGCCTGCTCCCGTCTTCATGATTACCTTGCTCGTCCTGTCACCACGGTCTGCGCCCAGGGTGCCATGATTTCCTTGAAACTGCCATGGTCAAAGAATCCGCTCTGCCACGTTCCCTTCAGAGCTGTGGGCAGAAGGGCAGAAGCCTGGGCTGGAGGGCCAGGTGGCTGGGGGCCCCCAGGACACACGTGGCTGCGTAAAATCTCCCTAAGGACAGCCTGGCTTTAACCTCATAGCCCAGATACCCCTTTCTACCTACAACCACACAGGTCCCAACCCCTTTCCCCCCTTCCCAGAACACCTCAAAAGACAAACAAGGCTGCAATAAATATACCAAGTCAAGAATTCAGTCCACACGGAATATCTGACTACCATCGACAGCCAGCCAATTCCAAACATGCTGAGATTCTAATCACAGCCTCTGCCCTCTCTTCCTAAGATGCAGAGAGTGGACAGACACCTCTGGAAGGTGGGATTTCAGGAACGGACCACCTGCCCCAAAACACTCATCCCTCACCTGCTAGCTGCTGGCTGCAGCTTAACAACCACTTAATTGAGAAAAAAGTTTCAATTTCCCAGAGAGAGACAGAGAGAGAATATGATGATGTCAACCACAGCCATCGGTGGGAAGGAAATGATGACTTAAATCCATGCGACAGCATAAATGGCTGTGGCTCTGACCAGGAGGCACGGCCAGAGTGGGAGGCGTCTCAGGCGTGGGAGGCCCGGTACCCAGGCACGCAACAGCCCAACTTCAGCATCTGCTGAGGACTGGCCTGACAGTGAGAAGCTGAACATTTTTTAATTGAGATAAGCAGCCCCCTCAGTGTTTACAGGCCAGAAAGCCCAAGAGAAATGAAAAGAGAGAGAAGGAAGCCACAGGGCTCCTCACACTGGCCGGAGTCTAGCACGCTCCCGAGGGTCACCTCTCCTGCATCGCACAGCCGAGGAGCAGCCAAGTCTAAAGGTAGCAGCATGTGAAATTCTAGATTTGGGATATAGTGACAGGAGCAGCTCAGCTTTCCTGTTGTGTTCTGGTTGCTCAGAATGAAATAATATACCTCCAAGAGAGAAACTCATCCCTTTCAGAGAAAAGGAGAGAATGTGTATACACAAAAATGTGTGTGCATGTGCATGTGTGTTCACGTGTCCACGTATGTGTGTGTGTGTGTGTAGGTATAGAAGAAGCCAAATTGGCCAGGCATGGTGGCTCATGTCTGTAATTCCAGCACTTTGGGAGGCTGAGGTAGGCAGATCACTTGAGGTCAGGAGTTCAAGACCAGCCTGGCCAACATGGTGAAACTCCATCTCTACTAAAAACACAAAAATTAGCTGGGTGTGGTGGCAGGCACCTGTAATCCCAGCTACTCAGTAGACTGAGGCAGGAGAATTACTTGAACCCAGGAGGCAGAGACTGCAGTGAGCCAAGATCACGCCACTGCACTCCAGCCCGGGCGGCAGAGCAACAACACTATCACAAAAAAAAAAAAAAAAAAAAGAAGAGACCAAATTATCTATCCTGTGTAAACTCACAGAGTTCCTTTGTAAGAGAGAATGAAAGAGAGAAAGATGGAGTCTTCTCTTTGAAACTCTGATGTTTCAGCACTGAATTTTCTACTGATGAGACAGTGGGGCAGTTAGAGACCACGGAGCATGGAGCATCATTGGAGGGAGACCATGACCACCATTGCACCCCACCTCCATCTATTAGCTCCAGAAATTGGAGGCTGTTTCCACTCCTTCTGGGTCAATGGCTGAGGAAAAGCCTGGAATAAAATCTCCATTTCTCCACTCTCCCTGCATTTGATTTCAGGTGTACCTCTCTGGGATATGAGAACAAATATCAAGCCTTCTACCTAAGTGCTCCTTTGTCTCAAGCCCTAGAAAGAAACCCAAGACGAAGTCCCAGGCAAAATACTTTAGAACTTACTCGGGTGAGGCCTTCCTGCAAGCATCCACCGGGGGTCGTAGGGAGCTCTGGATGGGAGGAATTCAATTTCTCTGTCAATGGGGTCAGTGGGTGTGATGATAGGGACAGGGCTGTGATTATCCTAAAAAAGAAAGTCAAGTCTCTGCTCAGTCTGTGGTGCTTGTCAATCATGCCTCTGATCAGCACTTTGCTCCTCTGACTATGATTATGCCTGGTTATGCACCAATATCCCCTCCCTAGGGCTCCTGAAGCCACTGCTCTGATTGGAAAATGCCAGATAAGGACTGGCCATCCCATGGATTCTTCCGAAATCTAGTTGATGGACTCCTGAGTGTGCTTCCTGGTTCACATGGCATCACTGATGCTGGGAAGTTAAAGAAACACAGGAAAGGGTTGCTACTGTTATATATGGTCAGATAGGAGGAAAAACATCTTAAAAGAAAGAAAAAGAGAAAAAGAGATTGGTTGCAGAGAGTGGTAACAGATGCCATGCAGATGGGGAAAAGGGGCACTTGGGAATACAAACTGACATTTGTGACTTGGGGTTCTTGGCAGAAGATCTGGAATGACCTGAACTCTGGAAACCCAACCTCTCAGAAATGATTATAATGAAGAAAGACAACCTCACTCATTTGTAAGGAATGTTACAGTTAACCAAGAACTGTGCCCACTATTGTCCCCTTCTTACTTTGGTGAGGACCTATCAAATGCTGTGCTCTAAATATCACTTCACTTAATCATCATGATAACACCATGAGTTAGGTGCTATTATTCCCGTTTCACAGATGAGGAAACAGGCTCAGAAAAACTTAGGGTCTCTCCCAGTGTCTTATAGCTACTGAGGAGGAATCCAGGAATCAAATCCAGCGTGATTGTAAAGCTTGAAGACTCAGAATTGTCCAGTGCTGCCTCTTGTCAAGAGGCAATACTACGTCTTTCTAAAGGATCAACAGATAGCATCCTTACAATGGCATTAGTGCCACCAAAAGAGCAAAGGACAGCTAGTACAGGGCTAGGCGTCAGAGAGAGAAGAAAGAAGGAGTAAGAAAAATCAACCCCAGCCACATGTGTAGTGCCAACCTCCCACACCACCCAGGAGGTGACAGGGACACAATTAGCCCGTGAGCTTGATGATAGAGTCTTCCAGGCTCTAAGCTGCAGGGGGAGTACTGCACCTTTGGCATATAGGACAGCCACTCCAGAATGGTATAAACCCCCTCAAAGTCATCTGGCACGGTGATGTGGGAAACGCCATTGTAATGCATGATCTGAACGCCACCCAGCTGGTTGTTGGATGTGTAGACCTCTCTTCCCAGGACCTGCTTTGACACAACATGGTTAGCAACGTCCTGCACAGCGCAGGGCTCTACCACCTGTTTGGAAATCATCTCAGCACTTCTCAATCCTGGCGACACATTAGAATCACCCAGTGGATTTCAAAAATCCTGATGCTCAGGCTACATTCCGACCAATTATATCAGAATCTATGAGGCTGGGACCCAGGCATTAGTTTTTGTGTTTTGTTTGTTTTTTAGTTTCTAGGTAATTCCAACATGGAGCCCAAGTTGAGAACCGGTAATGCTGCTGACTGCTACCTTGACCATCTCCAAAGCAAAACCCTAGCTAGAGTTTCTGATTCAGCAGGTCTGCAGCAGGGCTTGAGGATTTGCATTTCTAAAAAGTTCCCAGCTGATGCTGATGCTGATGCTGAAGCTGTTGGTTCAAGAACCAGACTTGGAGACTTTGGTTGGGATTTGAGCAGACATTAAGTATAGAGACTTTTCAACATGGAAAATGTTTTAATACAGTGACAATAGTAGAATACAAAACTGTGTATCCACTATAAATTAGCCACATAAAGACAGAAGATGAGAGGGAGCTATACCAGAATGAGAGAAGCTGCAAAATTACTCTTCGGGGGGGGGGGGGGGGGCCTTTTCTAATTTTCTGCAATGCGTTATGGAAATTTCTTTGCTTTAATAATTTCTTTTAAAATATCAGTAATACAGGGAGTTAGATCCACCAGAATAGCCTAAAACTATTTTTTTTCCTCATAAGGAGCCCAGATAACTGCAAATAGGAAAAAAAAGAGTTCTTGTATCAGTAGGAATGAAACTGGTTTCATATTGAGAAAAATCCCCGATCAGAGACCAACGAGAATGTTAAAATGACTCCTGGCCCCCAAGAATCCACTCCGCACAGGCCCCTTTTTCGTCACCTTGTTGAGAGCACTTGCTCCCGTGAGGATGATGTGGGAGTTCTCCACCTGGATCACTCGCTGGCCCAGCCTCACCAAGTAGGCCCCGATCCCAAGGGCTCGGCAGGTCACCTGTGGAGAGAGGACGCCTTCTGAATTCTGGAGAGTGGCGAGGGACCCAGCCCCCACAGCAGGGAAGAGTCCAGGAACCTGCTGGGCCCAAATGGAAGTTATGTTTTGACCAACGGCAACCCAATTTGAAGCCAAACATCAGTAGAGGCAAAAGCCTATTCTTCGGGCCACTTTATTGAGCTTGGATTCCTATATGGAAATAACACAGTTAACAAAGACAGCCGTAAAGACAAGCAGCAGACACTGAACATTTCAGATCTTAAGAGGCTTGTGTGTAGCTCTTCTGAGCTTGGGCATTCATGGGCCATTGCAGCCTCTTAACAACCAAAAGGACACCTAGGAGTGCATGTAAAAACTAGTGAAATTCAAATAAGGTCTGTACTGAGTTAACAATACTGTGCTAATGTCAATTTCCTGGTTTTGATAATGTACTAGGGTTATGTGAGTGCCATGGGGGAAAGGGGGGTGAAGGGTGCTTGGAAATTCTCTGTACTATCTTATAACTTGTGGTGGGTCCTAAACGACTTCAAAGTAAAAAGACTGTACATATAAGCTAGAAAACAAGCCCAAGGAAGATGCTTATGACCAACATTTACCACCTTGGAAACTGAAGATTCAACATTGCATGTAAAAATAAGGCCTTCCAAGGCAGTTTATCATTAAAGAGCACTATTACTCCTGCTGCTGCTGCTGCTGTTAGAGTAGGTAGGTAGGCAGACATGAGCAGGGCAGGAGAGGAAGGCAACCATCAGGTGATAGTTAGGCAGTTGTTAAAGTGTCGCTCTAAAATAACAATTGGTCACAGCTGGCCTCAGGGACAGGCGGGCTCCTGCTAGATGAAAACACCTGAAGCCAGTGATCAGCAGCTTCCCAATCAGATCTCGGTTGCTGGGCAGGTGGGCTCAAGCGTGGCAGAGTTTATCTGCTACGTGACCTGCTTCTAGGAACACTTGACTGGTAAGGGAAGAAGGCCTCCAGTGAGCATGCACACAGCTTCAGTAAACACACTGTGCATGCGGCCCCTCCTAAGTGCTGGCAGGCCACTTGCATGCAGACAGCCCACCCCAAGGGAAGAAACACAAACCCTAGAATCATGCCAACGCATAAAAACCCAAAAGGGTCAGATGAGGCACTTGAATCTCTCAAGTTGCCTTGCTTGGCTCTCTTCCGAGTGTACTTCATTTCGTTCTTGCTCTAAAACTTTTTAATAAACTTTCACTCCTGCTGAGAAACTTGCCTCGGTCTCTTACTCTGCCTTAGACCCATACAGATTCACCACCACAAACACCACCACCACCACCACCACCGCCACCACTACTGCTACTATTGCTAGTACTAGAATTACTACTAGTACTACTACTAGTACTACTACTACTACTACTACTACTACTACTACTACTACTACTACTACTAC
>NC_045443.1:106785480-106796587 GCF_002776525.5 Piliocolobus tephrosceles | reverse complement strand
ACTACTACTACTACTACTACTACTACTACTACTACTACTACTACTACAGTACTACCATAGTACTACAGTAGTACTACTACTAGAAACAGAAAACATTTTTGGAAAGACCATGGGGATGGGATGGGGACTACTCCTTATATGCCAGTTAAAGTCAGATAAAAGTTCTTCTAAATATTCAATACCTTTAAAATGAGATTGGACCCTGATTCAAACAAATCACTAGAAAAGGGTATTTTGAGACAACTGTTAAACCACACTGGGTTCCAGTGATACTGCTGATTCTGTTGGATGTAATATTTGTATTTATGTTTTTAAAAAGCAGGGGAAGAGGGTGGGAGTCCTTATCTGTTAAAGATCTACCCTTACACTTTGGGAGGCCGAGACGGGCGGATCACGAGGTCGGGAGATCGAGACCATCCTGGCTAACATGGCTAACATGGTCTCTACTAAAAAATGCAAAAAACTAGCAGGGCAAGGTGGCGAGCGCCTGTAGTCCCAGCTACTCAGGAGGCTGAGGCAGGAGAATGGCAGAAACCCGGGAGGCGGAGCTTGCAGTGAGCTGAGATCCGGCCACTGCACTCCAGCCTGGGCGACTGAGCAAGACTCCATCTCAAAAAAAAAAAAAAAAATCTACCCTTAAGTATTTGTGGATGAAAAGACATGATGGGGGCTGGCTTTAAAATACTCTAAAACAGGGTGCAGGGGATGGGAGTGAGACTGAGGAAATAGCAGTGGGGCGTCATGTGGTACCTGTAGGAGGTATGTGATGGGCACATGGAGTTCATTATTGATTCTCTCTAATTTTGTGACTATTTTAAAGTTTCTATAATGGAAAGTTGAAAAGTAAGAGAAAATAGAAGAGGACTCACCAAGCTAATGGTGACGATCTCTTCGTAAGCCAGAGAGGACTCCCCAGCAATCATGCCTGAGCCCCTCAGATTCTCCACGCCCAAGCCATCATCCTTTCCGATGATATCTGTGATCATGTATCTTCAAAAGCAAACACAGGTTAAAGGCTGGGCTCTAGCCCAGAAAAATCCAAGGTGGATGCATTTTCCAAGGAGGGACTGACTGGGCAGCAAGGTGAGAGACTGGAAGCAGACAAAGCATCCAGAGGCAAAATGAAATTGGCATCTAGGACCCTCACAATGGGCGCTGAGATTTCTAAAAGGGTAAGTATGGAATCAACAATCATCACCCTGCTCTGTAATCCCAGCACTTTGGGAGATCGAGGTGGGCAGATTGCTTGAGGTCAGGAGTTTGAAACCAGCCTGACCAATATGGCGAAACCCCATCTCTACTAAAAATACAAAAGTTAGCTGGACATGGTGGCACACGCCTGTAATCCCAGCTACTTGGGAAGCTGCGGGAGAAGAATAACTTGAACCTGGGAAGTGGAGGTTGCAGTGAGCCAAAATTGTACCACTGCACTCCAGCATGGGTGACAGAGCAAGATTCTGTCTCAAATAAATAAATAAATAAATAAATAAATAAATAAATAAATAAATAAATCATCACCCTGCTCCCATGTGTGAACGGAAAATAAAAACTAGGACCACGATTCACAATGCCAAAAGGAACAATTTAAGCTGAAGCTGAGTCGTGCAAGCTGCCTTTCCTTTCGTTCCTTTTGTAAGCAGATAGATACAGATAAAAGGTGAAATATCTCCACAGGTAGTTCCTCTATGTCCACCTTATCTTATAGAAAGTGCTGACTTACTGAGCGCAAGAATACATAACCGACTTTCCCTGCCTGCGCTTTTTCTCTTGCAACATGTGATTACCAGAACTTCCCTCTTTCCCCTCCAGGCTGCTTTTCTCCTTTAAATACTGAAGGCCTCCAAATCATCTTTGAAGAAAGGCACAGGCCACAGATGGTTTCTATGGTTCCGTGTTCTTTGCTTCTGGATGTGTCCTTAACCTTGGCAAAATAAACTCAATTGATTGAGACCTGTCTCAGATACTTTTTGGTTTATACAAAAAAAAGATGTCTGCTTGAGCAAAGGCCGTCTCAGTGAAATGTCACCCTCAGCCCATATTCCTCCAATGGTCTCAGAGAGATGCGGGTACAGAGAGGAAGCCTGTTCACAATCAATCAATCAAAGATTTCAGGGCCACATAATAAGCATGAGAAACACTGTCCAGCTAGCCTCTGTTAGAGATTCACAATGCACTTTAGCATGTGTGATGGTTAATATTGTCAACTTTAGGATGCAAAGTATTGTTTCTGGGTGTGTCTGTGAGGGTGCTGCTAGAGGAGATTAACATTTGAGTCAGTGGACTGGCAGAGGAAGACCCACCCTCAATGTGGGTGGACACCATCCAATCATCCAGCTGCCAGAGCGGCTAGAAAAAGCAGGCGAAAGAAGGTGGAGTAAGCTGGCTTGTTGAGTTTCCTGGCTTTCATCTTTCTCACACTCTGGATGCTTCCTGCCCTCAAACATCAGACTCCAGGTTCTTCAGCTTTTGGACTCTTGGACTTATGCCAGTGGTTTGCCAGGGGCCCTCGGGCCTTTGGCCACTGAAGGCTGCACTGTTGGCTTCCCCACTTTTGAGGCTTTTAGACTCAGACCAAGCCACTACTGGCTTCCTTGCTCCTCAGCTTGCAGACGGCCTATCATGGGACTTTACCTTATGATCGTGTGAGTCAATTCTCCTTAATAAAGTCCCTTTCATATATACATATATCCTACTAGTTCCATCCCTCTGGAGAACGCTAATACAGCATGCTACAGGTACTGAGAAGGCCTGCAATAAAGATGTTTATGAGATCTCATTTAACCCAGTGTTTCCCAAATTCATCTGACTATGGAATTTCCCCCCAACTTATCACTAACATTGCAAAAAAACCCAGTCTGGGAAATCCTGAATCAGTTAATGCCACTAAGAAAAACATAACTTGTGCTGGAAAAGATAGTAGCCTCTGAATGCTCTCAAAGAACAGACCTCTCTCTGTCCCACCCATGCCTTCCCAGTTTGCCAAGTCACCGCTACATCAGTTTGATCATAAAAAGTGAGCCTGCAGCTCCTAGTAGATTCACGAGAATCCAATCTCATTCTCCCTGCATGAAGTGCTATTTTTGTGAAAGGAGTCACTTATCTTAGAATGACAAGGATGGATTCACCTTGGAGAGTATAACAAATGTTTAAGGCATCAGTGCCCCCAACAGGCATTGGTTCCCATCATACAAACACCACCACCCTGCTGGAAAACATCGCCACGAGCCCCGAGGAAAGAAGACAGCTGAAATTAACCACAAGCAAAATTAAGGAGCTACCTGATAAGTTATTTACCTGGATTCTCCTCCTTCCTCGATGTGTTTACAGTGGACAGAGTTCAGGGAGCTGATTCTGGTGTAGTCTTGGGGAGTCAGGTACAGGTATTTAAATCCCTTAAAAAATATTTTAGTGAGGCTATAAATCCAGTTCCCTGCACTGAAAGCCACTGTTTTTTTTTTTTTTAATGTGAACATTGTAGGGATGGATGTTAATAACATGTTAGTAACATGTCAATGACACATTAATACATCTCATGTAAATACCATACTAATAACATCCATAAACTGAAGTTCTGCTTTGAGCTAAGCTCTCCTCTAAGGACCATCTCATTTTTATTTCTTATTGCCAGCACCCCAACATGAAATTTTAATTTTCAAGATACACTGTTATCCACTGTTTACATACTCTGTATATGTATATATGTTAACAAATATTTTATTGCCACCCCAAAAATTATTTTTCTGTCTTCTTGGGGGTAGTGGGCAATACCACCCCCAGAGAAAGCATGCTCTGAATGGAAAGGATGACTGTCCCCTGTCGTTTCACATCTCAGAATGCGCGTGTTTCCCCCATTCATCTTGCCTTTGATGGCAGCTGGTATCTATACAACTCTCCGAAGATTTTTTTTTAATTGAGGTGGGGGGTCTCACTCAGTTGCCCAGTCTGGAGTGCAGTGGTATGATGATCACAGCTCGGTGCAGCCTTGAACTCCTGGGCTCCAAGTGATCCTCCCACCTCAACTTCCCAAGTAGCTGGGGCTGACTACGGGCATGCACTATCACACTCACCTAGTTTTTTAATCAGTAGAGACGAAGTCTGGCTATGCTGCCTACGTTACCTAGGTTGGTCATGAATTCCTGGCTTCAAGCTATCCTCCCACCCAAGCCTCCTGGGTTGCTGGGATGACAGGTGTGAGCCATAATTCTAAGAACACTATGGGGCCAGGGAGTTGACACAATCACGTCTGCATCCTCAGTGCGCACTGCATTCAGGAGCACACAGTATATATCAGCTCAGGGTTTATAGACTTCTTTCATTATTCCCATAAGGAGCCTTTTTATATCTTTTTTTTCTAATCACCATTCCCACCCCCCCCACAGTGAAATGTTAATATCACTGATATACTGTACACCTATTTATACACCACATGTATATCTGTGCTTTATACATAAGTGAGATTTTTTTTCACCTCTTGCTGGTGCTAGCACTCCCATTGAAAATATAGTAGCAGCTGAGCAGAATCACCCTGCCCCGCCAGCTTCACGACGTACTTTGTGGGGGTCTTCTGGGTCCACCCAAGCCACGTGGAACATGTGTTTGATCTCCTCTGCCATGCCAATACGGGCGCCACTGTTGGCTGCCACGTAGATTTTGGGAATGCCCTCTGCCCGGGCCATCTCGGATGCCCGCAGGTACAGAAGGTCCTCCCCAGGGCCAAAGGATCCAATGCGAAAGGTGATATCGTTGCCGATGACAATCACGTCCCGTCCTTCCGGGTACTCCTGAGTCTTAAACCTCATTTTGAAGGCCACCATGCCCACCTGGCAAGGGGATGAATGCAAAGGAAAATGAGTTTGTTTCTCTGGGAGAAAACTTTTTATTTTAGTTATTATTATTATTATTATTATTATTTTGAGACAGAGTCTCGCTCTGTCGCCCAGGCTGGAGTGTAGTGGCCGGATCTCAGCTCACTGCAAGCTCTGCCTCCCGGGTTTACGCCATTCTCCTGCCTCAGCCTCCCGAGTAAGCTAGGACTACAGGCGCCTGCCACCTCGCCCAGCTAGTTTTTTGTATTTTTTAGTAGAGACGGGGTTTCACCATGTTAGCCAGGATGGTCTCGATCTCCTGACCTCGTGATCTGCCCGTCTCGGCCTCCTAAAGTGCTGGGATTACAGGCTTGAGCCACTGCGCCCGGCCATTATTATTATTGTTTTTGATACAGGGTCTTGCCCTGTTGCCCAGGCCAGAGTGCAGTGGTGCAATCATAGCTCATTACAGCCTCAACCTTCTGGGCTTAAGCAATCACCCCTGCCTCAGTCTCTCGAGTAGCTGAGACTTTAGGTATGCACCACCACACCTAGCTAATTTTAAAATTTTATGTAGAGACAGGTTCTCACCATGTAGCCCAGGCTGGTCTTGAACTTCTGACCTCAAGTGATGCACCCACCTTGGCCTCCCAAAGTACTGGGATTACAGGTGTGAGTTACTGCACCTGGCCCAAAAATATTTTTAAGGGGGCGACTCCAGCCAGGGGGTAGGCTCTGCTGTTACCTCATTTCCACCAGGAAGTCGGTTCATCTCCACCAGCTGGCCCTGAGAGTCCAACACCAATTCAGTGTATGTCAGGATGTCTTTGGGATACTTGTCTGGGGAGCCCCACAGTTTAAAGAGAGCCTGGGGAGAGAAGAGGAAAGAGAAAAAGCTTGAAGTCATCAGTAGGGAGGAACTATCTTTCCCAGATGGAGATGATGTGTCATGATTCTGGGTGAATTTTGTAGTTCACTCTTTTTTTTTTTTTTTTTTGAGACGGGGTCTAGCTCTTTCTCCCAGGCTGGAGCGCAGTGGCCGGATCTCAGCTCACTGCAAACTCCGCCTCCCAGGTTCACGCCATTCTCCTGCCTCAGCCTCCCAAGTAGCTGGGATTACAGGCACCCGCCACCTCGCCCGGCTAGTTTTTTTTTTTTTTTTGTATTTTTTAGTAGAGATGGGGTTTCACCGTGTTAGCCAGGATGGTCTCGATCTCCTGACCTCGTGATCCACCCGTCTCGGCCTCCCAAAGCGCTGGGATTATAGGCTTGAGCCACCGCGCCTGGCCTACTCTCTCTTTTCAAATCATGAAATATTTAAAGCACCCATCCAGTGGCTCTGTCAAATCTTGATTTTTCCATAGTTGTTTAAGGTATTTGAAAGAAAGACGAGAGATGCGACAGAAGCCCCAGCTCATTCTTCCTCCCACCTCCAACCCACAGGTGACCATTCCCTTGAATTCAGTGCCTACCAGTCCTATGCACGCTTTTCATCTATTTTCCTTTATCTTGTATGCATACATTGCAAACACACAGTATTATTTTGCACTGCAAACTTTAAATAAATGGTACCACACTGGACACATCCTTCTGCAAATTACTCTTCCCGCCCCCCACCCCCCACTCTTATTGCCCAGGCTAGAGTGCAGTGGCGCGATCTCAGCTCACCGCAACCTCCACCTCCTGGATTCAAGTGATTCTCCTGCCTCAACCTCCTGAGTAGCTGGGATTACAGGGATGCACCACTGCACCCGGCTAATTTTGTATTTTTAGTAGAGATGGGGTTTCTCCATGTTGGTTAGGCTGGTCTCGAACTCACAGCCTTAGGTGATCCACCCACCATGCCCTCCCAAAGTGCTGGGATTACAGGTGTGAGCTACCACGCCCAGCTGCAAAAATACTTTTTCTACTCCTCTTTGAGAGATTTATCCACATTGATAAATTTAACTCTGGTCTGCTGTTCAGTTTTCCATTCTCTCTCTTTCTCTCTCTCTTTGTATATATGGAGATACAGACATAGACACAGACAGACAGCCGGGCGCGGTGGTTCACGCCTCTAATCCAAACACTTCGGGAGGGCGAGGCGAGCAGATCACCTGAGGCCAGGAGTTTAAGACCAGCCTGGCCAACATAGTGAAACCCTGTCTCCACTATAAATTAAAAAATTAGCCAGGCACGGTGGTGCACGCCTGTAATCCCAGCTACTCCAGAGGCTGAGACAGGAGAATCGCTTGAACCCTGGAGGTGGAGGTTGCAGTGAGCCAAGATCTCGCCACTGCACTCCAGCCTGGGTGACAGAGCGAGACTCTGTCTCCAAAAAAAAAAAAAAAAAAAGATAGATGTGTACACACACACACACACACACGTGCATACACCTAGGAGTGGAATTGTAGAATTTCTGGGACACAGGGAATGTGAAGCTTCAACTTCACTGATATTATTGCTCCCAGTGTTTTTGAATCCCTTCACAAGCACAGTAAGAATGTATAAGGACTCTTCTGCTCCATATATTCTACAGCATTTGGTCTTGTAAAGTTTTTTTGAGGGTCTTGTGTCACCCAAGCTGGAGTGCAGTGGTGTAGTCATGGCTACACCTCACTGCAGCCTCAAACTCCCAGGCTCAAGTGATCCTCCCATCTCAGCCTCAGTAGCTGGGACTATAGGCATGTGCCACCACACCAGACTATTTTCTAAATTTTTTTGTAGAGATGGGGCTTTGCCATGTTGCCCAGGCTGGTCTCGAACTCCTGAGCTCAAGCAATCTGCCCACCTCAACCTCCCAAAGTGCTGGGATTACAGGTGTGAGCCACCACACTGGCATGTACAATTTTTTAATGTTTACTCAACTGCTGTGTGCGAAACCATATCGTGGTACTAACCTGTACTTCACTGATTATTAGTGAAGTGAGTGCCTTTTAATATGTTTATTAACCATGTGGGTTTCTTTTTGGCAAGCTTTCTGTTTATAACCCCTACCCCTATTTTGTATGGTTTTGCTTTCTTTCCTCATTGATTTATAAGCGTTCTATAGATGAGCTACTTCTAATCCCCTGCTGATCATAAGGCACCAAAATGTATTCTCCCAATCTGGGACTTCTCTTTCCTCTTTTGCAGGAACAACTTTTAAGTTTTAATGTAAATTTATGGGTCTTTTCCTGTATAGCTTACGCTTTTCACTGCCTCCAAGCGGCTTTAATCCTCTTAAAAGTTTATTTTTGTTATTGGATGTGGCAGAGATCGAAGTTTATTTTTTCCAATCAGATAAGCAATTTCCCAAAGATCATCCCCTCATTCACAATCCCGCCTCCACATTCTATCAACATTCTATTTCTGAGTGGGCCTGAGTCTAGGCTCCCTGTTCTGTCTAGTTCTGTCACACCACCACACTGTCTTAATTACTGTTGCCTTAAAATACAGTGATGACATCTGCTAAGATGACTCCTCCTGACTTTGTTCTTATTCAAAATGGTTTTTGCTATTCATGAGCTTTTACTTTTCCATATGAATTTTAGGATCAGCCTCCAGGTTTCACCAGAAAAACTCTGGAATTACATAGAATTTGTTAATTTGATAAAAATACAACACTGAATCTTCCCATCACTCGTGAGCATGGTATATCTCTCCATTAATTTAGGCTTAATGTCACTCAATGAAGTTTTAAAATTTCCTCCATAAAGATCTTAATTTTTTATTTTTTCCTAGATAAACTTATAGTCTTGTAAATGGCCTTTTTTTGGTCCAATTACATTGTGCAATTACTGCTAGTCTATTGCAATTACAACTGATCTATTGCAATCGCAATTATCGATTGCAATTGATAATAATGCAATTATTTTTTGTACACTGAAATCTTATGTCTAGCAATCTTGCTGTATTATGTAACTGCTTCTATAGATTCTCTTGGATTTCTTATAGAGACATTTAGATCATCTGCAAAAAAAAATCATCATTTTGCTTTTTTTTTTTCCTGTCTTTACACTTCATTTCTTTTTCTTGGTTATTGCGTTGTCCAGGAACTCCAGTAAAAAATGTATAACAGAAGCTGCGATAATGGACATTTCTGTCCTGTACTTGTCTTTAAAGAGAATACTTCTAACATTCCACCATTGGATTCTATTCATTTTGGGTTAATATCCTCTATCAAGATAAATAAATTCCCTTCTATTCTTAGTTTGTTAAAAGCTTTTATTATAAATACATGCTGTCTTGTCAAATATTTTTTACATCTATTAAGATAGTTAAGTTTTTTCTTAATCTATTAATATGGTAAATACATGAATAGACTTCCTAATATCAAATCATATAAGAAGACACAGGATAAACTCTACTTTGTCTAAACTTTAAAAAAAAATCATTACTGGATTTCATATGTTCATATTTTATTATTTTTATGCCTGTGTTCATAATAAAATAACCAATTTCCCTTTTCCTGAAGTCCCTACCTGGGGTTAATGTTAAGGTAATAACCTGAAAAAATGAGTTAAGAAGCACTCACCTTTTAAAAACTCTCTAAACAATCTAAATACAGAGAGAACTATCTGTTTCCTAGAGGTTTGGTAAAATTGTTACAAAACTATCTGGGCCCAATTTTTAAAAACGATTAATTTCTTTAATGCTTATAAGTATTCAGATCAGATTTTAATTTATTCTATAGCCATTTTTGATGAGATCTATTTTCCTTGGAAAATTTCCACTACATCTAAGTTTTCAAATGTATCGGTCATCCATAGCATTCTGCTTCTTTATCTAAAAAAGAGACAATGGATTTGCTCCTGGTTTAGTCACGTTTCTTCCCTTATGGCTCTTGAGGTCAAAGGCGAAAGGATACAGAAAATGACATTCTTAATCATAAGAGTTTCCACTTACTAAGTACCTACTGAATACACATACTTTCCCAACAACCTTATGTGGTACGTACTGTTATTATCCTTATTTTACAGAAGAGGAAACTGAGGCCCAGTGAGGTGAACGAACTTGGCTAGGGACAACAGGAAGCAGATTCAGCATTCGAGCCGAGGCCTGAGTGACTCTAAAGAGCAGCTTTTCCTACTCTTCCGTATCCTCTATACATGAGGCATGGGCACAGGTAGGAACAGATGCCTCCTGCCTACACTGGAAGGTCCCTGACCTCGGTTTCATGAACGTCATTCACAAAGCAATGGTGGGAAGTAAAGAGACATTCATGTCACCAATGTCAGTGGTTCAGGCTCCTTTAAAGTCCCAATGGCATAAACATATAAAGGCATAAAAAATACTTAAAGAAAATGCACCCAAATGTTCTTTCAGGCATTGATGGTGGGAAAATTACATATGAGTAAAATTTTATTTCCTTATTCTTACCTTTCCATAGTTTCCTATGTATACTTTAATCATCAGAAAAACATAACAAAACATTATTTTTTTGTTTTTGAGACAGAGTCTCACTCTGTCACCAGGGCTGGAGTGCAGTGGCGCCATCTCGGCTCACTGCAGCCTCCACCTCCCAGGTTCAAGCGATTCTCTTGCCTCAGCCTCCCGAGTAGCTGGGACTACAGGTGCCCACCACCATGCCTGGTTAATTTTTGTATTTTTAGTAGAGACGGGGTTTCACCATGTTGGCCGGGCTGGTCTTAAAACTCCTGACCTCAAATGATCCACCTGCCTCAGCCTCCCAAAGTACTGGGATTACAGGTGTGAGCCACTGTATCCAACCCAAAACATTATTTTTTAAGAGTAGACTAAACATTACTCAAAGGCAGTGACCCCCTCCTCTTTCCCAGAGCTACCTAGACTTCGAATGGTGCCTGGCAAGTAGTAGGTACTTACTAAATGACCATTAAAAAGACCAGAAGGAAACACATCAAAATGTTAAGCAATTTGTCATCAGAATATGGGAATAGGAGTTATTTTTTCTTTATTCCATCCTTCTTTATTTTCTGAAGTTTCTATATCCTATTACTCTTATCATTGGGATAAATTAGTCTTATTTGAAGAAAAATACTATGAAGTAGTTCCGAACACATTAATTTCTTTTTCTTCAATGAAGACCTTGTTCTTTTTTTTTTGAAGATGGGGTTTCACTTGGTCACCCAGGCTGGAGTGCAGTGGTGCCATCACGGCCCACTGCAGCCTCGACCTCCCAGGCTCAGGTGATCCTTCCTGCCTCAGCCTTCAGGTAGCTGGGACTACAGGCATGTGCCACCATGCCCGGCTAATTTTTGTATACTTTGTAGAGATGGGGTTCTTAAACTTCTGGGCTCAAGCAATCCTCCCTCCTCAGCCTCCTAAAGTGCTGAGATTTTTTTTTTTTTTTTTTTTTTTTT
>NC_045443.1:106728380-106785080 GCF_002776525.5 Piliocolobus tephrosceles | reverse complement strand
TTTTTTATATTTTTAGTAGAGACAGGGTTTCACCGTGCTAGCCAGGATGGTCTCGATCTCCTGACCTCGTGATCCGCCCGTCTCGGCCTCCCAAAGTGCTGGGATTACAGGCTTGAGCCACCGCACCCGGCCAGTGCTGAGATTACAGGCATGAGCCTCTGCATATGGCAAAACCTTGTTCCTTAGACTAGGTTTTTTTTTTTTCTTTGAGACGCAGTCTCGCTCTGTCGCCCAGGCTGGAGTGCAGTGGTGCGATCTTGGCTCACTGCAAGCTCCACCTCCCGGGTTCACACCATTCTCCTGCCTCAGCTTCCAGAGCAGCTGGGACTACAGGTGCCCGCCACCACGCATGGCTAATTTTTCTTTTTTTTTTTAGTAGAGACGAGGTTTCACCATGTTAGCCAGGATGGTCCCGATCTCCTGACCTCATAATCCTCCCACCTTGGCCTCCCAAAGTACTGAGATTACAGGCGTGAGCCACTGCGCCTGGCCTAGACTAGGTCTTTAGAAGGAGATTTAAGGATGGGCTTTGGTTCTGGTGGAATCTGCTGTGAGGACCCGGGTGGTACTGCGTCTGAGCTGCCGGACTTGCCTGCCTGAATATTTCTGGGAAGTCATAGATGTAGGTAGTTCCCAGGGACTGGGCCTGGAATCGCTTGGCCTGGAGCAGATCCTTGGTGACGTAGGGAGTATTGATCAGCATCCCGTGCTGGGGCCCTTGCTTGTTGCCGAAGGAGTGAAACATGATCTGGACCAGAAAGGAAAGAAAACAGAGAGTGAGAGAAAATCACACTATTCCCCCCATTTGTTTCTGCCCAGTCCTCAATGAAAATGCAGATGGGGGAAGCAAAGCAGGTCGTATGGCATAACAAAGGGAGTGCCTGCGCTAGGTAAAACTCTCTTCTTCACCACTGTGGAGAACCAGAGCAAGAAGGGACAACAGGGGCTGCGGATACACAGTTCCAAAAATACAGCGATCAGTGCACCACACACTCCCAACAAACAGGCGTTCATGGAAACACTGGTGATATCCGAACGTGGTCCATGTTGGCGTGAACAGTCCTATGCCAACGTCAATTTCCTGTTTTGATGACGTACAATGGTGAAGTTCAACATTAACATTGGGGGAAACTGGGTGAGAATCCTCTGCACTATTTTTTTTTCCCTCTGTACTAATTTTGCAACTGCTTGAGAGTCTTCAGTCTTCAATTATTCCAAAATAAAAAGTGCATAGCCAGGCACAATGGCATGTGCCTATAGTCCCAGCTACTTGGGAGGCTGAGGCCAGAAGATTGCTTGAACTCAGGAGTTCAAGCCCAGTCTTGGCAATATCTCTTTAAAAAATGGCATGTATATATACATATATATTTATGTACACACATATGAATTTAACTGGCAGTCAAAAGAATATTTAATTCACTTTACAAAAGTCCTAGAACACGGTTGGGAAAAGTATTTCCCTAAGTGAACCAATCTGAGGACTGCATTATAGTCAACCATAGCAGTGTACAATTTATCCCAAATATGGCCATATGGCCAGGTGCGGTGACTCATGCCTATAATCCCAGCACTTTGGGAGGTCAAGGCAGGCTGATCACTTGAAGTCAGGAGTTAGAGACCAGCCTGGCCAATATGGTGACACCTCATCTCTATCAAAAATCCAAATATGGCCACAGAATGGATTAAACTTGGAGATTCACTCTCCTTCTTAGGTGAATGAAAAACCAAGATTCAAAGGCTAACATATTTAACATAACACTCAGAGGGGGCTACCCCAACCCAGAATGACAAGGCAGAGAAAGGCAAGACCACCTCCAAACGCCTTCTTAATCTACAAATTGATGGCCCAAGCAGCCTGCTTCTGCTTTGACTTAGACCCCCATGGCACGAGCCAGCCTTACATTTCCAGATCTGGAGTCAGTCACTTCTTTGTAGAGGCTGATGTCCAGGTAGTAGCCCGACTCATTGGTGATGAACAGGCGGATGGGAACAGCGCTGCCGGTGGTGGTCTGGTGTATGTTGATCTTGACTTCAGCCTGCAGCACGCGGAGTTTCCACAACCGGCTGCCGTAGCGCATAACCATGGAGCGCACGGACTCCTCAATCTGCCCCAAAACACAGCAATTCCAGTTTTCAGGGCCCAGACATCCCAAGGACATTTGTAATAGCACTGATACTAATAAAAGGATGAGATACAAAGAGTTTAATAACAAGCAACGGCTCTTGCTAAGCATTTAAAACTCTTTACCTCACTGCGCCCTTGTAAGTAGTCAAGAGAGGTGAGCTTTTTTATCCCTCATTGACAGATAAGGAAACTGAGGCTGATAAGTGACTGAGCTACTACTGCTACGTTATACTATCTTTACATGCCTTTGACTCAAGACATTGAACTGCTTCCTTCTGGAACTACGTGAACTAGTGAGGCCAGAGCAGCTGCATGGGTTCCCTGAATCCCCCAGACACCAAACGATGTATCAGGACTTCTCTTTTTAATATTATTGTATTAATTATTTTTAATAATATTAAATAATAAAATAAAATATATAATTTATATATGTTGTTTTGTTATCAATATTAATTTTATTAATTATTTTATTTTTTAATTTTTAAAATTTTTAGTAGAGATGGGGTCTCTCTATGTTGCCCAGGCTTCTCTTAAATTCCTGGGCTCAAGCAATCTACCCACCTCAGCCTCCCAAAGGACTGGGATTACAGGCGGGACTTGTTTCATTCCAGACCACCATAAAAATCTGTCTGCTCGTGAAGAGCCACCTGACACGCAACACTCAACCACAGACCTCACGGTCTCACGCCTCTCCCCACCCACATGCAGTCCCCAATGCAGCCTAGAACTAGGGAAAAGACAAATGTTTGTTTTGCAACACATTTTGAGCATCCTTGTCATCCTTAAAGTAAAGCACTCACGTGCAGGGCATGGCTAAAACACAGCTCTAGAATTGAATGGCAGAAGGTTTGTTCTCCTCCTGCAGCAACCGAGGCTCAAATATGCATGGATTCATCCTGGAATCCAGGTCTCGAGTGGCAGGACACAATACCCTGAATCAACACGGCTCAGAGGGTGAACCCAGAGCCCGGTGAAAGCCCCCCCGCAAAGGCGAGACCTTCAAGGGGTCCATGATGACAGTGGGCACGAAGTTGAGGAAGATGTGGTTGCAGTCGGTGCGCACGCTGGTGTTGTTGAACGCCACCTCCAGCTCGTCCATGGCCTCCAGGAGCAGCCGCTCACCCTCGTTCTGCAGGTACTCAAAGGAGGCTTCCTGCCAAAGGGCGGGAGGGGCAGCAGCTCAGGCCAGGGGTGCAGGTCCACTCCCAACTGGCAGGAAACTCAGCCCCAAAGAGGCAGAGGCAGGAGGAAAACATTCCCCTCCTCCAAAAAGTGTTCCAGGCAAGAACAGCAGAGCCCTGCCACTCAGAGGTGAAGGGACTGCAAAGCTGTTGAGTGTATTGACATGTGTCCTATTTTCTGCATTCTGACAGTTTGACACCTGGTGCCTTGCTGACCCTGGATCACAGCTGGAGACACAAACCACCTGCCCTAATTACCCAGGGCCAGATCCCTGAGAACTAGAGACAGCTTCTACACCCCAGGGTCTGCTGAGATGATTCACAGCCAATCCTAAACCTGTTTACTCAGCCTCACCCTTTTCTTCTCCAGGAAACCACAATCAAGGCTCTCACCCATGTCTTCCATGTCTTCCCTTCCGTCCCTCTGCTGCCTGACCAACCCCAGAGCCTCCCCATGTGGCCCCGTGGCAGGGACAGCCCCTTCTTCTTGGGAACTGTGAGTAAGAAACTGACTTTTTGATGGCAGTTTTCTCCTGATCTGTTGGCCTCACCATACCTCAACAATAATAAAACCTATTAAAACAGCTTGACCAGGCGCAATGGCTCACACCTATAATCCCAGCACTTTGGGAGGCCGAGACGGGTGGATCAGTTGAGGTCAGGAGCTCAAGGACCAGCCTGGTCAACACGGTGAAACCCCGTCTCTACTAAAAATACAAAAATTAGGGCCGGGCGCGGTGGCTCACGCCTGTAATCCCAGCACTTTGGGAGGCCGAGACGGGCGGATCACGAAGTCAGGAGATCGAGACCATCCTGGCCAACACAGTGAAACCCCGTCTCTACTAAAAATACAAAAAATTAGCCGGGCATGGTGGCGGCGCCTGTGGTCCCAGCTACTCGGGAGGCTGAGGCAGGAGAATGGCATGAACCCGGGAGGTGGAGCTTGCAGTGAGCTGAGATCCGGCCACTGCACTCCAGCCTAGGCGACAGAGCCAGACTCCGTCTCAAAAAACAAAAAAAACAAAAACAAAACAAAAACAAAAAAAAACAAAAAGTAGCTGGGCATGGTGGTAGGCGCCTGTAAACCCAGCTACTCGGGAGGCTGACACAGGAGAATCGCTTGAACCTGGGAGGCAGAGGTTGTAATGAGCTGAGACCGCGCCACTGCATCCAGCCTGGGTAACAAGAGCAAAACTCTGTCTCTAAATAAATAAATAAATAAATAAATAAATAAATAAATAAATAAAACATCTAGTTGACTGAGGTAGCAAAAAACTGCAGTTAGCTTAACATCAACAGGACTGGGCGCAGTGGCTCATGCCTATAATCCCAGCACTTTGGGAGGCCGAGGCGGGCGGATCACCTGAGGTCAGGAGTTTCAGACCAGCCTGACCAACATGGAGAAACCCTGTCTCTTCTAAAAATACAAAATTAGCCGGGCATTGTGGCATGCACCTGTAGTCCCAGCTACTCGGAAGGCTGAGGCGGGAGAATTGCTTAAACCCCGGGGCGCGGAGGTTGCAGTGAGCCGAGATCGCGCCACTGCACTCCAGCCTGGGCAACGAGAGCAAAACTCCGTCTCAAAAACAAAAACAAAAATATATGTGTACATATATATGTGTGTGTGTGTGTGTGTGTATATGTGTGTGTGTGTGTATATATATATCTATCCATCAATAGGGGATTAGTAAAACAAAAACAAAAACAAAAAACAACAATTACACACGGTACATTCGTGCAAGGAAATAACATGGGGTGGACCATTCTTTATTAACAAGAAAGAGGTCCACAAGTAACTGACCAATTAAAGAATAACATATTCAAATGATCTGTCCACTCTGAGCTCTGATCTGCAACTTATGCCTACAACTCTAGGTTTTAGGGATGGGATTATGTCTAGAAACAGTCAACAATTGAGCTGGCCCCTCAGTGACAGGATTCTGGGTCCACGCACTAGGTTCTTAAAAACAGTTTTCAGTCTTATTTAAAATTTTCACAATATAATCATGGATTACTTCTCTTTCTTTTCATGGATTACTTCTCTCTCTTTCTTTTCTTTTCTTTCTTTCTTTCTTTTTTTTTTTTTTTTGTTTTTTGTTTTTTGTTTTTGGTGATAGGATCTCGCTGTATCCCCCAGGCTGAAGTACAGTGGCTCCATCTTAGCTCACTGCCACCTCCACCTCCCGGGTTCAAGCAATTCTCATGCCTCAGCCTCCCGAGTAGCTGGAATTACAGGTGTATGCCACCATGCCCAGGTAATTTTTGTATTTTTAGTAGACACGGAGTTTCACCATGTTGGCCAGGCTGGTTTTGAACTCCTGACCTCAGGTGATCCACCCACCTCAGCCTCCCAAAGTACTGGGATTACAGGCATGGGCCACTGTGCCCGGCCATGAATTATTTTTCTAAATGCAAGAAACAATGGAAAATGATCACTCAGGTGGCAAATGTAAGAAATTCCCTGCACAAACCAGTATTTTTCTATCCTGGAAATTTTCTTCTCATGCACAGAGATCCACATAATACAAGAAACAGATCCAAGTGCCACCAGCCTGGACGTGATCACAGGCCACTTTGCTGTCCGCCTCCTGCCCTGGACTGGAGCATCACAAGGGCAGGACCCTGGGTGTCTGGTGGACTCTGCATCCCCAGTGTGCAGCCCAGGCCCCAGCACAGAGCAGGAGTGTAAGGAAGGGAGGGCTAGGTTCTGAGAGAGGAAGAAACGGTCTGAGACGTCTTGCCTTTGTAATCAGGTCTGAGTGCCTGATGATGGCGCGGATGAAGAACCTATGGTCCGTCACTTCCGCCCCTTCCTTCACCTTGGCAGCACCCAGGTAAAGGTGCATCTTGTGGTTGGCACAGGGCACGGCAGTCAGATCGAAGTTACGCATCCGGCTGAGCTCCAGTTGGAAGGCCAGGGCAGGCTCCAAGTGACGGTAAATGCGATCTTCTGCAAACTGTAGGCAGACCAGAGAGAGAAGACAGACACACATACACAGTTTGATGTTGGAGCTGTGTGCCTGCTTGGTCCACGCCCTACTCTGCAGACCCCTGGTGTCCATGGGTTTGGCACTCAGGAATGCAGCATTCATGACGTCCCTTAATTGTAAGCTACGCCCAGGGCTCCAGATATTTGGGGTTTTGCTAAGATCTGAGGAGAGCTACAGGCACTGCAAGCCTGGTGTGCTGGGTGCAGCGCTGGCTCCTGGGGGAGCCTAGCTAGTCCGTATCACCTGCCGGCGTGACCAGGCTGTTCTCCATCTGTCACAGCCTGTGGCAATTCTCATGAAGCCACTAACCCCTGGTTTCTTGGTGGAAATTGGTTCCCAAAAAGAAAGCAACTGACAGTACTGGAAACTAAACTGAAAAAAAAAAAAAAATGAAGGCTTTAAGAAAAGGATGAGTCTTAGCTAGAAAAATAAAGCTTTGGATAAATGAAAATGCAAAATGCTGAATTTGGTGGGGTCTTGAATCAGTGCTGGGAATGAACCTACCTGTTCCACAACAGGGACTGGTGAACATTTTCTTAAATGGCCAAAGAGTAAATGTTTTAGGCTGATGGATCATACGGGCTCTGTCACAACTACTCAATTCTGCTACTGTTAGAGTGAAAGCCAGAGCAGACAATGTGGAGTCAAATGGGTGTGACTGTGCTCCAATAAAACTTTGTTTGTAAAAACAGGCAGCTGGTCTGCAAGAGAGTTTGCCAACCACTGTTCTAGAAGAGCGTAAGAAAAAGAGTTTGGAAAAAATGTCTTACTGAGTACATCAGCAAGTACTGAAATTATTCAAGCAAGACAGAAACCCGTAGTGAGGCTGAAAGGGCAAGATTCTCAGGTCTGAGTGCCATGCAGGGAACAGAGGGCTCTCAGTGGAAATACAATCCCAGAGGAAGACTGCAGTCTACACAAAAGTTGCTACATTCTTGAATATGGGGATGCCTGAAGGACTGCAGATTATATTCATGAATACCAAAGATGCCAGGGAGCTGGGAGGCACAGTGGCATGCGCCTATAGTCCCAGCTACTTGGGAGGCTGAAGCAAGAGGATCACTTGAGCCTATAAGTTTGAGTCCAGCCTGGGCAACATAGTGAGACCCCATCTCTTTTTTTTTCTTTTCTTTTCTTTTCTTTTTTTTTTTTTTTTTGAGACAGAGTCTCACTCTGTCACCCAGGCTGGAGTGCAGTGGCATCATCTTGGCTCACTGAAACCTCTACTTCCCAAGTTCAAGCAATCCTCCCACCTCAGCCTCCCAAGTAGCTGGGACCACAGGCTTGCACCACAATGCCTGGCTGATTTTTTAATGTTTTTGTAGAGACAGGGTCTCACTATGTAACCCAGGCTGGTCTAGAACTCCTGAGCTCAACCAAACCTCCTGCCTCAGCCTCCCAAAGTGCTAGGATTATGGGCATGAGCCACCACGCCCGGGCCCCATCCCATCGCTTAAAAAATTAAAAAAGATGCCAGAGAAGAGAAAACATCATTACTTTTGGCCATACCTCATCTCTTGCTCTGAATGTGAAAAACTTGGGAAATTCTTTCTGCAAAAAGAAATCCACACACAAGATAATTAAATCAAGCAAGATGCACTGAAATATTTACATACTTATTTAGTGATTGTAAATGATTACATTCACTTCTAGAATGAATCATTTGGAAATCCTTCTGTTTTCTAATGATTGATCTCTTTCACCCAAATCTACAAAATAAATATCAAATAAATGGCACACACCAAGGCTTGGAGAATGGAAAAGACTCACGGAGATGAACTGTGAACTAACCTCTTGGGCAATCAGGAATGTGATTCGTCGGAGTCCATAATCCACAAGGATATTTTTCTGCATTAAAAACCAAAGACACAATGGAATATTATTTGGCCATAAAAAGAACTGAAGTATTGCTGCATGTTACCACACAGAAGAACTGGTAAACATTACGCTAAGTGGAAGATGTCAATCATAAGAGACCTCCTGTGGTCTGATTCCATTTATATGAAATGTCCAGAAGAGGCAAATCTATAGAGACAGAAAGTAGATTAGTGGTTGCCTAGGGCTGTGGTGCGGAGAGGGTTTTGGGTCGGGGACAGAGGGGAGTGACTGCTAACAGGTACAGGGTTTTTCTATGGAGTGATGAGAATGTCCTAAAATTGATTCTGGTGATGGTTGTGCAACCTGGTGAATATACTAAAAATATGCTAAATTGTACACTTTTTTTCTTATTTCTTCTTAAAAAAAAAAACAAAAATGGGATACATGTGCAGAATGTGCAGGCTTGTTACACAGGTATCTATGTGCCATGGTGGTTTGCTGCACCTACTGACCTGTACTCTAAGTTCCCTCCCCTCGCCCCCCACCCCGACAGGCCCCGGTGTGTGTTGTTCCCCTCCCTGTGCCCATGTGTTCTCAGTGTTCAGCGCCCACTTATAAGTGAAAACATTTAGTATTTGGTTTTCTGTTCCTGTGCTAGTTTGCTGAGGATGATGGCTTCCAGCTTCATCCATGTCCCTGCAAAGGACATGATCTCATTCCTTTTTATGGCTGAACATTGCCAATTCACTTTAAATGGGTGAATTGTGTAGTATGTCAATGATGTCTCAATAAAGTTGTTCTTTAAAAGATAATTTAAAAATATCACATTGTACATTGTAAATATATATAATTTTTTTTTTGAGACAGGGTCTCGCTCTGTCCCCCAGGCTGGAATACAATGGCACCACAGGCTTACAGAGCAACCTGCTGTTACTGGCCCACTTGGTCATCAATCTAAGTAGCCATTTTAAAACTGCCATTTTCTGGATTATTCCAACAAAAACATTCCCAGAAAATCTCCCAACTATTTATTGGGTGTGCCCTCTGTACCTGGGACTGGCTAAGTCATGAATATACCTTGTAATCGAATCACTGCAACACCATGAGTGACAGAAATGCTCCCCCCACGTTCAGCCACATCTGCCCAAGGTCGCCAGCTATGAGGCGAGCAGAGCTAGCGTGGGAAGCCAGGTCTGTGGCTCTGAAGTGCTCAGCAGGCCTGCCTCCCGCAGGGCTGCCTCAACGAGCCTAGCCCCTCCTCCTTCTCCAAGAACCCCCACCAAAACCAGAGCCTTGCCCAGAGTACCTTGGACTGTACGAACGTCCGTAAAATCGGCACCAGTTCCTCATCCTCCAGGTGGTCTGCACACTGGATGGACACGTTCAGAATGTGGATGGGGTCTTCTCTGAGGCTCTGAGAGGGAGAAGCAAGGGGTAGGGCTGGAAAGCCTGGGGGCCATGGCCCACCCACTCCCTAGGTTGCTCCCCGGGCTTAGACGCTTACCTTGCAGTCATCCTCGGAGTACAGGGAGGTGCGGGCCTCGCTGAAGAGGGGGGTGTCTTTGGGCACATTGGCGAAGCAAGAGATGACTTCATCAAAATTTCTGGGGGTGAGGGTAGAGAGGGAGGGCTGAGGGGCTGCTGACCCATGGGGATGAGGTCAAGCTTCCAAGTCAGGCAGCAGGAAGCGCCAGCCCCTCCCAGTTTCCCAGCCAACACCCTTTGATCTTATCCAGCTCTCCAGAGCTCAGGAGGTTTCTGTCTACTTTGTCCAAAGCACCCGTGAGGGGGTCCTTCCCAAAAGGGAAGAATGAACCTAAGTGATCTGTGATCAGGATACAGGGAAGGATTCCAACGCTTTCGGGCATCAGCTGGGCTTGGATCAACTCTTGGCTCCCATTTTTACTGGCTGGGAGATCCTAAAAACCTCACATCACCCCTGAGTCAAAGAAAGGTAATAAGAGTAATCCCTAGGACTCATGAGGCTGTTGTGAAAATTCCACAGGACACTGCAAGCACAAAGCAGAATACACAGTGAAAGGCTGAAACCAGACCAGTACAGTAACCATCGAGAGCTAACATTTAGTCACTATTTTATCTGCATACCAATTATACTTTAAATATGTTATTTCACATATATTCTCTCATTTAATTCTCATGGCGCCCCTATGAAGTGGGTCCTTTATTGTTCCCATTTTACAGACGAGAAAGCGAAGGTATGGGGAGGTTAAATATTTTGCTCAGTCTCTCAGTTAGAAAGCACAAAGCCAGAATTCAAACCAGGCAAGCTGACATGCAGGCTCACGCTCTTGGCTACGATGCTATTATTATTCTGTTGTTATTGATGTGCTGTGCCATGTGTCTGGCTCTCTCCCACCCCATCTGTCCAGTGAATGGTTGGGGGGATTCAAGGGAAGCCTGCCCAGCCCCCATGCTCAGGGTGTTTGGGAGACCGGGCCACGCTGGGTACCTGGTGAAGTCCTCGAATCTCCTGAAGGCTACCATGGCCCCCATGCGCTGGCACAGTGGGGAGAAGCCGCTGTCCATGAAGAGCTCTGTGCTGTGCCTCAGGAGATCAGGGTTGGTGATGCTGATGGGCACGGTCATCCTGTAGGGTGATGGCAAGTGGGGGATGAGGCAGCTACTTGCAGACCCAACTCTACGAGCTGTTCCTGCTCCTGAAGCTTCAGTGAGCTGGACCAGATTTAGAGCTCTTCCAAAGGGGGGCTTAAAATGGGCAGAGGATAAGACAACGGCTGGGGCCAGGGCCTGAGGAGGGTCTCATCTGATCCCTCAGGACCTGGTGAAGAGTAAGAGCTCAACAAATGTAGGAATCAATGATTCATGCATGAGAGTCCAGTCCCAACACCATCCCAAGGGGAGCCCGAAGCGCTGAACTTGACCACAGAGAAGAAATACTCCCAGCATCAATTTCTCCTGGAGAAATCCACCAGCCCCAGGCAGCCGGTGAGGGAGTCAGGCTTGTTCCTGACAGATACTCCAGTCCTCTGCTCCCTCTAATCCCTCCCCCTCCATCAAACTTGTCCTTGAGACAAAGTCAGCAGCCTTCTGGAGTTTAGACGATGATGCTCCCAGAACTGGCTGCTCACCAGCAGCAAATCTCAATGGGCCACCTGAGGTTGTTAGAATTGGGCCTTGGAATCAGGTACTGGAGGGGTAATCATATGGTGTGCAGGAAGTCAACACAGCAGGCCCCACACTGCTCTTCTGAGAAAGGAGACCTGCTTGCCCTTGGCTGGCATCTGGGAACTTGGACTTCGGGAAGGTTCCTATCATTCCCTGAAGGTGATAAGGGTGGCTCACTGCGCCTCACCCGTTTACACAAACAGTGTGGTTTATGCTGAACACCGGCTTTCTTCTGCAAGCCTGAGATTTTGATGCAGGGCAGAGGGTGGTGTGACCAGCCACCAATCCCTGGTGCAGAGCTGGAAGACAACCCTTCACTTGTGTTGTCACAACTCCTTGCTGGGGAAATGAAGTGCGCCCTGCGTAGTCCACTGGGGGAGGACCCTGGCAGCGCACCTGCTTTCCTCTGGACTTCGCCCTGATGCCTTCTGCCTTGGCTAACTGCTTGGTATCCTTGCCCCGTAATGAGTCAGAGCTATAAGCATGACTACGTCCTGAGACCTGTGAGTTCTCCTAGGCGATGATTGAACCTGGGGGTGCTTTTGGGGACCCTGACACAGGTGTGTGCATTCCTGTTGGGTGCTCTGAAATCATGATCATGGCCCCTCCGCTCTCTGACAGCTCAATCCAGGGGTCACAAACTTGCAGTGGCAGTGTGGCTGAATGCTGCTCACAGAATGACTTTGGGCCATGCAGCATTTTAATAACATACATGAATTAACATGCATTCATGTATTCATTTAACATGAACCACCTGTCCCCACTGAAAAATGGAAGGACTTCAGGTCAAAAAAAAAAAAAAAAAAAGATTTCCTGCTTCTGCTGGAAAAAAACAATGAGAAGTCTGGCTGTGATGGTCAGTTTCCTGCAGGGCAACAGTGGGCAGAGCTAGGACAGCAGCCCCATAGTAGGGGGATGTAGCCAGTTCCCACCCAGCGCAGAGGTCCAGGCTGCAGCTGGCACAAAGCCCTGCCAATCTCTCACCTGACCTTCCCTTGGGTCTTGGTGACCTAAAGCACCATGTGCCTGGCCCTACACACACAGGTGTTGAGGGCCAAGCTGGGCTGTCTTGGGGGTAGACTTTATTCCTCATGGCTCTTTATGGAGGCATCAAAGGGCTGGGTGGTGGGGGCACCCACAGGCAAGGTCTCTTCACAGGCCCAAAATACATTTCTGGTACTGACAGCACTTGTGAGAATCTTAGATGGCGAGGAATCCCCCAGGGTCCTCGATGTCTCTCTGGGTCAGAAAAGGACCCTGTGCCCATACTGAAAATCACAACCAATAACCTGGATACACATGCAGATCACAAGGCATGACCCACAGCCCTCAGAAGAGCCGCCCTTCCCTTCCTAACAGGGCTGAATTGCTGAGACAATAAGATCAAAAGAGAAGGCCAGGCACAGGGACTCGCGCCTATAATCCCAGCACTTTGGGAGGCTGAGGCAGGAGGATCACTTGAACCCAGGAGTTCAAGACCAACCCAGGCCACATAGTGAGACCCCCATCTATGCAAAAAAAAAATATATTTTTAAAGAATTTCCAGGTGTGGTGGCGCAAGTCTGTAGTCCCAGCTACACAGGGAGCTGAGGTGGGAGGATCACTTGAGCCCAGGAGTTCAAGGCTGCAGTGAGCTATGATCATGCCACTGCTCTCCAGCCTGTTTAGACTCTGTCTCTAAACAAGCAAACAAAAAAATCAAAAGAGAAAAGAATTCCTTCTCAGGAGTAGACAGCTACAAAATATCTTATACCACCACTGCTCCCCAAATCCCCAGAATGACCCCAGGCTGCAATCAGTCTGTCCCCTTTCTCTCAATGGGGTAAAATGTCACAATCCTATTTTTGGAAATAAGCAGGGTAAAAACAAATAACTAGGAAAGGCAGTGCCTCCTGGGGAAGCCCCCTTGTCTTCATCCAAAACATGGCAGCACCTTTCTTCTTAAAACCAGCAGGAAAAGAAAGTTAGTTTAAAAATCCCAAGAGGCGGCCGGGTGCGGTGGCTCAAGCCTGTAATCCCAGCACTTTGGGAGGCCGAGACGGGCGGATCACGAGGTCAGGAGATCGAGACCATCCCGGCCAACACGGTGAAACCCCGTTTCTACTAAAAAATACAAAAAACTAGCCGGGCGAGGTGGCGGGCGCCTGTAGTCCCAGCTACTCCGGAGGCTGAGGCGGGAGAATGGCGTAAACCCGGGAGGCGGAGCTTGCAGTGAGCTGAGATCCGGCCACTGCACTCCAGCCTGGGCAACAGAGTGAGACTCCGTCTCAAAAAAAAAAAAAAAAAAAAAAAAAAAAAAATCCCAAGAGGCCAGAAAAATCCCTGCTTCACCAAAGCATGAACTCTATTGCCTGTACAGATCTGATCAACTGAACTCCCAAATCACAATGACATCACTGCAGCCACAGGCAAGGCCTTGGGCACCCCCATAAGAACCAAAACCAGAGGGGCGAGGGAGCGTAAGAGAGAACGCTTTGAATCCCAGGGAGACATAATTACTTTAAGAGAAGGTATCGCACTCTACCTGACCTAAATGGTATTAATACTTTGGGTCCTGAAACAAGATAGATTGAAAAAAAGACTGTGAGTGAGGAACTCAGACACATCAGCTATTCTTAGGTGAGCCAGGCACGGTGATGCCTGTAATCCTATCACTTTGGGAGGCCGAGGTACACAGATGATTTGAGGTCAGGAGGTCCAGACCAACCTGGTCAACAAGGTGAAACCCCATCTCTACTAAAAATACAAAAAAAAGTATTGGGGCTTGGTGGTACATGTCTGTGGTCTCAGCTACTTGGGAGGCTGAGACAGGAGAATCGCTTGAACCCAGCGGGCGGAGGCTGCAGTGAGCTGAGATTGCACCATTGCACTCCAGCCTGGGTGACAGAGTGAGACTCAATCTCAAAAAAATTAAACAAAAGATGTTCTCAGGTGAGAACACTGAGGGGGTCTACTGAACTACAGCTCTTGGACAGCAGACTACAGTGGACACAGACAGGACAGTGTGGGTGCCTCCGCACCGGGCTCAGAGGGCTGCTGAAGGCTGTGGAAAGGAATTGGAGGTGAGAGTGTGGCCTGGCCTCAAATTCCCACTCCACATGTACGAGCAGCTCAGCCTAGGTCAGGTGACGGCCCTGGGCCCCCATCTGTAAAATGAGGATGAGAACACATTTTTGGCTGACAGAGGATAAGAACTGAATAAAATAAGAGTGTGGACTAGGTGCCATGGCTCACACCTATAATCCTAGCATGTTGGGAGGCCGAGGCAGGTGGATCACCTGAGGTCAGGCGTTCAAGACCAGCCTGGCTAACGTGATGAAACCCCATCCCTACTAAAAATATAAAAATTAGCCAAGCATGGTGGTGCGTGCCTGTAGTCCCAGCTACTCGGGAGGCTGAGGCAGGAGAATTGCTTGAATCTGGGAGCTGAGATTGTGCCACTGCACTCCAGCTTGGGCAACAGTGCGAGACACCATCTCAAAAAAAAAAAAAAGAAAAAAAAGAGTATGGGAGCGCTGAGCAGAGCGCCCAGGCCAATGGCATGCCACTAGATGGCAATAACAGAGTTAGTCATGGTTATCCCCGGGATCACTCACAGTCAACAACTTTCTTTGTGCCAGGCACTGTCTAAAATGCTACCTGTGCCTTATCTCATGACTCTTCCCAATGGCTTGGGTGGCAGTGTCCACTAGAACTTTCTACCATGACAGAATGTTCTAGAACTCCACTATCACATAATAAGGCAGTCATGAGCCACACAGTATGACTGAGAAGCTGAATTCTTTTTTTTGAGATAGAGTCTCGCTCTGTCACCCAGGCTGGAGTGCAGTGGCACAATCTCAGCTCACTGCAACCTCTGCTTCCCAGGTTTAAGCGATTCTCGTCCCTCAGCCTCCTGAGTAACCTGGGATTACAGGGGTGTGCCACCACGACTGGCTAATTTTTATATTTTTAGTAGAAATGGGGTTTTACCAAGGTGGCCAGGCCGGTGTCAAACTCCTGGCCTCAAGTTCCTGATCTGCCCCCTTCAGCCCTCTGAAGTGCTAGGATTACAGGTGTGGGCTACCATGGCTGGCTCATTTGCCTTCTTTGTTTTTTCTCTGTTTTTTTTTTTGAGACGGACTCTTGCTCTGTCACCCAGGCTGGAGTGCAGTGGTACAATCTCAGCTCACTGCAACCTCAGCCTCCCGGGTTCAAGCAGTTCTCCCTCAGCCTCCCGAGTAGCTGGGATTACCGGTGCACGCCACCATGCCAGGCTGATTTTTGTATTTTTTTTTCAGCAGAGATGGGGTTTCACCATGTTGGCCAGGCTGGTCTCGAATTACTGACCTTGTGATCCACCCACCTCGGCCTCCCAAAGTGCTGGGATTATAGGTGTGAGTCACTGCGCCTGGCCTCTTTTTTTTTTTTTTTTTTTTTTGAGACGGAGTCTCGCTTCTTCGCCCGGGATGGAGTGCAGTGGGGAAATCTCGGCTCACTGACTCACTCCACCTCCCGGTTCAAGTGATCCTCCTGCCTCAGCCTCCCCAGTAGCTGGGATTACAGGCATGTGCCACCACACCCAGCTAATTTTTGTATTTTTAGTAGAGACGGGGTTTCACTATGTTGGCCAGGTTGGTCTGGAACTCCTGACCTCAAGTGACCTGCCCACCTCGGCCTCCCAAAGTGCTGGGATTACAGGCGTGGGCCACCGTGCCCAGCCCATGTGCATTCATTTTAATGTAAATAGGCACACATGGCTACTGTACTGAACAGTGCAGGTGTAGGAGGTGGGCTCTGCATTATCACCATGTTAGAGGGGAGAAAAATGGCGCTGCAGGGAGCTCCCAGACGGGAAGCGCTTATTGCTGATGTCTCCCCAGCAGCGTGTCCAAACACACTTGCCAGGTGGTTCCAGAGACAGGACGACAGAGGTCGGGGAGAACAGAAACACAGGCCATCCCTGGGTGTGTCTCATTCCATACCGGTTTGGGTGGGAGGAGGGCAGCATGAACCGGAATTCTACCACGCAGGTGCCATCCGGGAGCTGCCGGTGCTGCAGGCTGTTTAACTCGTAGGCGATGTAGGCCCTCCGCACGTAAACCTGACAAGGCAGAAGCACACGGACGTTCTCTCAGGGGGCACTGCAGTGTGTCCTCAAAAGCTGAGGGCACTCACAGGGAAGGGGTACCAGAAATGACCTCTAAAAGGTCTATCTCTAGCGGGCCGGGTGCAGTGGCGCAGTGGCTCACGTCTGCAAAAATTAGCTGGGCATGGTGGAAAAACAAAACAAATAAACAAAAAACCCCAAAAGCATCCTAGAAAAATCTCTAATTGACACAAATAGTATTTAGCACTTTAAAAAGTAACTATAAGCCAAGCATGGTGGCATGCACCTGTAGTCCCAGCTACTGGGGAGGCTGAGGCAGGAGGATTGCTTGAGCCTAGAAGTTCAACTCCAGCCTGGGCAACATGGCAAGACCTGTCTCTAACAAAACAAAAACTGTTTTTAAAGTAACTACAGAAGAGGTATATTAGGTCTCACTGTTAGAAACAAAGAGTGAGGCCTGAGAAAGATTCTTCCAGAGGTGAAACCCATAGAGGGATAAAAGCTGCAGGCCCAGGAGACCCTGTGGCTGTAACACACTAACAAGCCCAAGATGGTCTCCATGAA
The DNA here is from genome assembly GCF_002776525.5 of Piliocolobus tephrosceles. NCBI lineage: Eukaryota > Metazoa > Chordata > Mammalia > Primates > Cercopithecidae > Piliocolobus > Piliocolobus tephrosceles. The sequence goes on along the minus strand of NC_045443.1, from coordinate 106,768,166 downwards.
GACGAAGACCCAGTAAACCTTCTCACTGTGTGACTCACAGGCTCCCAAGGATGCAGAAGAGAAAGTGGGGGCAACAGGGGACTGAGACTGAGCTCAGAAGATAAAGAATATTGGAAAAACTACTGCCAGCAAAGCAGTCCCAGGTAAAAAGGCCATGTTAAAAACACAAGACATCATCTCAAATTTTCTTAAAAGGATTCTAAAAGGGCAGATTTATTGGGAGGCTGAGGCAGGCAGATCACTTGAGGTCAGGAGTTCCAGACCTGCCTGGCCAACATGGTAAAACCCTGTCTCCACTAACAATACAAAAATTAGCCAGGTGCGGTGGTGTGCCCCTGTAGGCCCAGCTACTGGGGAGGCTGAGGAAGGAGAATCACTTGAGACCAGGAGGCAGAGGCTGCAGTGAGCTGAGATAGTGCCACTGTACTCCACCCTAGGCACCAGAGCGAGTCTCAAAATAATAATAATAATGAAAGAGCTGATTTAAAACTCTGATTTCCTGGAACCAACACAACACCTCTTGGTTCCTGAATTCAAGAAGACCTGAATTGTTGCTCCCAAGGGTAAGACCACCTGGATCACCTGGCTCTAATCTGGGTTTTGCTACCATCCACGCCCTTCTACCTCATCACTTGGGGGGCAGGGGGTTCACCTTAAGTTGTCACCTGGGTTCCTCTAGCTCTGGCAGTTCCAAGCAGAAAAGTCTTTCAAAGGTATTTAATGCATGTGAGTCAGAAAGTTTAGATGAGGTGCCTCAGACTTGGCTTTCAGGGATTAGTATTTAATGTGCCCTGCCTGGAAGAGGCTGGAATGACACATGAGACAGCAGTGGTGACTAGCATGGAATCTGGAATGAGACAGACCCAATAATGCAAAACCTGGTTCTGCCACTTTCTGGCTGTGTGACGTTGCGTAAGTCGCTTCACCTCTCTGAGCCTCAGTTCCTTCCTCTGTAAGAAGGGACTATTAACATACCTACCTTGTATAGAAAAGGATAGGATCACATTCACAAGGTGTGTGGCCTAGGGTCAGGTGCATGGTGGCAGAAGTGAACAGTAGAACTGGCACAGTCAGTGCTGTTCTCTGGGCCTCTCCTGCTTACCTCCAAGGACGCCATGCACACGACTTTGTTAGCGTGATAGAAGAAAGCAGGCAAGACGTCGAAGATGGTTGTTTCTGAAATTATTAACTTCTATAGGAAATGAAAAGGGGAAACAAGGAAAAGTAAATGTAAACAAGTTTCAGGTTTTTCTTTGTTTTTGTTTATTTGAGATAAACTGGAGTGCAGTGGTGTGATCATAGCTCGCTGCAGCCTCAAACTCCCAGCCTGAAGCGATCCTCCCACCTCAGCCTCTTGAGTAGATGGGACTACAGTGTGCGCCAACATGCCTGGCTCTTTTTTTGTTTGTTTGTTTGTTTGTATTTTTTGTAGAGACAGGGTCTCACTATGTTGCCGAGGCTGGCCTCAAATTCCTGGGCTCAAGCGATCCTCCAGTCTTGACTTTCCAAGGGCTGGGATTACAGGCATGAGCCATCTGCGCCCAGTCAGTGAGTAAGTTTTTTAATCACCAGTCTGATGAGTGGGGGCGGTGGAAACAGGGAGAAGTCATGCTTCCACCACTAAAAGCAATCAGTGCCCTGCAGTGCACTGGACTCCTCCCCTATTTAATCACGGGAGATTAAATCACGTGAGAGCTGGAGAACTCTGGGATGATGGCACCTGGGACAGGTCTCCCAACAGGCACTGAGGGGGTACCTGAGAGCATGTAAATGAGCCACAGTCCAGGAACAGGGAAGATGAGGCCATCACTCAGCCATGGGAGGGCTCACAGCTTCCACATATGCTCCATTACAGCTGAGGTTTGTCAACTGCACCAGGTGAGCCCCCGCTGCTGTCACACTGTCCTTCCTGCAGGACTGGGCTCCATGCCCACCTCTCCTAGAGTCTCCCCAGGTGCCCCCTCGGGCAGCCCTGGCCACATTGGGCTAAACTGCCTGCATCTGTGACTGTGCCCTGCCCCCCACTGAGCACCTGAAGGGGCAAGAGGAGCCGTTTCCCCAGAGGCCCCCACCTGGGCCACAGTGTGTGCTCTGTAGAAGGTGAAAGGAAGGAGACGGGGCTCACCTTGAGGTTCTCGGGGCAGAACTGATGGCCGTACATGTCAATGGCAGACAGGAAAATGGACTCCACCTGGTTGTGCCGCAGCTCATAGGAGGGGAGGTGGGAGGCAATCAGGATCTGCAGGGGGAGGGACGGGGCGGGGTGCTGGTGTGAGCCGACCTCCCAGGGCAGAAGGCAGAGGCTCGGACACGGGCCGGCAGCATGGTGGGACTGTGCATGGTGAGGGCTGAGCATGGTAGGGGCCGCGCAGGGGGGTGGGGGGAAGCGCATATCATGGGGACCGCACCCCAAAACCCTACCTGCCGGGCTCTGAGGGCCACTTTGCAGTGCTCGCTTTTGCTCAGCTGAGTGAGCTCATTAAGGATGGAGGTCAGCTCGTCCGACAGGGAAGGGTCTGGGCCACACAGCTCATCCTTAAGGGACAAAAAAAAGAAGCCAAATGGCTTTTCTCCGGCCCAGGGAAACATGCAGCACTCATCTCGGCTGGGGAAGCGCCCGCCCCAAAAGCCAGGCAGCTGCTCCGTTCTCCAGACAGGCCCGGCACAGCCTGATATGCAAACCCTCACCACTTTCTCCTGTCATTCACTCATTCATTCATTCACTCACTCACTCACTCGGCCACCCATTCATCCACCCCAAAACATGCCCTAAATGCCTGGTAAGAACAAACAAATACAACCAAAGCCCTGCCTACATTACTATTAATAGCCAGTCATAAGGCCAGGTGTGATGACTCACACCTGTAATCCCAGCACTTTGGTGGCTGAGGCAGGAGGATCACTTGAGCTCAGGAGTTTGAGACCAGTTTGGGCAACAGGGCAAAACCTCATCTCTATAAAAAAATATATAAAAATTAGCCAGGCATGGTGGCACGTGCCTGTAGTCCCAGCTACTCGGCATCCCTGGGGAGGTGGAGGTTGCAGTGAGCTGAGATTGCACCACTGCACTCCAGCCAGACTCTGTGTCCAAAAAAAAAAGTCAGTGATTATCAGGTGTATACTGTGTGCCAGGTGGCTAGTAAACAGCTAGACCCTTTGTATACAACTCCCCAAATTCTCCCACCCCCATGAGGAGTTACTTATTTTGATTCCCATTTTACCGATAGGAACACTGAGGCTCAAAGAGGCAATATGCCTCACCCCAAAGCCACCAAACATGTGCAAGACAGAGCGAGATTCGAACACAGGACTATTCTGCCCCCAAAGCCTCCCGCTCTTTCCCCTACACATTGCTGCCTGACTTAATGGGTTCACAGTTTCAGAGGAGAGGGACGTGGGGTTGAATCTTACAGGAGGGAGGAACAGTGTGTCTGTGTTGCATCCCTCCGCTCTGCTTCTGAAAGAAGAGCCTTTCTGCTGGAGACCAGGGCTGGGTGCAGCCGGTGTTCGCATCTACTCTTGTGCCCTAAGTGCATGCGGGGCATGGGAACGGCTCAGCGCAGGTGCTCCCTAACCACCCACTGAAGACAGAGCAATGAATGCTAAATACCAGAGCTCCTGAGCAATATGCCCCCATTCCCTACCCCAGGCATCCACTAAGCCTGGTCTTCCAGAGGTCACCAGACGGTACAGCTATGGGGCATTTTTTTCTACATGTGTTTCTGCCATTTTCCTATTCTAATGAACCGATACTGATTTTATCATCAGAAACAATTTTCACATACTGATATTTCATACACAAACACACAGGAATGTCAATGCTGAAGAAATGTGGTAGGAAAGTGTTCTAAATCTCCTCTCCCTTCTCTGATTTGCTTTCTATTACCAAACAGTGGTGGCGTAACTCTCCACCAATCCCCTAGGCTTGTGGCTCCCAGGGCAGGACAGCACAGGTGCTGGCCAGCAGCTAGACTGGTGGTTTTCCAAGAGGTGGAAAACTCAAGAGTTGTTTGTGTGAACATTTTTTAAATTCCCACACACACATCTAAGTGTGAACGTTAAAAAATCTGACCATTGCCTTCTACATACAAATAATAATAATAATAACAATAATAAAAATATTTTTCTAGGCAGGGCACGGTGGCTCATGTCTATAATCCCTGCACTTTAGGAGGCCAAGGTGGGCAAATTACCTGAGGCCAGGAGTTCAAGACCAGCCTGACCAACATGGCGAAACCCTGTTTCCTACCAATACTACAAAAAAATTAGTCAGTTGTGGTGGTGCAGGCCTGTAGTCCCAGCTACTCCGGAGGCTGAGGCAGGAGAATCACTTGAACCCAGGAAGCAGAGGTTGCAGTGAGCCGAGATTGCGCCACCGCACTCCAACCTGGGTGACAGAGCAAGACTCTGTCTCGAAAAAAAATAAACAAAACAAAAAACAAACAAAAAACATTTTTTTCTTGTTAACTTAGCGAAGCAGTCTCATCTTGTATATTTTAGTCCACAGAATCATGTTTTGTTGCTTTGTGTCACTAACGAAGTCCCATGATCAGTGAATTGGTATCAGAAACTAGGTCCCTTTAAAAGCCTCAAAAAAATTCATTTCAAAGTAATCATTCAATTCACAAGTTTTTGTTCAAAACCTCTCAGGTACCAAATGCCATCAGGTGCAGAGAACTCACTATTTTCTAACAAATGGGACCAAGAAAGTCAGAAGAATAATGAATCTCACATTTACCTCCAGACTGTAATTGTTTCAACATTTGTAGCCTCTATCATCAAGGAGGTCCAGGCAAATGTCCCAATTCCCAAGAGCTGGGGGCTGCTCCACCCATCTTCCCTTGGCTGTCCTCTGGTGTACGTGACCTTTCAGGACTTCATGCCCAGAAGAGAGTCAATATGTGCACAGAGGAACGACCAGCATAATAAGCCACAGACCTAAGCCCCAGCCTGTGAATGGCAAGCTGGCTGTAATAGATTACAGGCATATTGTGCTTGACAAACACTCGAACTCTAGGAAACTCCATCCAAAGAATGTATTTTGAAATGTTAGCAATAGAACTCCCCCCAAAGAGTGCATATCTCCTTGGGTATAAGTTCCCAGTCCTGGCTGCGCATTGCAATCACTTGGGGAGTCCTCTTTCCCAATCAATTTTTACAAACTTCAAAACTACAGAAGAATTGAAGACGAGTATGTTGAAAACCCCATAGTAATCACCTAGATTCACTAACTATTAAACTTTTACCACATTATCATATTTGATTTTTCTCTAATAAGAACGTGCATGTGCATATACACACTCTCTTTTTCTGAAAGTCAGTTGCAGACACCACAATCCTTTATACTATTTTAGCACATATCTCCCTCCCACCTATCTACAGAACCATTAAAACACCATAGAAACTGAACATTCAACCAATAATATTATCTAATATACAGTGCACATTTAAGTTTCCCACAGGGAAACTTTCAAAAAGCACTAATGCCTGGGCCCCACCCCTAGAAACTCTGATTAAATTGACCAAGGGTGGGGCATGGGCAATTGTATTTTTTTAAAAGTCTCCCCACCCCCTAGGGGGTTCTAATGTACAACCAGGATTGAAAGCTGCTGCGTGAGATTTTTAAATGGTTCTTTACCCAAAACCCCAATATTTATTAATGCAGTTTGGATGGGGGATAGGGTACTAACTGTCCTCTAAGATCATGGCCAAACTCTGCCCACTGACTATTTTTGTAAATAAAGTTTTATTGGAACACAGCCACCCTCATTCGTGTATCTATTGTCTGTAGTTGTGTTCAGGCTACAGTGGCAGAGCTCACAGAGCTGAGTAGTGGCTACAGGGGATGGACGTCCTCAAGCCTAAAATCTTTACTATCCGGGGCCCTTCACAAAAAAAAAAAAAAATTTGCCAGGCCCATTGTAGTGGCTCATGCCTGTAATCCCAGCACTTTGGGAGGCCAAGGCTTGTGGATCCCCTGAGGTCAGGAATTCGAGACCAACCTGGGTAACATGGCAAAACCATGTCTCTACTAAAAATACAAAATCAGCTGGGCATGGTGGCGCATGCCTGTAATCCCAGCTACTCCAGAGGCTGAGACAAGAGAATCACTTGAACCCTGGAGGCGGAGGGTGCAGTGAACAAAGATCGCACCACTGCCCTCCAGCCTGGGCGACAGAGTGAGATTCTGTCTCAAAAAACAAACAAACAAACAAAGACAGATAGAAGACAGATAGATAGAACCCGGGAGGCAGAGGTTGCAGTGAGCCAAGATTGTGCCATTGCACTCCAGCCTGGGCAACAGAGCAAGACTCCGTCTCAAAAAAAAAAAAAAAAAAAAAAATTGCCAAACCCCTTTCTACCGTAAGCCAAGTCCAAGTCTCTCTTACTTTGCTGATCCTACATTTTCCAAGTCAGTTGCCAGGGACATATCAAAGAATAATATTTTTAGTCATAAAAGACTGCTATTATTGGCCAGGCGCAGTGGCTCATGCCTGTTATCCCAGCACTTTGGGAGGCCAAAGCAGGAAGGTTGCTTGAGCCCAGGAGTTCAAGATCAGCCTGGGCAACATGGTGAGACCTCATCTCTACAAAACAAACAAACAAATAAACAAACAAACTAACTGGGTGTGGTAGTGTGAGTCTGCAATCCCAGCTACCTGGGAGGCGGAGGTGGGAGGATGGCTTAAGGCCAAGGGATAGAGGCTCCAGTGAGCCATGATGGTGCCACTGCACTCCAGCCTGGGCAACAGAGCGAGACCCTGTTTCAAAAGAAAAAATAGACAAAAAACAAAAGACTGCTATTATCAAGTGAAGAGAGAAACAAGAATAGAGACTCCATACCTCTTCTTCTTCACACACAGAACTCAAAATCCAATATCCCACGGCTAATAGTTCAGGACTCTGGAGTCAGACTATTGGTTCAAATCCTGACCCTACATTTAGGAGCTGGATGCCCTTGGGCAAGTGGCTTAATTTCTCTGTGCTCTGCCAAAGAGCTGTGACAGCAGTACCCACTTTCTAGGACTGCTGTGAGAATTAAATGAGCAACTGTGTATTTGGAAAGCACTTCAAGAGTACCTGGCACAAACTAGGTGCTTTGCATTAGTCATGATCTCCCCAGGGGCCAACAAATCCCACCCGTTGCCTGTTTTTGTATACAAAGTTGTGTTTTTTGTTGTTGTTATTGTTTTGAGACAGGATCTCATTCTGCCACCCAGGCTGGAGTGCAGTGCTGTGATCACAGCTTACTGCAGGCTTAACATCCCAGGCTCAAGTGATCCTCCTGCCTCAGGCCCTTGAGTAGCTGGGATGACAGGTGCACACCACCACACCTGGCTAATTTTTGTACTTTTTGTAGAGATGGGGTCTCCCTGTGTTGCCCAGGCTGGTCTCAAACTCCTGGCCTCAAGTGACCCTCCTGTCTCAGCCTCCCAAAGTGCTGGGATTACAGAAGTGAGCCACAGTGCCCAACTTTAGTTTTTTTCTAAGAAATGGAGTCTTAGAATGTTGCCTAGGCTGGACTTGAACTCCTAGGTTCAAGTGATCCTCCCGCCTCAGGCTCCCAAAGAAGTTTTATGGGAACACAGTCATGCCCATTCGCTTACATTGTACAAAGGCAGGGTTGAGTGGTCAAGACAGAGACCACGCCAACCTGCAAAGTCTAAAATATTTACTTTCTGGCTTACTTTTTCTTTTCTTTCCTTTTCTTTTCTTTATTTTTTGAGACAGAATCTCGCCCTGTCGCCCATGCTGGAGTGCATTGCCGCGATCTTGGCTCACTGCAACCTCCGCCTCCCAGGTTCAAGCGATTCTTCTGCCTCAGCCTCCCAAGTAGCTGGGACTACAGGTATGCGCCACCATGCCGAGCTAATTTTTGTATTTTTAGTAGAGACGAGGTTTCACTACATTGGCCAGGCTGGTCTCGAACTCCTGATCTCAAGTGATCTGCCCGCCTCAGCCTCCCAAAGTGCTGGGATTACAGGCATGAGCCACCACAACTGGCCACTTTCTGCTCCTTGTTAGAAAACGTTTGCGGACTCCTGACCCACCCCCGGTTGGGTAATAGGCCCTCTTCCTGCTTACGATCAGCATGATCACCAGCTGGTTCTTCTTGGCCACCTGTGCGTGGGAGAAGATGCAGTCCAGCACCTGGGACATGTCTGGCTTGAACTGCTCCCTGAGGTTTATCACACACTTGTCGTAGTGGGCTAGGGGGAGACAAAACACCACGCAGAGGTAAAGTTCAGGCTCCTCAGCCCCCCACCATCCCACTGGTGTTGGCATCAGCATCTCTTGCCTTGCTGAAAATGGTGCTCGACATGCAAATATCTTCTCAGGAGATCCAACACCACTGTTTTCATATAGCCGCGGATCCCGCTGCGGTATCTGGGGAGAAGGGAAGGCTGCTCTTAATGCTCACACCCCTTCCTTGAGTACCTGAATATTTAATATTTTCTTTTTATGATTTTTAAAAAGAGAAAGGATTGGCCGGGCACGGTGGCTGACACCTGTGATCCCAGCACTTTGGGAGGCCGAGGCAGGCAGATCACGAGGTCAGGAGATCGAGACCATCCTGGCCAACATGGTTAAACCCTGTCTCTACTAAAAATACAAAAACTAGCAGGGTGTGGAGGCATGCACCTGTAATTCCAGCTACTCGGGAGGCTGAGGCAGGAGAATCACTTGAATCTGGAAGGAGGAGGTTGCAGTGAGCTGAGATGGCACCACTGCACTCCAACCTGGGTGACAGAGCAAGACTCCGTCTCAAAAAAAAAAAAAAGAGACAGAGAAAGGATTTTAGAAAGGACAAGGGAGATGGAAGGATCACTGGAGTCCAGGAGTTCAAGCCTGGGCAATATTGCCAAGACTCAATTTCTACAAAACAAAACAAAAAATTAAGGCCAGGCATGGTGGCTCATGCTCATAAATCCCAGCACTTTGGGAGGCCAAGGCAGGAGGATCATTTGAGCCCAGAAGTTCAAGAGCAGCCTAGGCAACAAGGTGAGACCTTGTCTTTACAAAAAAATCAAAAAAATTAGCCAGGAGTGGTAGCGCATGACTGTGGTCCCAGCTATATAGGAGGGTGAGGCAAGAGGATCACTTGAGGCCAGGAGGTCAAGGCTGTTGTGAGCTATGATCGCACCACTGCACTCCAGCCTGGGCGACAGCTTGTCTCAAAATAAATAAAAAAAAATTAATTGACTAGTTAATTTTAAAATAATTTTTTTTAAAGTATCTAGAGGCAGCCTCTAATCCTGAGGCCTTCAAAGGATATGGAGTTGGTTCATCTGCAGGCCAGAAAGAACATGCCCTGCCCAAGGTCCCACATCAAACTGGAGGCAAAACTGGAGTAGATCCCAAGCCTGATACTTGGGAGGGCGCCTTTCTGGCCACAGAGATAAAAACAAACAAACAAACAAAAACAAACCAACCAACCAACAAACAAACAAACACATTAATAGATTTCGGATACTGAACAGGGGTAGCCAAGTTTAGCAAGCTTTAACCATTAAAACAAAATTTTTCAATCACTTACCCAATGCATAGGGGCCGTTTTAAAAAGACAAACTGGAAAAACATTTACCAAAAGATCTCCATGTAAATTTTGCTTCTCTCTTTTTTTTTTTTCTTGTTTTGAGACAGGTTCTTGCTCTGTCACCTAGGCTGGAGTGTAGTGGTGCAATCACAGCTCACTGTCATCTCTGCCTCCCGGGCTCAAGCAATCCTCCCACCTCAGCCTCTGGAGTAACTGGGACCACAGGTGCCCACCACCATGCCCGGCTAATTTTTGTATATTTTGTAGACAGAGTTTCACCATATTGACCAGGCTGGTCTCGAACTTCTGAGCTCAAGCAATCCACCTGCCTTGGCCTCCCAAAGTGCTGGGATTATAGGTGTGAGCCATCACACCTAGCCACTTCTCTTTTAAAACAAAGTTTTAACCTGGATGTTCCTCCAAAAATCTGAACGCAGGGGTCAAGTTTCTCAGGAGATGTGACACTGAGTTGTGGGGAAGTAGAAACTAGCTTAACTGCAGCATTACCAAATGACAACAAAACAGATCAAGATGCTAAAAGACTGATCCAAATGTGATTTTAAAACACATACAACACAGGACGGAGTTTTAATACTTACGTTCAGCACAGAAAATTTGCTAGAAAATTCAGGTAATTTATTAATGATTCATTTTTCCTAGATGTTTCTCTGAAGCTTAAAGGATGGGCTTAACGTTAGCAGTCGATGTGTTTTAAGAGGACTCCCTTCCTAGCCCTTGGTTGTGAAACTTGCAGTTTGTGGAGAACCCACACTAAAATCTCTCCCTAACAGCTGGGGAGCTCCTTGAAAAGAAGGCTGGTTTTCTACAATCTTACATTCTTTGTACCTGGGAGTTTCTGGCACATGGGAAACATGCCTGGAATTTATTGGTTTAAATCCAATAATGCTTTGATTCCTTTTTTTCTTTTTCGTAAAAGACAAGGTCTTTCTCTGTCCCCCAGGCTGGAGCGCAATGGCATGATCACAGCTCACTATAACCTCAAACTCCTGGGATCAAGCAGTCCTCTCACCTCAGCCTCCTGAGTAGCTAGGCCTATAGGTACACACTACCATGCCTGACTCTTTCTTTTCCTCTTTTTTTTGTAGAGACAGGGTCTCTCTACTGGTCTCCAACTCCTGGCCTCAAGTGGTCCTCTTGCCTTGGCCTCCCAAAATGCTGGGATTACAGGCATGAGCCGCAGCACCTGGCCCTGATTGTCTTCATAAGGAAAGCTTTCTTGCTAGGTGGATTTTTCGTGAAAAGTGGCAGAAAATCCTTTTGTCGGCCAGGTGTGGTGGCCCACGCCGTAATCCCAGCACTTTGGGAGGCCGAGGCAGACGGATCACGAGGTCAGGAGATTGAGACCATTCTGGCTAACACGGTGAAACACGGTCTCTGCTAAAAATACAAAAAAGAAATTAGCCGGGCATGGTGTCAGGCACCTGTAGTTCCAGCTACTCAGGAGGCTGAGGCAGCAGAAGAATGGCATGAACCCGGGAGGCGGAGCTTGCAGTGAGCCAAGATCGTGCCACTACACTCCAGCCTGGGTGACAGACTGAGACATCGTCTCAAAGAAAAAAAAAAAAATCCCTTTGTCATCAGAATAGTCCTGCAGCAGAAAACCCCTGTACAATAAAAAACTACTTGAGATAAAATACAAATTATTCATCTACTTTCCTTTGCAATTGTCCCAAAAGCCACAATGATAACAATCTGTGCAGTCTTTTATCATACATAAAGCTGTTTCACCACATTGTCTCAATCTAATGTAACTATCAAGTATTTACTATTTGTCAGCACTTCACAAAACTTAATACATTTGTAGGCCAGACATGGTGGCTCACACCTGTAATCCCAGCACTTTGGGAGGTCGAGGCGAGTGGATCACTTGAGGTCAGGAGTTCGAGACCAGCATGGCCAACATGGTGAAACCCCGTCTCTACAAAAAGTACAAAAATTAGCCGGGCATGGTGGCACATGCCCGTAATCCCAGCTACTTGGGAGGCTGAAGCAGGAGAACTGCTTGAACCTAGGAGGCAGAGGTTGCAGCGAACTGAGATCATACCACTGCACTCCTCTGTGGGAAGGAGTCTCTGTCTCAAAAAAAAAAAAAAAAAAAAATCATTCCTTTATAATCCGAACAACTTGTCTTGAAAAGTGTTTTTATTTCCATTTTGCCAGCTGGCAAACAGATTCACAGAAGTAAAGTGCCTTACCCAGGGTTCTGCTGTTAGTAAAGACACCACAGGACCATAATGCACTTTCTCTCAGTTCAAGCCTGCCCTGCAGACAGCCCCAAAGCACCACCCTGGTGCAATGCATGTGACGATCAGGTGACAACCACATCCCATGGGGAGACGTAGGATTTACCTCTGGACCAACTGCACGATGCTCTGGGTGTTGATGAAGAAGACCTCTCGGTCAGCCTTTCGCTGCAGGGTGGCTGCGTGGCAGTCCAGGATGGTGGCTATCTGGATGGGAAAACAAGACAGATCTGACTGCTGATGATTCAGATGCCACACAGCAGTCCCCTAAAGCAGGGGTCCCCAAACCAGTACCCAAACCAGCACTGGTCTGTGGCCTGTTAGGAACTGGCTGAACAGCGGGAGGTAAGCAGTGGAAGAAGGAGCGAAGCTTCGTCTGTATTTATAGCCCCTCCCCATTGCTCATATTACCATCTGAGCTCCACCTCCTGTCAGATCAGCGGGAACATTAGATTCTCACAGGAGCACAAACCCTGCTGTGAACCATGTATGCGAGGGATCTAGGTTGCACGCTCCTTATGAGAATCTAAGGCCTGATGATCTGTTGCTGTCTCCCATTACCCCTAGATGGGACCGTCTAGGTGCAGGAAAACAAGCCTGGGGCTCTCACAGATTCTACATTATGGTGAGTTGTATAATTATTTCATTATATATTACAATGTAATCATAATAGAAATAAAGCGCACCATAAATGTAACGCACTTGAATCATCCCGAAACCATCCCCCTCCCCGGTCTGTGGAAAAACTGTCTTCCACAAAACTGGTCCCTGGTGCTAAAAAGGTTGGGAACTGCTGACCTACAGGACCCACCACAGCCTCCCAGGGAGGTCCCATCCAAGGCTCATTTGAAGATTGAAAATTCCAGGCCCAACGCCTTCCAGCTACCCTGCAACACCCGTTCATCCCTTCAACGGTGAGGAATTCAAGCGCTCCAAACGCCAGCAATCACATGGAGGAGTGCACACACTCGCCTTCTGGAATGTTGATGTTCATTCAAACAACTGTTGCTTTGAGTAAATGATGGGATTCTGCAGATGAGGCTTGAAAGGAAACCCTCGGCCTGATATGTTAGGCTATAAGTGGGTCTCAAGGAGTTCAACTTGATCAGAGGCCAGATATGGAGCCAGACTGGGAGCCGGCCCAGTGTGACCATCCTGGTGGGATGGGGCTGGGTGGGGGAGCATGTACCTGCTGGCTGGGGAACTGGCACAGCACTGAGGTGATGTTGCTGGCATACTGGGCCATCACCCTGCGGACTGACTTCTCCACGGGGGCCGGGATGCGGCCTGCCACGCTGGTCATGATCTCCTGCAGCTCCAGCAGCGGCAGTGACGGGTGTCGGAGGGTCATCATGAGTTTCTGCACCCACTCCTTCAGCTGAAGCGGGGACCACAGCATCAGCCCCCAGCCCTGCATGGGCATGGGCACCACCCCCCACAACAGGGCACCCAACACAGCTCAACCCATCCTGACCCCATGCACTCAAGTGGCTGAAGATCCAGACGCAGCAGCCTCTGGGGCAGTCCAGAGTGGAACAGCCCCTGACTACATGGAATACTCAGTTTCCCCACATAGGAAGACCCTGACTCCCCCTCTCTGTGCAGCAGAAAGCCAGCATGGTGGGGGTCAAACATAAGGCCACGTGATGAGTCGATGTTTACCGTATACTAGCTTAGTACCAGACAGTGTTCCAGGACCTTTCTTTACATGTTCTCATTTGATCCCTAAAAACAACCCTACAAAGGAGGTCTAATGATTTTGTCCATTTTGCAGTTGAGGCAACTGAAACACAGAGAGATTAGTTAAGTTAACCAAAGTCACTTAGCTAGTAAGAAGCAAAACTAGGAGGCAAACCCAAGCTGTTCAGCTCCTGAGACTGAACTGCTGCCCTATGCTCTTTCCGGGGTGTCTCAGTAGCCAATGCTGATGGTCTTTGGATGACGATGACAATGGGGCCAACGCCCCAGTGTGGTTGTGAGGTTTCAAAGTGAACTGATACATAAACTGCGAAGCACCCCAACTAATAAAAGTTGCAATTATTGTGGAGTGCAGTGGCTCATGTCTGCAATCCCAACACTTTGGAAGGCCAAGGCAGGAGGATCACTTGAGCCCAGGAGTTCGAGACCAGCCTGGGCAACGTGGTGAGACCCCATCTCTACAAAAAATTAGCTGGGCATGGTGGCAGGTGCCTGTAACCCCAGCTACTTGGGAGGTTGAAGTGGGACGATTGCTTGAGCCCAGGGGGTCGGGGTTGTAGTGAGCACTGTTTCACTCCAGCTTGGGAGACACAGCAAGACCCTATCTCAAAAAAAAAAAAAAAAAAAAAAGTTGCAATGATGGCAATAATCATCAGGCAGCATAACATGGGGTGAAGAGCACAGAGTCAGAATCCTGATGGCCACGGTTCAGATCTCATCTTCGCCTCCTCGTGTATGAAGCACGGCAAGTCTCTTAGTCCCTGTGTGCTTCAGTTGCCTCAACTGTAAAAGGAAATAAGAGTTTCTACCTTATCGGTTGCTGGGAGGATGAAATAATTGAACTTTTAAGTAGTTAGAAGGTGACACAGTGAGCATGGTGGCTCATGCCTGTAATTCCAGCACTTTGGGAGGCCGAGGTGGGTGAATTACCTGAGGTCAGGAGTTCGAGACCAGCCTGGTCACCGTAAAAACCCATCTCTACCAAAAAAAAAAAAAAAAAAAATACAAAAATTAGCTGGGTATAGGTGGCATGTGCCTGTAATCCCAGCTACTCAGGAGGCTGAGGCAAGAGAATCACTTTAACCTGGGAGACAGAGGTTGCAGTGAGACGAGATTGTGCTACCACACTCCAGTGTGGGTGACACAGCAAGGCTCCATCTCAAAATAAAAAAAAAAAAAAGGGTGACACATGGTACATACTTGCTAAGCATTGGCAATTATTATCATCATCGCCACGATTTTCATCATTGCTAGTCACTGTTAGGAGCATCACGGGTCTTTCAAGGAGGTCTGCAAATCAGAGAACTTCTTGTTTCTCTACTGAGTGAACAGATGAGACCCAGCAAGGGTGAACGGCGAACAGAGGTGTGTTTCAAACAAAGTGCCTTGTCTGTCATCTCCTTAAGGGGGGTGACCCCCACTGACTCCTTCCTTAACATCCTACTGGAGTATTCTCAGTCTTGAGCTGAACTGCTACAAGCCCAGTTTACGATCAAGGAGAAAACGGCAGGCCGATGTTTACAATCGAACTGAGGAATTCCCTGAGGACAGGTCCTACATAAACACAACAGAGGGGCTGAGTGCGGTGGCTCAGGCCTGCAATCCCAGCTCTTTGGGAGGCCCAGGCAGGTGGATCACTTGAGCCCGGGAGTCTGAGACCAGCTTGGGGATAATGGCAAAACTCCATCTCTACAAAAATACAAAAAATTAGCCGGGCGTGGTGGGGTGCACCTATAGTCCCAGCTACTCAGGAGGCTGAGGTGGGAGGATCTCTTGAGCCCAGGAGGTTAAGGCTGCAGTAAGCCTGGGCGACACAGTGAGACCTTGTCTCAAAAAATAAAATAAATAAAATAAAAACAACAGAGGACCGACCATTTTCTCATTTCTTACTAATGACCTCTGCTGTCATGGGGTAGACCTGACTCTCCACACGGATCTACACGCCTGCGCTCATAGGTGACTTTACCTTTATGCTAAAAATGGGCTCCGGCAGACAAAAGCCACTCATGACGTTGGTGAGGTTTTCCAGGACGCTGTGGAAGACCTGGTGCAGTTTCTCTCCAAGGATGGGCAGTGTCTGCTGGGCAGGGAGTTCTCCTGTGAATGGTTCAGCCTGATGAGACACCACAAGAATGACAGGTGAGGAAAACTCTGAGAATCCCAAATGGGACTGGGCAGAACGGGAGGTGGCGCAGATCCGCTGGCTTCCATATCAAGTGAGGATGAGGCCTGAGGAAAAAATCGAAGACAATGTACTGGAAAGTTAAAATGGCCAAACTCACACCCCATTGTGGGTTTTCCAAACCATTCCTTTTGAGTTCGAGACCAGCCTGGCCAACATGGCGAAACCCCATCTCTACTAAAAATACACAAAAAATTTAGCCAGTCAAGGCGGTGCGTGCCTATAATCTGAGCTACTCCAGAGGCTGAGGCAGGAGAATCAATTGAACCTGGGAGGCAGAGGTTGCAGTGAGCCAAAATTGTGCCATTGTACTCCAGCCTGGGAAATGGAGTGAAACTCTGTTTTCCTCCACAGTCTGATCATGGCTTCTCCATCTGGGCCCCCACAGCCCAGGGCCAAGGGCAGTGTTCTAACTACACTCACCAAGTAAAATTACTTGATCTCCCAGTCTATCTCACAAGCATTTATGTGAGGCTCAGGGAATGGGTGGCCAGGCCCTGCCTTATTAACCCAGCACAGGAAATGTGTGCTGAAAGGAATCACAGTGCAGGTACCTGGACCCGCCCACTGATCCAAAAAGGCCCAGTCTATTCCTAGCTTTGGGAACTCCCTAAAGAGACTGATGATGCCAGGTGCAGTGGCTCACCCTTGTAATCCCAGCACTTTGGGAGGCCAAGGTGGGCGGATTGCTTGAGGCCAGGAGTTCAAGATCAGCCTGGCCAACCTAGTGAAACTCCATCACTACTAAAAATACAAAAATTAGTCAGGCATGGTGGCACAAACCTGTAGTCCCAGCTACTTGCTACCTGGGAGTCTGAGGCAGGAGAATTGCTTGAACCCAGGAAGTGGAGGTTGCAGTGAGCCGAGATCATGCCACTGCACTCCAGCCTGGGTGACAGAGTGAGACTCTGTCTCAAAAAAAAAAAAAAAAAAGAGAGAGACTAATGAAAAGGATTGTAACAACAGTCATTTGCAGCAACATGGATGGAACTGGAGGATATTACGTTATGTGAAATAAGCTGGGCACAGAAAGACAAATTTAGCATGTTCTCACTCATATGTGGGAGTAGAAAATTAAAACAAATGAACTTATGGAAACAGAACGTAGAATGATGGCTGCCAGGGTCTGGGAAGGGTAATGGGGCTGGTGGGAGTGGGGATGGTTAATGGGTACAAAAATATAGTTCAATAGAATGAATAAGATCTAGTATTGAGGCTGGGCGTGGTGGCTCACACCTGTAATTCCAGCACTTCAGGAGGGTGAGGCGGGCGGATCACCTGAGGTCAGGAGTTCGAGATCAGCCTGGCCAACATGGTGAAACCTCGTCTCTACTAAAAATACAAAAATTAGCCGGGTGTGGTGGCAGGTGCCTGAAGTCCCAGCTACTCGGGAGGCTGAGGCATGAGAATCGCTTGAACCCTGGAGGTGGAGGTTGCAGTGAGCCGAGATCACGCCACTGCACTCCAACCTGGGTGACAGAGCGAAACTGCATCTCAAAAAAAAAAAAAAGATCTAGTATTGATAGCACAACAGGGTGACTCTATAGTCAATTAAAATTGAATGTATATTCTAAAATAACCAAAAGAGTAGAACTGGAATGTTCTCAGCGCAAAGAAATGATAAATGCTTGAGGTGATAGATACCCCAATCACCCTGATTTGATTATTAGACAGTATATGCCTATATCAAAAGGTCACATGTACCCCATAAATATATACACCTATTATGTACCCATAATTATAATTTTTTTAAAAAAGAAAACAAATACAATCAATAGAATACTCTGGAGAAAAGAGACAATGTGATATTTGTAAATGCTTTTTTTGCTGGACAGATGTACTAATTATTTTAGAGTCTTGCTTAGGAGGGTGTAAACATTCATTCATTCATCAAGACTTATTATTTCTGAGCACCCATTCTGCCCCGAGCACTGTGCTAAGCCCCAGGATCACAACAGGGAACATCAAAAGTAGTCCTTGACCTCAGGGACTCATAGGTAATGACAGGGCTTGACAAACACTAAAAAATGAACAGGAATCTAAATTGGAGGTCCCTCCAAGAGCCTGAGCTCAGGGTCACATGACAGACACTCTGGTGCACCCCCTAGTGGTCCTGAGGACAGGGTGATGGTCCCGGCACCTGCACTGCTATACGTTCATCCAACAACCAATATTTACAGAGCACCTCTGACGTACCAGCTCCTGTTTTTGGCACTGGGGACCCAGCAGTGAGCAAGAAAGCCAAAAAGCCCTGTTCTCATGGTGTTTGCAGTCTCCTGGAGGCCAAATAATAAACCAAGAAGACAATCAGTGAGGTCGTCTCTGTGAGGTGTGGTGTGTGTTTGCACATGGGTAGAGGTGAGCACAATTTTTTAAAGGGCGGTTGAAAGAGACATGACAACCATATGCAATGCGCTAACCTGGATGGGATCCTGAACATTAGGTAAAAACTAAGAAAATCGTACACTCATGTTCATGGCTGCCTTATTCACAGTAGCCAAAAGGTAGAAGCAATCCTAGTGTCTATCAGTGGATGAGTCAATAAACAAAATGTGATCTACCCCTACAAGGGAATATTATGCAGCCTTAAAAAAACAGGGACATTCTGCCACATGCTATAAGATGGATGAAACTTGGAAACATTATACTACATGTAGTCATAAAAGGTCAGATACAATATAGATTCCACCTATATGAGGCACCTAGAGGAGATGAATTGATAGAGAGAAAGCAGAATCGTGGTTGCCAGAGGCTAGAGGGAGGAGCGACTCGGGAGTTACTATTTAATGAGTGTCAAGTTTTAGTTTTGCAAGTGCTGGAGATGGATGATGGTGATGGTTGTGCAACCATGTGAATGTATTTAATACTGCTGAAGAGAACATTTAAAAATGGCTAAGACAGTAAATTTCATGTTATGTGTATTTAACCATAATTTTTAAAAAATGAATTAAGGAAATCTGAGTGAACAATAATGTACCAATATTGGTTCATTAAATATGACAAATGGACCATACAATTGCAATAATAAATTTAAAAGTTAATTATTATTCTTAAACAATAATACCTAATATATCGCTATTGGTTCATTAAATATGCCAAATGGACCATGCTCGTGCAACAATAGTTAAATTAATAATAGTAAATTGATAACAATAGTAATTAATTGAGACCAGGTGCAGTGGTTCACACCTGTAATCCCAGCACTTTGGGAGGCTGAGGAGGGTGGATCACCTGAGGTCAGGAGTTTAAGACCAGCCTGGCCACATGGCGAAATCCTGTCTCTACTAAAAATTAAAAAATTAGCCAGTGTGGTGGTACACGCCTATAATCCCCAGCTACTCAGGAGGCTGAGGCAGGAGAATCACTTGAACCAGGGAGGCAGAGGTTGCAGTGAGCCAAGATCATGCCACTGCACTCCAGCCTGGGCAACAGAGCAAGACTCTGTCTCAAAAAAAAAAAAAAAGAAGAAGGAGAAGAAGAATACCAACATTTAATTGAATAATAATTAAATGAATGACAGGGAAACTGGCTACAGACAATATGGGAATTCTGTACTATTTACATAACTGTTCTGTACATCTAAAACTATACTAAAAATTAAGTCTATTAAAAAGAAAAGGTGATCAGTGGTCAAGAATGCCCTCATTGAGGGGAAGACATTGGAATCAAAGCTCCCAGGAGTTGAGAGTGATCCCTTCAAAGTCTGGGGTAGGTCCTTCATGGCAGAGAGGACAGCCCCCAGGAGGGAGGGATCCAGTGTATTTAAGTCAGTGATAGGGAGAGGGACAGAGGAGGAAGGCAGAGAAGAAAGCAGGGAACAGCTCATTTGGGGTCTTGTAGGTCACTGGCAGAAATTGGGTTTTACTCTAAGCAGGATGGAGAGCCGCAGAGAGGGATCTGAGCAAAGCAGGGTGCAGCTTCCTTGTGTTTCTGCACCATCACGGTGGCTGCTGAGATGAGCTCTGTCTGCAGGCGGAGGCAGGAGAAGAGCTATCAGCCTTGAGTCTATCTGTCTCACTGAACCAGCGGAGGCTGCAAGTGCACCTGCACCAGCCAGAGCACTTGGGCCGTGGAACCACATACCGGGTGGACCTTAGAAGGGTCATCAAGCTCCAGCCTGGCCACCACGCAGCCTGCTTCCAGCACGGCCCCTGGACGCTTGATGTACTTCACCCGGCCACTTTCCTGCACGTTCAGGGTCATGATCATCTTCATCACCTATTTCGTAAAAAGAAGAAATAGTACAGAGCCCATCAGGATTGACACCCAGAGCCACCCAGAACTAGTGATGCCGGAGCAGGGACTCGTCATTTAAATGGAATGACTCCCTGGGCAGTGTTCAGGCAGAAGGGACAAGGAAAAGTGACCTTTACTGGAAGCCTGCTATGCGCCAGGCAAGTGCCATTCACTCTGCAAAGCCAGCCAAGGAGGTGTTTGTGATGCCCATTTACAGATACGGAAACTGATGTTTATTTCCAAAGGGGGGGTCTTCTCTCTCTTAGAAATACTGTTAAATCATGTTACATAGAGCGGTTCATATACACGTTCCTAAAATGTACTGCATAAGTCAAACATTTTGTGAACAGTTTGTTTTATTAAAGGCACTTAGACAACCCTCAGGGAACACTCTGTGAAATGAAGAATCTGCTCATCAGCCCTTTCAGTGTGCCTCTGTGAGTGTCGGGATATGTGGATGGCATGAGCTTTGTCACCATGGTGTCACACAGAGCCAGGGCTATGCTGTCTCTCTTGCTTGGCAGTTCACAGCTCGGGCACCCAAGTCAGCCAGGCCTGCACCAGAATCCCAGGACCCGACCCCCCCAGTACCTCTGTGATCTTCGGAAGTGGCTTCCCTCCTTAAGCCTCAGTTTCCCCAAGTGTAAAATGAGGAATAATGATAGTTTCACCTCTTAGGGCTCTTATGAGGATTAAATGAGATGCAGATCCTGCCATGCAGCAGGTCAGTACACAGTAGCTACTATTATTGCTGTATTTTCATTGCTATTATTGTTGTTATTTTCCAGGTTTGAATCCTGGCTTTGTGTGACCTCCAGTGAGTTTCTTAGCCTGCCTGGGCCCAGCTTTTTTATAAAATGGGGACCACATTTGTGCCCATCTCATACAGTTGCTGGGAAGGTTAAAAAATAAACATCAGTAAAATGCTTAGAACAGCACCTGCCACATGGTTACAGCTTTGCAAGTACTGGCTTAACACCTTTCAATCATTGCTGGGGTCAATATTTAATATTTAATCATTGATTGATAATAATTGTTATTATCAATCAATTCTTGGCTGGGTGCAGTGAGTGGCTCATGCCTGCAATCCCAGCACTTTCGGAGGCCAAAGCAGGTGGATCATCTGAGCTCAGGTGTTTGAGACCAGCTTGGGCAACATGACGAAACCCTGTCTCTACCAAAAATACAAAAAATTAAGTCAGGCCGGGTGGTGCGTGCCTGCAATCCCAACTACTTGGGAGGCTGAGGTGGAGGGGTCACTTGAGCCTGGGAGGCGGAGTTTGCAGTGAGCCGAGATCATGCCACCACTCTCCAGCCTAGCTGACAGACTGAGACTGTCTCAAAAAAAAAATCAAGGAAACTGATTTACAGAACAGTTTACAGAACAGTTTTGTAAATAGTACAGACAGTTCCCATATTCTCTGTATCCAGTTTCTGTGTCATTAACCTTCTTACTCATTCCTGTTATTCAAAGTTTTTTTCTTTGAATACTTCAGGGGATTTGGCTAAAACCCACAGACTGACTCCCTTAGGAATTTGCAGACAGTGGCCAAGGGGAGAGGTAGGCCTGTTTGTTCAGACATGGGACAAAGCCAGAGGAGTGGGGGTTTGAGGGCTCAGGATTCCCCACGGCCGGCTCTGCAGTCACCTCCATCTCAGCGTAGCTGCTCCCAGCCTCAACGTGGCCCCCGTCCTCCACTGTGTACTGTGTCAGCTTCCCAGCCGAGGGGGATCTCAGGACTGTAGGATCATTCTCCTTCTCAAACACACACGTCTTATTGCCAATGGTAATTCGGTAACTGGGAGAGAGGAGGAGTGGGTAGGGAGACTGATGAGGACCATCAACCCAGCAAGCCCTAGTCCAGCTTTCAATACTATTTCCCCTTCCTAAAGGGGGAGTGTACCCTCTACATTCCCAAAAGGTGGCATTTGATAGTTATCTCAGAGACACTGAGAGTGAGGTGGGTGAACAAAAGGCTGTGATGCTTTCTTTCTAAGGCCGAGGTGGGAGGATCGCTTGAGACCAGGAGTTTAAGACAAGCCTGGGCAACACAATGAGACCCCATCTCTACAAAAAATTAAAAAAAAAAAAAAAAAAAATTAGCTGGGCATGGTAGCACATGCCAGGAGTCCCAGCTACTCAGGAGGCTGAGGCAGGAGAATCCTTTAAGCCCACGAGTTCGAGGCTATTGTGAGCTATAATTACTCTGTCACACAGGCTGGAGTCAGTGACACAATCATGGTTCACTGAAGTCTCGACCTCCCTGGGGTCAGGTGATCCTCCCACCACAACCCCCTGATTTGCGCCACCACACTTGGCTAATTATTGTATTTTATAGAGATGGGGTTTTGCCAAGTTGCCCAGGCTAGTCTCAAACTTCTGGACTCAAGCGATCAGGGTCTCACTCTTGCCCAGGCTGGGCAACAGAGTGAGAACCAGTCTTTATTTATTTTATTTTTTATTTTTTATTTTTTTGAGACAGAGTCTCGCTCTGTCACCCAGGCTGGAGTGCAGTGGCGCGATCTCGGCTCACTGCAAGCTCTGCCTCCTGGGTTCACACCATTCTCCTGCCTCAGCCTCCCAAGTAGGTGGGACTAAGGCACCTGCCACCACACCTGGCTAATTTTTTTTGTACTTTTTTAGCAGAGACGGGCTTTCACCATGTTAGCCAGGATGGTCTCGATCTCTTGACCTCGTGATCCACCCGCCTCAACCTCCCAAAGTGCTGGGATGACAGGCGTGAGCCACCGCGCCCGGCCGAGAACCAGTCTTTAAAATAAAATAAAATAATAAAAAGGATGTGACGCTTTTTTGGCTGAAAGCTGGTTCCTTTTACTGACATACTTCTAACAGGGCCTGACACAGAAAAATCAATCAGTGGATATGATTCAACAAATATTTACTGACTCAAAGTCTTAACCTTTGAACTGGGGAGAGTGGAACCTATAATAACCCTGAATATTCTTGGCAGATAGAATATGGGTTAAAAAAGAGATAACAGGCAGGGTGTGGTGGCTCATGCCTGCAATCCCAGCACTTTGGGAGGCCAAAACTGGCTGACTGCTTGAGTCCAGAAGTTCAAGACCAGCCTGGGCAACATGGCAAAACCCCATCTCTACAAAAAATACAAAAATTAGCTGGGCGTGGTGACATGTCCCTGTAGTCCCAGCAACTTGGGGGACTGAGGTGAGGGAATCACCTTGGAGCCCAGGGAAGTCGAGGCTGCAGTGAGTCATGATTGCACCACTGTACTCCAGTGGTCTCTGCCTGGGTGACAGAGCGAGACCCTCTCTCAAAAAAAAAAAAAAAAGGAGATAATAAAACATTACTCTGGCATAAACCTAGTCTGCCTTCTTCCCAAATATTGAGGATTAAGAAGAGTCTCCACTCTCTGAACT
The DNA here is from genome assembly GCF_002776525.5 of Piliocolobus tephrosceles. Lineage (NCBI taxonomy): Eukaryota > Metazoa > Chordata > Mammalia > Primates > Cercopithecidae > Piliocolobus > Piliocolobus tephrosceles. Next base: position 106,744,849 of record NC_045443.1, on the reverse strand, counting down.
GGAGCTTTTCAGACATCCCCTGTCCTTTTGTCACCTTGGCTGGGGTCTGTTTCATTGCGTGACCTCAGTGTGATCAGACACACTGGAGGCGGAGCATCTTTGGGGCCTATCTCACTAATCTCACGAGCCCCTGTGCTAAGAGCTTCCAGGACATCTTTTGTGTTACCCGTCAGGTACACAACACCCTTTCCTGCCACTATCTGTTTGTTCAGTGTGTCATCTTCCCCAATGGGCTGGAAGCTCGGTGAGTCGCACCCAGAATGCTATCCCAACACCCAGCACAGCGCCTGGTACGGAGCAGCTTAGTAGGTCACTGCCGCGCTAACTGGGTGGATGCCGGAGCTCAGATGCACAGGCAGCAGGCACCTCGTTGCACACCTCGCAGGCCACAGAGCTGGGAGTCATGTCCTGTTCAGCTCTGAATCCCCACCAACCAGGTTACTAGAAAAGGGCCCCCTAGGATCCTCCCCTAAGTATCTGCCAGTTGCACAGAATTCCAACCAAGAGATTAACTTCTCTGCACGCCCCCAGAATTTACCGGAGGGGCACCTTCTCTAACACCCTTGGATCTGCACATAGGCCAGCGCTGTGTTTTACACGCCTGGGACAGAGAGCTGTGCACGCCCAGCCCACAGTGGGACTCGCACCCCCACGCACCTGTCAACCTCTTCCTTCATGTAGGTGGTGTAGCTGTTCCCATTGTAGGAGAGCAGGAGCCCCCCATCGTTCAGCCGGTGGGCGTCAATCTCGATGTGGCAGCCATTCATGATGAGAACGAACATGGTCAGAGACTGCCGGGCCACCTGTGGGGACAGGCCCCTTGTCACTGCCTGGGGTCAGGATGTGCTCCCAGAGCACTGTTTGGCCCCGCTAACAACAAACAAGAGCTGGTTGTCCACCACAGAGGGCCAAGATGAACACCCCTGCCTCTTGGATCCAGCCCTCACAATCCCTGCCAAGGAAGCAGCTGCTGATGGGGCTGGGGGAGGCCTGGAGTAGTGAGCCACACCTGCCCGTGGGTAATATAGTCGCTGTCAAGCCATGTTGCCGATTGCATGCCCTCTGGGCCTAGAGTCTCCCTTCTGATTCCTGTCTCCAGCTCTCACTCTGGGTGAGGCAGCCCTGGAGACTCCACAAGCAGCCAGGTGCAATGAACTAAATGTTTGTGTGCCCACAAAATTCATAAGTTGAAATCCCAACCCCTAATGTGATGGCTTTAGGAGGTGGAGCCTTTGGGAGGTGATTAGATCATGAAGGTGGGACCCTCGTAAAAGACATTAGTGCCCTTATAAAAGATGCCCTGTAGAGCTCCATGGCCCCTTTCTGACATCTAAGGACATAGTGAAAGGACAGCATCTATGAAATGAAAGGTGGATCCTCAGTAGATACCAAATCTGCCAGTGTCTTGATATTGACCTTCCCAGCCTAGAGAATTGTGAGACATACAGTGTATGGCTTAGAAGCCACTCAGTCTTTGGTATTTTATGACAGTAGCCCAAATGGACTAAGACACCTGAACGTAGGCTAGGGCTCTGCTCCCCAGACCCAGCTCTGCCCAGGAGCACACAAGAGCTTTGGGACATGTGAGAGAGACACAGCCAAGCCCTGGTCCCAGCACCACATCTGCCTCCAGGAAGAGTGCCTGCCCCATCTGGCACTTCAGTTCAGTTTCCTCTCAGAAAACACACACCGTAAAGGGCCTTCAACCTATAAAATACACATTTTATGACACAAGGTAGCAAAAAATAGAAGAATGTGTATTGCAGCACTATTTGTAATAACAACAAAAATTAGAACCAAATTAGCAAGCCAACAACCTTGTAATGGAACACTCTAGATCTGCCCTGTCCGATAGGGTGACCCCTAACCACACACAGCTATTTAAATTGATCAGAATTAAACAAAATGTAAACTTCAGTTCCTCAGTCACACTTGCCACTTTCAAGTGCTCAGTCACCGCACAAGGGCAGCATCTTGGATACAGCAGATAAGGAACGTTCCCATCACTACTGAAAGTTCGGGGAGACAGTGCTGTAGACGTGAGTTTAGACTCGTGTTAAAGAAAACTTGTTAATAACATGGAAAACTTTATGCCATGATCATATCAAAGCTGTAAAACTATATTTGCACCATGATCTCAACTTTGTAAAATTAATGCAAAAGAAAAAAATATATAACAAAGATTTGCTAAAATGTTCACCAGGATTACCTCTGGGCATTAGCACATGATGGATTTGTTTTCCTGATTTTTTAGGCTCGCTTGAAATTTTGAAATTTTCTACATTGTGCATGTGTGACATTTAAAATCAAGTTGGGGGCAGCCAGGTCCCCAAAGGTAGCCAAGAGGCATTAGGAGCAAAGGAGGATGATTTTGAAAGCACACCCTGATCAATGACACACAGGTTTAGTTGAACTAAAGCCCCCAAATCTCCCAAGTTGTGAGTTCTACTCATGCTCATCTACATTAAATAGAAAGTATTAGTTAAAAAAAACAAAAATTCTGTCTCAGAAGCAGACTCAAACTCTGTCCTCTTTTCCCTCCCGACAATGTGGCCTTCCTGGAACCTGGAATGTGACCTTATTTAGAATGGGGTCTCTGCAGATGGAACTAAGATGAAATCATACTGGATCAGGGTAGGCGCTAAATTCAAGGTGACTGGTGTTTATACAAAGAGACACAAAGACACAGTCATGGAAGACAATGTGAACACACACACACACACACACACACACACACGTAGAGGCAGAGGCCGGGGGGTGGCTCATGCTTGTAATCCCAGCACTTTGGGAGGCCAAGGCAGGCAGATCACTTGAGCTCAGGAGTTCAAGACCAGCCTAGGCAACATGGTGAAATCCCATTTCTACTAAAAATACAAAAATTAGCCAGGCATGGTGGCATATGCCTATAATCTCAGCTACTCAGGAGGCTGAGGCAGGAGAATCGCTTGAACCTGGGAGATGGAGGTTGCAGTGAGCCAAGATTGCACCACTGCACTCCAGCCTGGGTGACAGAGCAAGGCTCCGTTTGGGAAAACAAAAAAACCAGAGACGGAGACGGGCAAGGCAGCCACAAGCCAAAAATCACCAGGGACTGCCAGCAGCACCAAAAGCTGGCAAGGCTCGGAACAGATCCTGCCCCAGGACCTTCTTCAGAGAGACCACGGCCCACCAACACCTTGATTTTAGACTTGGCCTCCAGAACTGGGACAGAATAAATTTTTGTTGGTTTAAACCAGTTTGTGGTACCTTGTCACCGCAGCCATAGGAAACTTATCCACGCTCCACTGTTCCCTCTGCAGACTGCACAGCCCTACATGTTCTAAAAGCCAAAGTGTTTAGGTGTCAACGTCATGGACTACACGGGCATTCCTGAGCAACACAAGTGCTCAAACCCAAGCATGGGCAAATCCACTCCAGGGATGGATCATGGAGGAAAGAAACTCCCTGAAGCTTGCACAGTGTTGGAGACATCGGAGAGGCACGGGGGCATTTACCTTGAGAATGTACTTAATGCCTCCGTAAATTAATTCCACATCTACGATGTTCAGTAGTGAATCCGCTGGGAGGACCTGGCCCCTGAAAGAAAAGACAGGGCCATGGTCAGCCTTGGGAGGGACTGAGAACTCCACAGCCATCCCTTGCGTTTAAAAAAATTATGCAGCTCTCTGCATCAGCAAACCTGACTGCACTAAAAATGCTAAGCCTGGGCCGGGCGCAGTGGCTCATGCCTGTAATCCCTGCACCTTGGGAGGCCGAGGCAGGCATATCACTTGAGGCCAAGAGTTCAAGACCAGCCTGGCCAACATGGCAAAACTCCATCTCTACTAAAAATACAAAAATTAGCCAGACATGGTGACATGCACCTGTCAACCCAGCTACTCAGGAGGCTGGGGCACAAGAATTGCTTGAACACGGAGGGGGCGGAGGTTGCAGTGAGCTGAGATTGCACCATTGCACTCCAGGCTGGGTGACAGAGTGAGACTGTATCTCAAAAACAAAAAAAAAGCTAAGTCTGATTAAAAGGCACGCACAGAACCTGAATCACCCCGAGGAGCCTGATACTGCTCAGAACTTAAGGAATCAGCACTGCTGAAGGATCTGAAATCTTAAAAATGCTTTTTGGGAGCAAAATCCATAATGGTCTCTCGGAAAAATTTCACACATGGGATCCTGCCTCCTGCTTATGAAAGAAACCTGAGCAGGGACTACGATTCTACTACCGTTCAAAAGCATAACAAAGCACTAAAGACGTTTCTCGCCAGCACAGTGGCTCACACCTATAATCTCAGCACGTTGAAGAGTTGAGGCAGGAGGATTGCTTGAGGCCACAAGTTTGAGACCTGCCTGGGGGGAAATACAGTGAGTTCCCATCCATACAGAAAATTTTTAAAATTGGCCAGGCATGATGGCACGCACTGGTGGCCCCAACTACTTGGGAGGCTGAGGTGGGAGAATCACTGGAGCCCAGGAAGTCGAGGCTGCAGTGAGCCGTGATCACACCACTGCACTCTAGCCTGGGTGACAGCCTGGATGACAGAGAACTCTCTCAAAAAAAAAAAAAAAAAAAAAAATCCTTTTATTTTCCTTTTGATAGTTCCTTTGCCTCTTGCAGTAGTTATCAACTGGGGGTGATTATTCTGCTCCTAACCCTGGGACACTGGGCAATGTCTGGAGATATATTTGATTGTCATGACTCAGAGGGAAGGGCTGCTCCTGGCATTTAGTGGGGAGAGGCCAGGAATGCTGCTAACATCCTACGATGCACAGGACAGGCTTCCAAACAAAAAATGATCCAGCACAATACGTTAATGGTGCTGAGGCTGAGAAACGCCGGCCTATCCTAACAGAGATCGCCTGGTTGCTTTCCATTCTGGTCCATTTTATGATGACCCTCTGATTTAGGTGAGGGTCTGGGAATGCACCCATGTGTAGAGATGACTTTTCAGCCGCTTTGCTTCCCAAATCCACCTCCTTGAACTCAGAACTCCTGACTATTATGATGCATCTTACACAAGTCAGCATGGATCTGTACACAACAGTCTGCACACTGACTGCCACCCTGGCCCCGAGAATCCCATTCCCTGACCCACGGCCTCTTCCAGGGTGGCCTAGGTTGATCCGCAGAGGAATTTCCCCGAGGCAAGACCGGAGGAGAGACTCACCAATTGCCTGGTGATTAATTGGCCACACAAATAAAGGAGACAGGTTCTGCCTCCTAAGCTGCTAACACATACCACAAAAGCAGAAGGGAACTGCCACAGGCCCTACCTTTCCAGGGAGTGTAAGAAATCTGTCATGCACGTTCTGAACATCGCATCGGCCACGTTCAAGGCCCCGCATACCACCCCAAGCATGATATCCGGTTTCTCCGCCTAGGAGAGAATATACTTCAGTATCCTCAGGAAGCTGAGGTCTCGGCCATCCAGAGGGGAGACACAGGCAGCTCACTCTCCACCTGCACTTTCTCAGCAATGAGGTAGTCCAACCACCCAGTGTCGATGTCATTGTTCTGGAAGCTCTCGGTCTCCAGGAGGTTAATGAGGTATTCCACGGTGGTCCTAAAGTCACCTCGGATGGACAGTTCCTTCAAAGCCACCACCATGTTCCTTGAAGGGAAAGGCACATGGATCATTCTCCAAATTCATGCATACATCAACAGAGTTGCTGCAATCATGTGGTTCAGAGAACTAGAAAAGCACGGGAGTGACCGGGTGTGGTGGCTCACGCCTATAATCCCAGCACTTTGGGAGGTTAAGGTAGGTGTATCACTTGAGGTCAGGAGTTCGAGACCAGCCTGGCCAACATGGTGAAACCCCATTTCTACCAAAAACACAAAAATTAGCTCAGCATGGTGGAGCACACCTGTAATCCCAGCTACTCAGGAGGCTGAGGCAGGAGAATCGCTTGAAACTGGGAGGCAGATGTTGCAGTTAGCTGAGATCGCCACTGCACTCCGGCCTGGGCGACAGAGCGAGACTCTGTCTCAAGAAAAGAGAGGGGAGGGGAGGGGAGAGGAGGGGAGGGGAGGGGAAGGGAGAGGTGAGGAGAGGAGAGAAAAAAAGAAAAGGAAAGGAAAGGAAAAGCAAAGCACAGGAGTTGAGAAGGCTCTGACGGACACAGCCAGTACATTGATTCAGCACCACGGTTTACTGCCTGGGTAATCTTGGCCAAGTGACTTGGGAGCTCTGGGCCTCACTTTCCTCATAAGGAAAATGGGGAAACAGCCCTGACTTCAGAAGGGTGTTTCCAAATTGAAATGAGACATCCCATGTAATGCACATGGCCACTGGTCAACAAATGTTAACTACAATGAACGTGATTAGTTACCATTGTTATCATTATTGACTATAAGAGTTAGTGATTAGTAGACAAAGAACGGGCCAGCCATGGTGGTTCACGCCTGTAATCCCAGTACTTTGGGAGTCTGAGGTGGGAAGACTGCTTGAAGCCAGGAGTTCAAAATCAGCCTGGGAAAAATAGTGAGACCCTATCTCTACAAAAAAGTTTTTTAAATCAGCCAAGCTTGGTGGTACATGACTGTATTCCCAGCTACTCAGGAGGCTGAAGGGGGAAGATCGCTTGAGCCCAGGAGTTTGAGGCTGCAGTGAGCTATGATCACACCACTGCATTCTAGCCTGGGCAACACAGTGAGACACCATCTCTTAAAAGAAGAAAAAACAGAGGGAAAATTGGTCACTGCCTCTGCCTCTCCCTTGACCTATTCCAATCTCCTCCTGTCCCCAGAGCTGGTGCCACCCTCTCATCATCCACACAGCTGCTCCACCTGTGTATGTGGGGTGCACCTGCAGATGGATGGCACTGTCACCCGGCTCAGGGGCCTGGTGGGCTCCATGGCTGCCTCTCCCCGACACATAGCCTCCAATCTTCAAGTGCACCAGTTCAAATGGCTAAACCGCAGGCTGGGCACGGTGGCTCACGCCTGTAATCCCAGCACTTTGGGAGGCCAAGGTGGGCGGATCACCTGAGGTCAGGAGTTCGAGACCAGCCTGACCAACATGGAGAAACCCCATCTCTACTAAAAATACAAAATTAGCCGGGCATGGTAGTGCATGCCTGTAATGCCAGCTACTTGGGAAGCTGAGGCAGGAGAATTGCTTGAACCCGGGAGGCAGAGGTTGCGGTGAGCCAAGATCATGGCATTGCACTCCAGCCTGGACAACAAGAGCGAAACTCCATCTGAAAAAAAAAACACAAATGGCTAAACCTCTACTACCTATGGATTCACGGTGAGTGTGGGTAGGTATCTGAATACCCCTTCTGGGAGAGAAAGCTTTCTTTCTTTCTTTTTTGAGACGGAGTCTCACTCTGTCACCCAGGTGGGAGTACAGTGGCACAATCTCAGCTCACTACAACCCCCGCCTCCCAGGTTCAAATGATTCTCCTGCCTCAGCCTCCCAAGTAGCTGGGATTACAGATGCCCACCACCATGCCTGGCTAATTGTTACATTTTTAGTAGAGATGAGGTTTCACTCTTTTTGCCCAGGATGGTCTTGAACTTAGTGCTGGGATTACACACATGAGCCACCGAGCCCTTTTTTTTTTTTTTTTTTTTTTTTGTCGAGATGGAGTTTCACTCTTGTTGCCCAGGCTGGTGTGAAATGGCATGATCTCCGCTCACTGCAACCACCACCTCCCAGGTTCAAGCAATTCTCCTGCCTCAGCCTCCCGAATAGCTGATATTACAGGCGGCCACCAGGACACCTGGCTAATTTTTGTATTTTTAGTAGAGACAGGGTTTTGTCATGTTGGCCAGGCTGGTCGTAAACTCCTGGCTTCAAATGATCCATCCGCTGTGGCCTCCGAAACTGCTGGGATTACAGGCGTGAGACACTGTGCCTAGCTAAGAAAGTTTTCATGTCTTGCAGCATCCTGTGTGCTGTCAGCAGGTAACAGGGAAGGACACTGATGACCTCATTTTGGGGGTGAGAAAATGAAGGCCCAATGAGGTCAAACAAGGGTATCCACAGGCCATGAGTCGTCAGCTGTGGGTCTGGAAGCCGGGTCTGAGTTAACCCGCTGGCCTCACGGGTGAGTGGTTTGTCCCAGTTTCCTTGGGGCAGTCCCCATTTTAGCACTGAGAAGTCCTTCAGCCTGAGAAACTAGTGCCAGGAAAACCAGGAGAGCTGATCCCCCTACTGGACTCTCACTAAAAGCAATAAGAAAAGCTGGAATTTCTGCCTATGAGTTCTGTTGAAGTTGCGGTTGGTCCATTCGTAGCATGTGACAAGACACAGGTCACTTCACTCGGAGGGGTCTGGGTTGGCTGACCTGTCTCCCGTGTCCTATTAAGCCCTTTTTGCTGCAATCTTCCATAAACTTCAAGGATCTCAATTGTTCACTAAGCATGATTAAAATTAATTATTCTAAGCTGGCAAAGAAAGCCTGATCATCAGAACTGCCCAACTCAATTCAATTCATGGCTAAGTGCCCCAGGCCAGATTTTAATGCTAAGGCCTCTGGGATTTTTTCACTCCGAAGGGCAGTTATTTACCCCCCACACAAAAACCTTTAATTACAAAGTAAACTAGTTTTCTACCTTTCCACACCCATGTCAAGTCAGGGCAAGTGTCGGATGTGGTGTGTCAGAATTTGGGGGTCCCTCTGTCAATGTGGGCTTCTCAGTTCTGCAGAAACTATCACAAGCATCGGAGGACTTGGTTGAGCTGGGGACATGGGGCTGCTGTCACAGGCCTCAGGGTGGTGGGTGGTTCACAGCAGGACACACTCCTTAAAATTTAGTCTTCCATGTGAAATACAACCAATTAGGGAACTACCGATAAGGTTTAAATGTAAAGGAGCTTCCCTCCCCCTTTCTTCAGCTATAGTACTTACCACCTTTTAAACTTCGGGTACTCCTTGAACGATCTTTAGATCTCCTTCAAGCTAGACCTCTTATAAGCTCAAGACCAAATGACATGGTGCACTCATTTTACTTTGTGGATCTTCAATAAAGGAAAAGGACAGGCTTTGATCTTGAACTTCAAGCACAGGGTATTTAAAATGGGGCCTACCCTGTGATTTACTTTTCTTGGTCTCCTCAAATGCAGCTGTATCTGAAGCCCCAGGGGACCTTTTAGTTTCTTAAAGGAATGAATTGGGAAAAGGAGGAAGTGGGAAGGGAAGGAAAGAAGGAAGAAAGGAAAGATGGAGGAAAAAAGGGAGGGGGAGGAAAGCAGAGAAAGGAGGAAAAGAAGGAAGGAGGGAGGAAGGGAGGAAGAAAGAAAACAGGAAGACAGGGAGGAAGGGAGGAAAGAAGGGAGGGGGGGGAGGGGGGGGGAGGGAATGGAAGGGGAGGGAGGGGAGGGCAGAAGAGGGGAAGGAAGGAAGGAAGACAATGGAAGGGAAGGAAGGAAAGAAGAAAGAGAGGGAGGGAAGAAGGAAAGGAGGGAGGAAAAAGCGAGGGAAGGACGAGGGGAAGAAGGGAGAGAGGGAGGGAAGGAAGGAAGGAAGGAAGGAAAGAAGGAAGGAAGGAAGGAAGGAAGGAAGGAAGGAAGGAAGGAAGGAAGGAAGGAAAGAAGGAAGGAAGGAAGGAAAGAAGGGAGAGATACTGACGAAATGGCCTCTTCCCGGTTCTCTCCCCAGGAGAAGCAGTGCCCAAACTGGGAATCCGCAAACTCATGCAGGCCTCCAGTAGCAGCCACACTGAAGTAACCCCACACGTTCTTGCTGCTGCGGAAATTCAGTTCCTGGACAGTCCCGGAGCTCGGCTTAAACCCCTGGAGTCCGGACAGAAAACACAAAATAGAAGAAACCATTACTCCAGATATATTTTCATCAGAATTCAGTCCTGGGAAAACCCAAGAACCCCTACCCTAACCAAAAGCTTAGGGTACTCAATAAAACACTGATATCTCTTGTTACAGGCATGGATGTATCTATTTGTGGGTGTACCCATATGAGTACCTCAATGCCTATAATCCTTATTTGTTTTAACTGTAAAAAAATAACCAAGTTGGATCAGTCGCAGTGGCTCATGTCTGTAATCCCAGTACTTTGGGAGGCACAGGTAGGAGGATCACTTGAGCCCAGGAGTTCAAAACCAGCCAGAGTAACATCAGGAGACCCTGTCTCTACAAAAAATAAAAACAATTAGCCAGGTGCGGTGGCACACACCTGTAGTCCCAGCTACTTGTGGGGCTGAGGCAGGAAGATCTCTTGAGCCCAGGAGATTAGGCTACAGTGAGGCAGGACGATGCCACTACACTCCCACGTGAGTGACAGAGCAAGACCCTGTCTCTAGATAAATAAATAAACAAAATAAGTGAGTTGGGACAGAGATGGCAGTGCAGGTGTTAAATGGGCGAATGTTGATGACTATTGGAGCTGGGTGAAGGGACATTCTGACTTTACATGCTTGACGTAATGAAAATAAAAAGTTTAAATAAAAGTGAAGACGGGTTAGATTTCCAATTCTGGATAATGAAAACCTCTGCAGGTGAAGAAATCTAGGGTGTCCCAGGCAGGGCCCTTGCTGCTGGGAAGGGGCCATTTCATCGGTTTTCCTTCCTTTCCTCTCTCCTTTCTTCCTCCTTCCCTCTCTCCCTCCCCCTCTCCCTTCCTCCTTCCTCACTGCCCCCTTCCCTCCTTCCTTTCCTACCCCTCCCTCCCGCCCTCCCTCCATCCCTGTCTTCCTCACCCCATCGGCCAGGCTGCTGCCAACACACACCTGATCCCCTCTGGGGGAATGGCCCATCTCCCTCTGAGTACAGTTTTGGTAAGAGTGGGTGGACATGGCACCTCTCACTGGGATTAGGGCTCCTGAACTAAGGGATGAAGGTTTCTGGGAGAGGTATGTAGAGGTGAGAGATGGAGCGACCCAAGTGCCTGGGCTGTTACCATACCTGGTCCTCCATCCTCCCAGGAACCTGGGAACTAGCCATCATCCCTCCAAAAAATTCCCCCTTTGTATGTCCACCAGAGTCGGTGTTTGGTTCACAGCCAAGAACCCCAAATGAACGCAGCTACCCTAGCTTAAAATTATTTAATTAAAAGGGGTGGAGGTGTACCCTCTCTTACCCCCAGGTTCCTGAGTGTAATAATTAAGCCATTAAGTTGTAGTAGATTGATGAGTCCTGTGACAATCAACGGTTGGTATGCATGTAAACTGTAAGGGATGCCAGTTGGTTTGTTTTTTAAGACCCAAGTAAGACCAAGTCACAAAGGGACTGTCTACAATGAGCCAGACTTTATACTGTGGCAAAAAGCACACAGGGCCAGAAATCCAAGGACTAGGGTTCTAAACCTGGCTGCCTGTCCCAAAGATAGGCATGGCTTTTGGAATCTACCGATGGGTCTCAGCAGGTCCCAGACGACAGACAGGAAGCAAGTTACCCCAGGCTCTTTGCCTGCAATGTGGGGTGACAATGTCCAGCAGCAGTAGTTCCTGTACATGAGCCCTGAGACACGGGAAGGCTCGGCCCAGAGCCTGGCAATAATCCAAAAATCCAATAAATCCAGCCGGGTGCAGTGGCTCACGCCTGTAATCCCAACACTTTGGAGGCCAAGACGGGAGGATCACTCGAAGTCAGGAGCTTGAGATAAGCCTGGCCAATATGGTGAAACCCCGTCTCTACTAAAAATAGAAAAATTAGCCGGGCATTGTGGCGGGCACCTGTAATCCCAGCTACTTGGGAGGCTGAGGCAGGAGAATCGCTTGAACCTGGGAGGCGGAAGTCGTAGTGAGCCAAGATCGCATCACTGCACTCCAGCCTGGGCGACAGAGTGAGACTTCATCTCACAAAAACAAAAATAAAAATAAATTAAAATCCAATAAATCCAATAATCCAATAAACCATGGCATGTCCCTTCGCATGCCTCAGTTTCCCTATTTGTAAACTGAGATGCCTGGATAGCTTATGGGTGTCTCTTCTCAGGCCAACATCCAGGGTCCCCACATGCTGGGATATCTGAGATGGTGGAAACACAGGGGCCCGCATAACTTGCCTCGTCTGGGTTTTCACTGGTGATTCTGGCAGCAATGACGTGGCCTCGGGCGAGGGGAGGGTTTGAGGGGGTTTCAAAAGAAATGGGAGTCACTCCCCATGGCGACTCTCCGTACAGAAGCCGGATATCCTTCAGCCGGTGCAGTGGCACGCCCATAGCGATCTAAAATCAAGAGATCCAACCCACAGACTGTCAGCCCTACCAGAACACGGTCCCAAAACACCAGGCACAGTGGTAGATGTAATAGAGGTTCAGTCAATGATTTAGGATATACAGACGCTACTCTATAAACAACATGGTGCCCTACCGTGGCCAGAGAGCCAAAGAAAGAAAAAGCCGTAAGGCATGACCCTTTCATGGTGGAGCAAATAGTACATCTGGGAAAAGGAAAAATATTTATGAAAGGACATCACACAAGAACATACATGCATTAAGTAAAAGCACTAGACTTTTAGAGCTAGGGAAGGTGAGAAGAAACCGTGTTGGCTGTAGAGTTAAAGGAGGTTTTTGTAAAGGGTACCTGAAGAGGAAACTGGACATGAAGAATTGGTAAAAAATAGACAATTATGGAACCAGCTTAACCAAATGATCAGAGTTAACATGCTTCATGATGGGATGTATTAAGGACACAACACCTGTGTAGCATTCTGCCAAAATGTGTAGCAGGAATCAAACAAGGAAGAAACATCAGAGAAATCCACAGTGAGGGACATTCTGCCTGAGCTCCTCAAAAATGCCAGTGTTCATGCCTGTAATCCCAGCACTTTGGGAGGCCGAAGCAGGCAGATCACTCGAGCCTAGGAGTTGGAGACCAGTCTGGGCAACATAATGAGACCCCATCTCTACAGAAAAAAATTAAAAAAACATTAGCCGGGCATGGTGACAGAAATAGAAAAAAAAAATCCTAAAATTTATATGGAAACACAAAAGACCCAGAATAGCCACTACCATCCTGAATAAAAAGAATAAACACTGGAGGAATCAAATGACCTGACTATGAGTTATACTACAGAGCTACAGTAACCAAAATAGGGTGGCACTGACATAAAAACAAACACATAGATCAATGGGACAGAATAGAGAACCCAGAAACAAATCCATACATCTACAGTGAACTCATTTTTGACAAACTTGCAAAGAACATGCAGTGGGAAAAAAGTCTCTTCAATAAATGGTGCTGGGAAAATTGGATATCCATATGACGAATCATAAATGAAGAATCAAATCCTTCAAATCAAAATGAACTAAAGACTTAAATCTAAGACCTCAAATTATGAAACTACTGGAAGAAAACATTGGGGGAACTCTCGGGAACGTCAGTCTAGGCAAAAATTTATTGAGTAATACCCCAAAGGCACAGACAACTAAAGCAAAAAAGGAACAAATGGGATCAAATCAAGTTAAGAAACTTTTGCACAGTAAAGGAAATAATCAACAAAGGGAAGAGACAGCCCACAGCATGGGAGAAAACATTTGCAAACTATCCACCTGACAAGGGATTAATAACCAGAATACATAAGAAGCTCAAGGATGAGCAGGGTGACTCATGCCTGTAACACCAGCGCTTTGGGAGGCTGAGGTGGGAGGGTTGCTTGAACCCAAGAGTTTGAGACTAGCCTAGACAACATAGCGAGACCTTATCTCTACAAAAAATTTTTAAAAGTCAGCTGGGCATGGTGGTGCACACCTGTAGTCTCAGCTACTCAGGAGGCTGATGTGGGAGAATCACTTGAGCCCAGGAGGTGAAGACTGCAGTGAGCCATGATCATGCCACTGCATTCCAGCCTGGGCAACAGAGCAAGGTCCTGTCTCAAAAACAAAAAAGAAGCTAAAACAACTCAGTAGGAAAAAAGTCTAATAAATCCAATTAAAAATAGACAAAAGATCTGAATAGACATTTCCCAAAAGAAGACACACGAATGGCAAACAGGCATATGAAAAGGCACTCAACATCATTGATCATCGGAGAAATGCAAATCAAAACTACAATGAGACATCGTCTCACTCCAGTTAGAATAGTTTGTATCCAAAAGACAGGCAATAAGAAATGCTAGCAGCTGGGCGTGGTGGCTCAAGCCTGTAATCCCAGCACTTTGGGAGGCTGAGGAGGGTGGATCACGAGGTCAGGAGATCAAGACTATCCTGGCTAACATGGTGAAATCCTGTCTCTACTAAAAATACAAAAATTAGCTGGGCATCATGGCATGTGCCTATAGTCCTAGATACTCAGGAGGCTGAGGTAGGAGAATTGCTTGAACCTGTGAAGTGGAAGTTGCAGTGAGCCAAGATCACGCCACTGCACTCCAGCCTGGGAGACACAGCAAGACTCAGTCTCAAAAACAAAAAAAAGAAAAAAGAAAAAAAAAGAAATGCTAGCAAGGACATGGAGAAAAGGGGCCCCTCATACACTGTTGGTAGGACTGAAAATTAGTACAACCACTATGGAGGACAATATGGAGGTTCCTCAAAAAAACTAGAAGTAGATGGGTGCCCAAGATGGCCAAATAGGAACAGCTTCAGCCTCCAGCTCCCAGTGTGAGCAACACAGAAGATGGGTGATTTCTGCATTTTCAACTGAGGTACCAGGTTCATCTCACTGGGGTGTGTCGGACAGTTGCTGGTCCGCGGGTGCAGCCCGACCAGCAAGAGCTGAAGCAGGGCACCGCCTCACCCGGGAAGCACAAGAGGGAAGGGAATTCCTTTTCCTAGCCAAGGGAAATTGAGACTCACAACACCTGGAAAATCAGGTAACTCCCACCCTAATATTGCGCTTTACCGAGGGTCTTAGCAAACGGCACACCAGGAGATTATATCCCACACCTGGCCCAGAGGGTCCCATGCCCACGGAACCTCCCTCATTGCTAGCACAGCAGTCGGAGATCTAACTGCAAGGTGGCAGCAAGGCTGGCGGAGGGGCGCCCACCATTGCTGAGGCTTAAGTAGATAAACAAAGCCACCAGAAAGCCGCAGCTCAAGGAGGCCTGCCTGCCTCTGTAGTCTCCACCTCTGGGGACAGGGCATAGCTAAACAAAAAGCAGCAGCAACCTCTGCAGATGTAAAAGTCCCTGTCTGACAGCTTTGAAGACAGCAGTGGTTCTCTCAGCACAGAGGATGAGATTTGAGAATGGAGAGACTGCCGGCTTAAGTGGGTCCCTGACCCCTGAGTAGCCTAACTGGGAGACATCCCCCACGGGTGCAGACCGACACATCACACCTCACATGGCTAGGTACACCCTGAGACGAAGCTTCCAGAGCAAGAATCAGACAGCAACACTCGCTGTTCAGCAATATTCTGCAGCCTCTGCTGCTGATACCCAGGCAAACAGGGTCTGGAGTGGACCTCAAGCAAACTCCAACAGACCTGCAGCTGAGGGTCCTGACTGTTAGAAGGAAAACTAACAGAAAGGACACCCACACCAAAACCCCATCAGTACGTTACCATCATCAAAGACCAAAGGCAGATAAAACCACAAAGATGGCGAAAAAGCAGTGCAGAAAAGTTGGAAATTCAAAAAATCAGAGCGCATCTCCCCCTCCAAAGGAACGCAGCTCATCGCCAGCAACAGAACAAAGCTTGACTTTGACAAGTTGAGAGAAGAAGGCTTCAGTCGATCAAACTTCTCAGAGCTAAAGGAGGAACTACGTAACCAGTGCAAAGAAACTAAAAACCTTGAAAAAACAATGGATGAATGGATAACTAGAATAATCAATGCACAGAAGACCTTAAAAGAACTGATAGAGATGAAAACTATGACACGAGAACTACGTGACAAATGCACAAGCTTCAGTAACCAACTCAATCAACTGGAAGAAAGATTATCAGTGATTGAAGATCAAATGAATGAAATGAAGCGAGAAGAGAAATGTAGAGAAAAAAGAGTAAAAAGAAATGAACAAAGCCTGCAACAAATATGGGATTATGTGAAAAGACCAAATCTACATCTGATTGGTGTGCTTGAAAGTGATGGGGAAAATGGAACCAAGTTGGAAAACACTCTGCAGGATATCATCCAGGAGAACTTCCCCAACCTAGTAAGGCAGGCCAACATTCAAATTCAGGAAATACAGAGAACACCACAAAGATATTCCTTGAGAAGAGCAACTCCAAGACACATAATTATCAGATTCACCAAAGTAGAAATGAAAGAAAAAATGTTAAGGGCAGCCAGAGAGGAAGGTCGGGTTACCCACAAAGGGAAGCCCATCAGACTAACAGCAGATCTCTCGGCAGAAACTCTACAAGCCAGAAGAGAGTGGGGGCCAATATTCAACATTCTTAAAGAAAACAATTTTTGGCCGGGCGCGGTGGCTCAAGCCTGTAATCCCAGCACTTTGGGAGGCTGAGACGGGCGGATCACAAGGTCAGGAGATGGAGACCATCCTGGCTAACACAGTGAAACCCCGTCTCTACTAAAAAAAAAATACAAAAAACTAGCCAGGCGAGGTGGCGGGCGCCTGTAGTCCCAGCTACTCGGGAGGCTGAGGCAGGAGAATGGCGTGAACCC
>NC_045443.1:106673694-106727980 GCF_002776525.5 Piliocolobus tephrosceles | reverse complement strand
CAGAGAATACTATAAACACCTCTACGCAAATCAACTAGAAAACCTAGAAGAAATGGATAATTTCCTGAACACTTACACACTCCCAAGACTAAGCCAGGAAGAAGTTGAATCCCCGAATAGACCAATAGCAGGCTCTGAAATTGAGGCACTAATTAATAGCCTACCAACCAGAAAAAGTCCAGGACCAGCCGAATTCTACCAGAGGTACAAGGAGGAGCTGGTACTATTCCTTCTGAAACTATTCCAATCAATAGAAAAAGAGGGAAACCTCCCTAATTCATTTTATGAGGCCAACATCATCCTGATACCAAAGGCTGGCAGAGACACAACAAAAAAAGAGAATTTTAGACCAATATCCCCGATGAACATCGATGTAAAAATCCTCAATAAAATACTGGCAAACTGAATCCAGCAGCACATCAAAAAGCTTATCCACCATGATCAAGTGGGTTTCATCCCTGGGATGCAAGGCTGGTTCAACATACGCAAATCAATAAATGTAATCCAGCATATAAACAGAACCAAAGACAAAAACCACATGATTATCTCAATAGATGCAGAAAAGGCCTTTGACAAAATTCAACAGTCCTTCATACTAAAAACTCTCAATAAATTTGGTATTGATGGAACGTATCTCAAAATAACAAGAGCTATTTATGACAAACCCACAGCCAATATCATACTGAATGGGCAAAAACTGGAAGCATTCCCTTTGAAAACTGGCACAAGACAGGGATGCCCTCTCTCACCACTCCTATTCAACATAGTGTTGGAAGTTCTGGCTAGGGCAATCAGGCAAGAGAAAGAAATCAAGGGTATTCAGTTAGGAAAACAAGAAGTCAAATTGTCCCTGTTTGCAGATGACATGATTGTATATTTAGAAAACCCCATCATCTCAGCCCAAAATCTCCTTGAGCTGATAAGCAACTTCAGCAGTCTCAAGATACAAAATCAATGTGCAAAAATCACAAGCATTCTTATGCACCAGTAACAGACAAACAGAGAGCCAAATTACGAATGAACTCCCATTCACAATAGCTTCAAAGAGAATAAAATACCTAGGAATCCAACTTACAAGGGATGTAAAGGACCTCTTCAAGGAGAACTACAAACCACTGCTCATTGAAATAAAAGAAGACACAAACAAATGGAAGAACATACCATGCTCATGGATAGGAAGAATCAATACTGTGAAAATGGCCATACTGCCCAAGGTAATTTATAGATTCAATGCCATCCCCATTAAGCTACCAATGACTTTCTTCACAGAATTGGAAAAAACTGCTTTAAAGTTCATATGGAACCAAAAAGACCCCGCATTGCCAAGACAATCCTAAGCCAAAAGAACAAAGCTGGAGGCATCACGCTACCTGACTTCAAACTATACTACAAGGCTACAGTAACCAAAACAGCATGGTACTGGTACCAAAACAGAGATATAGACCAATGGAACAGAACAGAGCCCTCAGAAATAATACCACACATCTACAGCCATCTGATCTTTGACAAACCTGACACAAACAAGAAATGGGGAAAGGATTCCCTATTTAATAAATGGTGCTGGGAAAATTGGCTAGCCATAAGTAGAAAGCTGAAACTGGATCCTTTCCTTACACCTTATACAAAAATTAATTCAAGATGGATTAGAGACTTAAATGTTAGACCTAAGAACCCTAGAAGAAAACCTAGGTAATACCATTCAGGACATAGGCATGGGTAAGGACTTCATGTCTAAAACACCAAAAGCAATGGCAACAAAAGCCAAAATTGACAAATGGGATCTAATTAAACTAAAGAGCTTCTGCACAGCAAAAGAAACTACCATCAGAGTGAACAGGCAACCTACAGAATGGGAGAAAATTTTTGCAATCTACTCATCTGACAAAGGGCTAATATCCAGAACCTATTAAGAACTCAATCAAATTTACAAGAAAAAAACAAACAACCCCATCAAAAAGTGGGCAAAGGATATGAACAGACACTTCTCAAAAGAAGACATTCATACAGCCAACAGACACATGAAAGAATGCTCATCATCACTTGCCGTCAGAGAAATGCAAATCAAAACCACAATGAGATACCATCTCACACCAGTTAGAATGGCAATCATTAAAAAATCAGGAAACGACAGGTGCTGGAGAGGATGTGGAGAAATAGGAACACTTTTACACTGTTGGTGGGACTGTAAACTAGTCAAACATTGCGGAAAACAGTGTGGCAATTCCTCAAGGATCTAGAACTAGAAATATCATTTGACCCAGTCATCCCATTACTGGGTATATACCCAAAGGATTATAAATCATGCTGCTATAAAGACACATGCACACATGTTTATTGAAGCACTATTCACAATGGCAAAGACTCGGAATCAACCCAAATGTCCATGAGTGACAGATTGGATTAAGAAAATGTGGCACATATACACTGTAGAATACTATGCAGCCATAAAAAAGGATGAGTCTGTGTCCTTTGTAGGGACATGGATGCAGCTGGAAACCATCATTCTCAGCAAACTATCGCGAGAACAGAAAACCAAACACCGCATGTTCTCACTCATAGGTGGGAACTGAACAATGAGATCATTTGGACACAGGAAGGGGAACATCACACACCGCGGCCTATTGTGGGGAGGGGACAGGGGTAGGGATAGCATTAGGAGATACACCTAATGTAAATGACGAGTTAATGGGTACAGCACACCAACATGGCACATGTATACATATGTAACAAACCTGCACGTTGTGCACATGTACCCTAGAACTTAAAGTATAATAATAAAAAAAAAAAAAAACAACTAGAAGCAGAACCACCAAACAATCTAGCAATCCTACTGCTAAATATATACTGAAAAGGAAGGAAATCAGTATATCAAAGAGATATCTGTACTCCCATGTTTACTGTAGCACTATTCACAATAGCCAAGATTTGGAATCAACCTAAATGTCCATCAACAGATGATTGGATAAAGAAAATGTGGTACAGGCTGGGCACAGTGGCTCATGCCTGTAATCCCAGCACTTTGGGAGGCTGAGGTGGGTGGATCATCTGAGGTCAGGAATTTGAGACCAGCCTGGCCAATATGGTGAAACCCCATCTCTACCAAAAATGCAAAAATTAGCTGGGCATGGTGGTGTGCACCTGTACTCCCAACTACTAGGGAGGCTGATGCAGGATAATTGCTTGAACCCAGGAGGTGGAGGTTGCAGTGAGCTGAGATCGCACCACTACACTCCAGCCTCGGCAACACAGCAAGACTCCATTTCAAAAAAAAGAAAGATAGAAAAAAGATAATGTAGTACCTTCACACAATGGAATACTATTCAGACATGAAAAAAGGATGAGACCATCATTTGCAACAACGTGGATGGAACTGGAGAACATTATGTTAAATGAAATGAGCCATGCACAGAAACACAAATTTTGCATGTTCTCACTCACTTGTGGGAGCTAAAAATTAAAACAACGGAACTCACAGACACAGAGAGTAGAATGATGGCTACCAGAGGCTGGAAAGGAAGAGATAGGGGCATGGAAGGCGAGGATGGTTAATGGGTGCAAAAATGTAGTGATTAATAGAATGAATACGGCCTAGTATTTGATATAGCACAACAGGGCGACTACAGTCAACAATAATTTATTGTACATTTTAAAATTAAAAGAGTATAATTGGAATATTCATAACACCATAACACAAAGAAAGGATAAATGCTGGAGGGTGATGGATACCCATTTACTCTGATGTGATTATTACACATTGCATGCCTGGGAGGCAGAGGCTGCAGTGAGCCGAGATTGTGCCATTGCACTCTAGCCTGGGTGACAGAGCAAGACTCCGTCTCAAAAAAACAAAAACAAGAACAAAAATCTCTTGCACCCTGTAAATATATATACTTACTATATACTCATAAAAATTAAAAATAAAAAAAAATTTAGAGTTCCCTTTAACCCAAGAGTTTATAACTCTGGGTCACATATTCTTAACAGGGGTGATACTGCCTCTGAAGAGACAAATATTTGTTCTTGGGAGTGAAAAAAACTCACTCTTTTCATGAATAAAGCATAGATACATCTACAATATCCAAACGGATATGTGGTATATCTGTGATATTAAAATTTCACAAGACAGGGATTAGGATATAAAATGTGTCCAAAGGATCCTTGCAGGGAGTGATAATGATAAAAAGGTAAAGAAACATTTCTCTAGGTCTATGAATGCCCTGAAATTGTATAAAAGATATTTTCCCAGGGAGAACCGTAGCTTTTACAGATTTCTCAAAGTGCTCTTTGGCCAGTCATTCCCCTGGGACAGTCAGCCAAGAGACGGGCGCGATGGACTAATGGGAGCAGCACATGGACCCCCGACCCAGGGCGGAGAAGTCCCAAGGCCCCGAGCCCATTTTCTCACCTGTAGCTGGGCGGCCGGCAGATTGACATCAGCGATCATTTCCGTGCAGGGATGTTCCACCTGCAAGCGAGGATTCAGCTCCAAGAAGTGGAAGCTGCCGTCCTGGCTGTAGAGGTATTCCACTGTCCCTGCACTCACATAGCCCACGGTCTTGGCCAGGCGGACGGCACACTGTGAAGAAACAGAAAGAGGCCAAGAGGGTTCCAGAGGTCTTTTCAGGGAACTGTAAATGGTGACTATCAGTTCCTTCACCAAATGCAGACTCAGCAGCTGCTATGTGTGAAATATTTTGGGACTGGCCAGGTGTGGTGGCTCATGCCTGTCACCCCAGAACTTAGGGAGGCCAAGATGGGAGGATCACTTGAGGCCAGGAGTTCAAGGCCAGCCTGGGCAACATAGCAAGACTCTGTCTCTACAAAAAAAATTTTTTTTTTAATTAGCCAGACATGGTGACATATTCCTGTAGTCCCAGCTACTTGGGAGGCTGAGGTGGGAGGATCACTTGAGCCCAGGAGTTACAGGCTGCTGTGAACTATCATCGCACCACTGCACTCCAGCCTGGGCAACACAGTGAGACTCTGTCTCAAAAAAGAAAAGAATTATTTGGGGAGTTCACAGACGGGCTAATCCAATAAACCTGTGTGATGCTGAAATCACCTCTGGAATGGGCCCTCCTCCCTCCCGTTAGGCACCCATGCCACCATCCGGCCACACTGACCGTAGAAAGTTCTTCCTGACTCTGAGCTGAGACGGCTCTCTCTGAAGCTGCCCCCTGGGCTTTAAGAAGTGTACCTGCTCCATGAACTCGAATATGGCCAGCGGGGCGATGGTGGCCGGTGCTTCCTCAACAATCTTCTGATGCCGCCGCTGGATGGAGCAGTCGCGACCAAACAGAGACACAGCATTCCCATACCGGTCGGCGAGGATCTGAACTTCCAGGTGACGGGCGTGCTGGGCCAGCTTCATGAGAAAGATGGGTGAGCCTGGGATCTCACTCTGTACCTGTCAGGGGAAGCAGAGCAGCCTGATCTTCATGGGGAAACCAGCTCTGGAAGCTTCTGGAAGTTCTCAGGAGAGAACATAAAACAAAGGCAGTAATGTGTTTAGGGTACTCATCCAGGACTCTGCTGATCTTTTACTTTTGTTGTCTCAAAGACATAATATTCTGTGGAGTCCTGACTCCACAGTAAGCAACAATGAGAAAGGGGCCCCCGGTGGCGGAGGGCCCCAGGTGGGGAAGAACAATGAACAACTGCTTTAAGAGATGACTAATCACAAACAACCCCAGGACATAACAACCTCATAGCCCCTCCTCCAGCACCACCCTATAAAATCTCCCACCAGCCCTTGCCTCTTTGCAGACAGCCCCTTCTCAGCTGTGCTGCCTGTTGCAATCTTGCAACATATTTTCTTACTTCCTCCAATAAATCTGCCTTTCTTTACCTACAATTGTCTTGGTAAATTCCTCTATCATCTGCACCACCAGCCCCAGATAGTCACTACCTGCAACATATTCTCTTTTTAAGTCAAACTTTGTGAAATGGTAAAATCTCCCCACAATCACATCCCCTAAAGATAATGTATTGTTAAGAGTTTGGTGTCCAAACTGGCTTTCTTCTATGCATATAGCGACACATACAGAGAAAGCTTCTTTGAATGAAAATGGGACCAAAACACACTAATCTGTGGTTGTCTTTTTCTTCCACTTACTGCACTTTCTCAGCTAGCTCTCCCAGGTGGAATCTAAGGACAAACTTACTTCATCCTGTGAAGAGCTGAAAGGCATTGTTTTATAGGCATGTCTTCTAGAGATTCTTAAAGACAATGTGAAAAGTATTCACACACAATGATTTCTAAGACAAATTAAGTTTAAAAAAAGTAATTTGCAATAATGTATGGGATGAACTCAGGCAAAAAATAATAAAACAACTGTATGAATGTCTATGTAAAAGTATATACAGTGACAGTGCTGAAAAGAGATCCCCCTGGCAGCTGCTAACAGTGCTTACATCTGAAAAAGGAAAGTTGGAAGGTGATGGGGGAAAAAGGTTTTTCCTTTTTTATTCTTAACACATTGCTGACTTGATTGACTCTCTACATGACGAAGATATTCATAGTGCACTCATGTAAGTAAAATAAAAAAGCTTGGGGGTCTGTGTGCACATGAGGGCCTGGGGTTTGTGGGAACTCTCTATTCTTTCTGCTGCATTTTGCTGTGACCCTAAAACTGCTCTAATAAATAAAGTCTATTTTTAAAAAGCCAAAAAACTTTAAAATCTGTATGATCTCTAATGCAATATGGAATCCAGGAATGAATCCTGCAACAGGAAAGGGACATTAGTGCAAAAACTGATGAAATTCAATCTAGTCTGGAGTTTACTGAACAGAAAAGTGCCCATGTTAATCTCTTAGTTGCAAAGTTATATGAAAAATATTAACGAGTGAAACTGGGTGAAGGATAGACATGAACTTTTTGTACTGCTGCTGCAACTTGCCTTTTAATATCAATTCTTCCCCCCACTCAAATCCCCAAAACACCTGTATACTCCAACAGAGATACAATGGTAGTGAAACTGCTGCTTTATACAACACTCACATATTATACCAGGAGTGGTATAATCAGTAAAACTCCTAGAAAGCAATGTACTGATATGTGTTTGAAAGCACATGTAAAGGCCGGGTGCGGTGGCTCATCCCTGTAATCCCAGCACTTTGGGAGGCTGAGGCGGGCGGACCACGAGGTCAGAAGATCGAGACCATCCTGGCTAACATGGTGAAACCCTGTCTCTACTAAACATACAAAAAATTAGCCGGGCATGGTGGTGGGCGCCTGTAGTCCCAGCTACTCGGGAGGCTGAGGCAGGAGAATGGTGTGAACCTGGGAGGCGGAGCTTGCAGTGAGCAGAGATCGTGCCACCACACTCTAGCCTGGGCGACACAGCAAGACTCTGTCTCAAAAAAAAAAAAAAAAAGAAAAGAAAAATGGAAGTGCATGTAAAGTGCATGCTATTTAACTAAGCCTTTCTCCCCAAGTCTTTATCCAAGAAAAAAATTCAGAA
The DNA here is from genome assembly GCF_002776525.5 of Piliocolobus tephrosceles. NCBI lineage: Eukaryota > Metazoa > Chordata > Mammalia > Primates > Cercopithecidae > Piliocolobus > Piliocolobus tephrosceles. The sequence goes on along the minus strand of NC_045443.1, from coordinate 106,720,516 downwards.
GAAGAAAAAAATAGCTAAGTGTTATAGTACTAAATATCATACTATACTATAGTATTATTATTCATAACAAAGTGGAAATAAGCTAAACATTTAACAAAAAAGGAAAGGTTTCATACATAAGGCTAGAGCCATACATAAAATATTGAGTAATCATCAAAATAATTGCCAGGGCTGGAATAACATAATATTCATGATCTACAATTTGAAATATTTTAAATGCAGAACAAAATTTTGTGTAGACTGAATACAGTTCTTTAAAATATACATATGAAGAAGGTCTAGAAGAAAACCTAGAAATATTAAAATAGTTAGCTTTAAGAATGGGAAGATTGTCAGTATAAATGTTTTCTAAACATTGCTAATAACAGACACAAGGTTTTAAAAGAAAAAAACTAGCTACCAGTAAGTAAGTAAATATGCCATTTGTTCCTACAGTTAAAAAATTGATCAGGCAGGGCACAGTGGATCACACCTGTAATCCCAGCACTTTGGGAGGCCAAGATGGGCGGATCACTCAAGGCCAAGAGTTTGAGACCAGTCCAGCCAACATAGTGAAACTCTGTCTCTACTAAAAAGACAAAAATGAGCTGGGTAAGGTGGCACACACCTGTAATCCCAGCTACTCGGGAGGCTGAGGCACTAGAATCGCTTGAATCTGGGAGGCAGAGGTTGCAGTGAGCTGAGATCGTGCCACTGCACTCCAGCCTGGATGACAGAGTGAGACTCTGTCTCCAAAATAAAATAAAATAGATCATCTACAAACATTAGAAATACTAAGAGTACTAAAATTTATAAAATATGCCATTCCTCTATAGGCCAACATTGTCACAAACAGCTATTTTGATCCTGTATCTCTGAAATCATTTCTAGATACCCTGATTTATAGACTTGAACTACCTAAAAGATGCTGTCAAGATCAACACAAAACCATGGGCTTTTCTGAGCAAAAATGTACGCATTTGTTGCAAAATACGATACAACAATACATCCAGCTCCTACAAATGTCTTCTTGACAGTCACAGAATAATGCTAAGAGAAATAATCTGGCAGCCCACAAACAATTCCCAAAGACAGATGCGAAAAGACACAGCAAGAACTGCTCACTTGTCTGAAAAGGATCGGGAAGTCCTCCGCACCCTCAGCCTTCCGGATTCCCTTCCCTCCGCCACCTTCAGAAGCTTTGATCATCAATGGAAAACCAATTTTTTCTGCTGCCTGGATGCAAAGGGACAAACAGACCTCTTTAGAGGTTAGCCAGTTGCCAACTGCTACCAGGACAGAGGCAGTTCGGTTCTGGCCCCCCTGGCCCCCGCAGGCTCTGCATTTACCTCCAAGCCCTCATCTACGTCTTTCACACAACCCTGGTCATAAACATCTTCTGGGACACTGATTATTTTTCCCTGCTGCAGATCATCTTCTGTCCACTCCACTGTCAGGCCTGGAGAGTCACAAAGAAAGCTGATTCCTCCCAAATCCAGGAGAAACACACACAACCCAGAAACCACAGGGCCTCTCCCTCCTGACGTAGTGCTAGACCTGGGCTTCTGGACCAGTGGAATACAGACACTCCCTTCAGCTTCTCACAATGGCTTTTCATTTCCTCAAGAACTAACCCAACCTTGAATGAGAAATCAAGCTTAAGAAACTAACTGCCAGGCACTGTGGCTCATGCCTATAATCCCAGCACTTTGGGAGGCTGAGGTGGAGGGACCGCTTGAACGCAGGAGTTTAAGACCAACCCTGGCAACATAGTGAGACCTTGTCTTTACAAAAAAATGTTTATAATTAGCCAGGCATGGTGGCATGGGCCTGTAGCCCCAGCTACTGGAGAGGCTGATGCAGGAGGATCACTTGAGCCCAGGAGGTCAAGACTGCAGTGAGCCATGATCGTGCCACTACAGTCTAGCCTGGGTGACAGAGTGAGACCCTGTCTCAAAAACAAAACAACAAAAAAGGAAAGAAACTCAGACTGAGTCTACCAACAACAGCCATGTTAATCTAAATCCAAAAAAAAATCCCAATTCTACCTTATGGAATCATTTATATGTGAATAATTATTTCCCAAAACCATGCAAAGATTTAACAAATGAAAGTAAATTTTCCATCCCAAATTTAAAATTCAACTTTTAGGGGGAAAAAAAAATCAAATTTAATAGGAAACTTCTCAGACTGTCCTATTTATTTTTAAATTTGTCCTAGAAATTCCACTGTTAGGAATTTATCCTAAGAAAATTATTAAAATGCACACATAAATTTAGCTGTAAGATTATCAAAGCTCCATTCCTTTGAGTATTTTTTAAATTAGAAAAAATAAATTGGAAACAATCTAAATTATTTAACTATGAGGACTGTTAAGTCAATTATGATACATCCATAAGACATAATAATCCTATGCAGGCATCTTAAATGGTATAAAGTATATTTTTCACATAGAAAGATATTCATTAGTGAGGAAAAAAAAGTCACAAACTAGGAAATGTAAGATGGGTTGTTGCTTCCTTTTAAAGACAGAGTCTCATCACCCAGGCTGGAGTGCAGTGGTGCCATCATAGTTCACTGTAACCTCAACCTCCTAGGCTCAAGCCATCCTCCTGCCTCAGCCTCCTGAGTAGTTGGGACTACAGGCATGCACCACCCCAACCAGTTAATTTTTTTTTTTTTTTTTTACTTTGTCTAGAGATGGGGTCTTGCTATGTTGCCCAGGCTGGTCTTGAACTCCTGGCTTCAAGTGATCCTCCTCCCTCAGCCTCTTAAAGCACTGGGATTACAGACATGAGCCACTGGCGAAGATTTGTCTTTTTTTTTTTTTTTTTTTTAAATAATATGCCAAGAAAAATGTTGGAAAGGTAGATACCCACAGTGTAATACATGTTCAACACTGGGTCATAGGATTATGAATGATTTCCATTTCTTTTTTGTACCTCTTGTATTTTCTAAATTGCCTACAATAAATTGTACCACTTGTTTACTAACTTAAAATTTTAAAATATTTTGCTAGTGACTAAAAAATAAAAGTAAGTAACATTTGTAACAGAAAGAATTGTTACAAGCATACTTCTGTCACCCTGATTGTTCACTTTACCAAGACTGGGCTGAGAAGCTCCCCCAGAGGGAAGCTCGGGGTCCCTTACCGCTTCCACTCCAGGGCAGGGTTGGGACCTGCAGCGTCTGGGCGACAATGGTGGAGGCGATCTTATCTCCTAAGGCCCACATGGCCTCACTGGGAGGACCTGAGGAGTTGGGGACAAGAAGAGAAGCAGAATCTGGTCAGTCACAAGACCCTCGAGGCTGAGTGCCAACCGAGTGCATGGTGGTGGGGCCGGGTGAGAAGAAGATGACAGAGAAAATTCTCTGGTCCCAGCTTTCAAGGAGCTTAACCTCACGTCAGGGAAAGAAAATATCTGTTAGTCTGCTATTGCATCAGTCAACTTTCAATACATGTGGATTGTAAACCTGTTGTGAGTTACAACCTAGACTACAGTGGCATACACAAAATACACTTTGGGGGGAAGGCAGAAAGCTAGATCAAAGAGGTAAGCTAGGAGCTCAAAGAGCTGGACCACAGGTTAGCAAACTCTTTCTATAAAGAGCCAGATGGGAAATATTTTCAGTTATGCGAGCCTGCATGTCTCTGTCACAATGACTCAACTTTGCCAGTGTAGGGTGAAAGCAGCCATAGGCAATACATAAATGAATGAGCATGACCATGTTTTAATAAAACTTTATTTACAAAGGCAAGCCATGGGCTGGATTTGTCCAGTGGGCTGGATCATCAACCTCCAGAGGAATTAAGACTGATAATGAGAGTTCTGGGTGACTGTCAGACAGGACAGATGCCCGTATGTACTCAGAGCCCTCAGACAAAGAAAACGTCAACGGGCAGGGGACTCCCAGCTGTGCCTCAGGTGAATATCAGGTATTGATCTGCACTGAGCTGCTTCACATTTGGGTAAGACTGTTTTCAGACCCACAGGTAAGGAGAAGCAGGGATGTATTACACGATAGTAAATGATTCCCCTAAACTACACAAGGACATGGATATAATTACATGCGCAAATTTGTTACACAGGTAAACTCATGTCACAGGGGTTTGTGGTACAGATTATTTCATCACCCAGGTACTAAGCCTAGTACCCAATAGTTATTTTTGTGCTTTTCTCCCTCTTCCCGCCTTTCACCCTCAAGTAGTGTCTGCTGTTGCCCTCTTTGTGTCCATGTATTCTCATCATTTAGCTCCCACTTATAAGTGAGAACATGTAATATTTGGTTTTCTGTTCTTGTGTTAGTTTGCTAAGGATAACGGCTCCATCCATGTTCCCGCAAAAGACATAATCTCAGTATTTTTGATGGCTGTGTAGTATTCCATGGTGTATATGTACCACATTTGCTTTATCCAATCTGTCATTGATGGGCATTTAGGTTGATCCCACGCCTTTGCTATTGTGAATAGTGCTGCAATAAACATTCGTGTTCATGTGTCTTTACGGTCGAATGATTTTATATTCCTCTGGGTATATACCCAGTAACAGGATTGCTGGTAGTTCTATTTTTGGCTCTTTGAGAAACTGCCATATGCTTTCCACAATGGTTGAACTAGTTTACGCTCCCACCAATAGTGCATACGCATTCCCTTTTCTCCACAATCTCATCAGAATCTGCCAAGAAATGGTATCTCACTGTGGTTTTGACTTGCCTTTCTCTAATGATCAGTGATGTTGAGCTTTTTTTCATATGCTTATTGGCTGCCTGTGTGTCTTCCTTTGAAAAGCGGGCAGTTCCTAATTCCATGACTTGGCAGATTAGCTGTGTGCCCTTCCGCCCTGGGACTCACTCACTCCTCACAATGAAAGTGTGAGGTGGGAAAGCAAAGGGACCTCCGCTTTACAGGACAGGAGTAGAAAGAGGGTCAGACCCAGCAGAATGTCCCAGCAATGCCCCAATTCCCATGTATCCGATGGGGACACACTCTACCTAAGAAAGCAACTCCATTCTTGCACAGCAGCTCCGGAAGTTTAGGGTTTTCGGAAGCATGGCCCCAGCCAGCCCACACCGCCTGCAAACACAGAAAGGGGTGAGCAACAATCTTCCTTCAAGAATATGCCTCCCAGCTGGGCACAGTAACTCACACCTGTAACCCCAGCACTTTGGGAGGCCGAGGCAGGATCACTTGAGCCCAGGAGTTCAAGACCAACCTGGCCAACATGGCGAGATCCTGTTTATAAAATTTTTTTAAAAAAAGAATGTGCTTTGCATCACTTGAACACTCTTTTCTGTTATATCAGCCCAGGAATTTGGAGCCTTGTGGGACCTGGACCCTCTGCCCCTTGTGAACTGTGGAATTGAACTAGAACCAAGGGGCATCAACCCACACTCAAGGACCACGCTCAGGCACCCTGGTCCATCTACCTGCACGGGGATTCTCTTGGCAATGTCCACAATCAGCTCCACGTTGGCATAGTTGTTGTTATTAGGCCCTCCTGGGACGGGGACGTACTGATCCGCCATCTTGATGTACTCTGAAATTAAATGGGAGCGAGAAGAAAGGAACTGCTGACAGACGGATGTCAATGGCAGAACATTACAAGATGTGACCGTGTACAGCCATGGAAAGCAGAACCATGCAGACTTCTATGGCAACAACAGACAAATATATATGAAAATGTAAAGAGGGCCGGGCGCGGGGGCTCAAGCCTGTAATCCCAGCACTTTGGGAGGCCGAGATGAGCGGATCACGAGGTCAGGAGATCAAGACCATCCTGGCTAACATGGTGAAACCCCGTCTCTACTAAAAAATACAAAAAAAAAAGAACTAGCCGGGCGAGGTGGCGGGCACCTGTAGTCCCAGCTACTCAGGAGGCTGAGGCAGGAGAATGGCGTGAACCCGGGAGGCGGAGGAGCTTGCAGTGAGCTGAGATCCGGCCACTGCACTCCAGCCTGGACAACAGAGCAAGACTCCGTCTCAAAAAAAAAAAAAAAAAGAAAATGTAAAGAGAAGGCTGGTCATGGTGGCTCATGCCTATAATCCCGCACTTTAGGAGGCTGAGGCAGGCAGATCGCCTGAGCCCAGAAGTTCAAAACCAGCCTGGTCAACATGGTGAAATCCTGTCTCTACTAAAAATACAAAAATTAGCTGGGCATGGTGGTAGGTACCTGTAATGGAAAGTACTCGGGAGGCTGAGGTGGGCGAATTGCTTGAACCCAGGAGGTGGAGGTTGCAGTGAGCTGAGATCACGCCACTGCACTCCAGCCTGGGTGACAGAACAAGACTCGTCTCATTTAAAAAAAAAAAAAAAAAAAAAGGAAGAAAATTTAAAGAAAATGAAATATGATTTTAATTACATGAAACAGATGTGTCTCTGGACAAGGCCTGGAAGGGAACGAAGGACAAAGGAAGTAATCTGTCAACAGAGTGGGATTAGAGGTGGGTTTTTAAAAATATTTCCTATTTAAAGTTTATCTTACTATTGTTTTACCATTAAATAATATAATAGGGCTGGATGCGGTGGTGGGGAAGGAGTCCACTGCACAAAGGGCTCTGGGAAAAGCACCTTCAATAGAGGATCCAGCAGGTACCAAGACTCTGCAACAGGCCCAGGAGCCACCAGAGGCCAGTGTGACTGGTACCCGGCTGATGGAGGGCGAGAGGTTCAAGATGGAGTCAGGAGGGGACTTATGGGACTGGGTAAGAATCTTGAATTTTAGACTAACCAAGACGGGAGGACCCACTGGATAATACTCTGAACTCAGACCAGGGTTCCCATCCCACCTGCATCACATGACGGTTGTGTGACCCTGGACAAGTGATAAATTTACATCCCTGTGCCTCGACTGTGCCATCTGTAAAACAGAGCTATAAGTAACAAATGAGGCCATGTCCGTGCAGAGCTTGGGGCAGGAAGGCTTAGGGGATGGTGCTGAGGTTGCTACTACTGGGAAGAGCACACAGCCTCTGATGCATTTTAAGAAGAAGCACGAAAAGAACTGAAGACCTGACTTATGTTGGTTTTTGTTTTGCTTTTTTTTTTTTTTTGAGATAGTCTTGCTCTGTCGCCCAGGCTCGAGTGCAGTGGAGTGATCTCAGCCTACCGCAACCTCCACCTCCTGGGTTCAAGCAATTCTCCTGCCTCAGCCTCCTGAAGAGCTGGGACTACAGGCACCTGCCACCATGCCTGGCTAATTTTTTGGAGGTATTTTTAGTAGAGATGGGCAGGCTGGTCTCAAAATTCCTGGCCTCAAGTGATTCGCCCATCTTGGCCTCCCAAAGCGCTGGGATTACAGGTGTGAGCCACTGCGCTCGGATCTTAGTTATGCTTTTAGGTTTATGTTGTTTTATTTGAGACAGAGTCTCAGTCTGTTTCCCAGGCTGGAATGCAGTGGTGCAATCACAGCTCACTATAGCTTAGACCCCCTGGGCTGAAGCGATCCTCCCACCTCAGCTTCCTGAGTAGCTGAGACTACAGGTGCGTGCCACTGTACCCAGTTATTTATTTATTTTTTTTTTGTAGAGACAGGGTCTTATGTTACCCGCGCTGCTCTCGAACTCAAGGGCTCAAGCAATCCTCCCGCCTCAGCCTCCTAAAGTGCTGGGATTACAGGCACGAGCCACCACTCTGGCCAAGGTTTTTGTTTTTAACAACCTTCAGAAAACACAGCAGAATAAGTTACGTTTCTAAAAGGTCACTTTGGCTGCTGTGGGGAGTAGGGCCTATAAAAGGATAAGACTGTTCAGGAAAAAAGTAAATCATCCAACAGTTGTTTATAGAATGATTCATCATAAAAAACTCAGGCAAATGAACGGAAGAATGAACAAGTGATTGAAATACAGTTACATCCACCTGCAGGAAAACACCAGGAGAAACAGCCCCCAATCTGCTAGAACTCAACACCTGCAGGAAAACGCCAGGAGAAACAGCCCCCAATCTGCTAGAACTCAACACCTGCAGGAAAACACCAGGAGAAACAGCCCCCAATCTGCTAGAACACAGACATTTCTCAAAGATCCAATTTCCTCTGCATGTTAACCATTTGCATTTTTGTAAGGCACAGTCATTCTTGATGTCAGCAGACGTTTTAATTAAATAAAGAAGGAAGGACAAATAAATATAGACTCATGAGAGGTCCTGACCATCTGGAGTCCAGGATGGACTTGCCTGGGCACAGGGGAAGGAGGCGAGGGCAGGCAAGGATGGGGCGTGGCGGGAGGAGAGGGTCAAGGCCCAGGTACCTGCGTTGGCCTTAAGGTCCTCAGGGGTCACCATCACAACAAACCGGATGGCCCGCTCGTTGCGGAACATCTCATAGGCCCACCTGCGGATGGAGCGCATGCACTTCACGGCGGCGATCCCGTTGTTGGCAATAAGCACCTGCACGGGAAGACAAGGAAGGAGCTGAAGATGCACATCTACCTGTGCCGGGGGCCATGTGCTACCCCAAGTCCACTTCACAGCTGCAGAGCCTCCTGCAGCCCCTGCGACACAGCATTCCTCTTGGTATTTCTATGCATTTCCATGGCACACATCCCAGCACAGAGCAGGAGCTCAAATTCTGTCAGCCACATGAATGGACATCAAATAGATGGATGAATGGATGGATGGATGGATGGATGGATGGATGGATGGATGGATGGATAGATGAATGGATGGGTGTTTGGATGAAATATATAGATACATACTTTTTCATTTTATTTATTTATTTATTTTTAGACAGAGTCTTGCTCTGTCACCCAGGCTGGAGTATAGTGGTGCAATCATAGCTTACCGCAACTTCAACCTTCCAGGTTCAAGTGATCCTCCCACCTCAGCCTCCCGAGTAGCTGGGACTACAAGTGTACACCACCACATCCTGCTCATTTTTTTTGTTTTTGCGAAGACAGGATTTTGTCATGTTGCCCAGGCTGGTCTTGAACTTGAACACAAACCCAGGCTGGGCTCAAATGATCTGTCCACCTCACCCACTCAAAGTTCTGGGATTACAGGCATGAGCCTCTGTGCCGAGCCCAGTGAATGATGTTTTTATTCCTTTGGTGTAATCGTAATCACCCTTAACACTTTTTGATGTTTTACAGTACAATGTGTTTTACCTGCCTTATTTCATTTCATCCTCACATCAGCCCTTTGAAAGAGCTTTCACTATTATTTCTATTTGGGGGTTAAACTATTAAAACTCAGAGGAGCTAATGCACCCGCCCCAGGTCACACAGCAGAGTGAGGACTTGAACTTTCTACAGTCTGACCTGTTCTCTGAACTGCCCTCATGGCTGTCTGTGCATTCTAAAGGCTAAAGGTCTTAGATGTGGTAAGGAGGAACAGTGGTCAGTGCTGGTTGTCCCCAACCACAGAGAGCAACAGAAAGAGTCCTGATTTCAATTCCCAGTTGCGTCGTGAACTTGCTGTGTGGCCTTGAGAACACCCCTTCCCTCTCTGAGCTTTATGTCCACATGAAGAGGTCACCTTCACCTAGCCATGTCTCTAAAAAATAAAGCCAAAGCTCTAGTTTTTTTGTTGTTTTCTTTTTTTTTTTTTTTTTTTTTTTTTGAGACAGGGTCTCTGATATGCCTTGGCTGTGTCCCCACCCAAATCTCATCTTGAACTGTAGTTCCCATGATCCCCACGTGTCATGGGAGGGACCCGGTGGGGGGTAATTGAATCATGGGGGTGGTTACTCCCATGCTGCTGCTCTCCTGATAGTGAGTGAGTTCTCACGAGATCTGATGGTTTTATAAGGGGCTTTCCCTCTTTTGCTCGGCACTGCTCCTTGCTGCCACCTTGTGAAGCAGGATGTGTTTGCTTCTCCTTCCACCATGATTGTAAGTTTCCTGAGGCCGCCCCACCCACGCAGAACTGTGAGCCAATTAAACCTCTTTCCTTTATGAATTGCCCAGTCTCGGGTATGTCTTTATTAGCAGTGTGAGAGCAAACTAACACAGTCTCTGTCATCCAGGCTGTAGTGCAATCATAGTTCACTGCAGCCTCAACCCCTCAAGTTCATCTTGCCTCAGCCTCCTGAGCAGCTGGCACTAAAGGCATGCACCAGCACACTCAGCTAATTTTTTTATTTTTTGTAGAGATGGGGTCTTGCTATGTTGCCCAGGCTGGTCTCAAACTCTTGGGCTCAATCAATCCTCCTGCCTTGCCCCCAAAAAGTGCTGGAATTACAGATGTGAGTCACCATGTCCAGCCCCTAGTTTTCTTGTTTAAAAAAAAAAAATAGGCATATGGCTTCAAAGCTTGACTTACATAGCAACTTCATCATTTTAAGGCCTCCTTCATTGCTGTCTAATCTTCAAGACATTCCTGAAGGGTAAGTCTCATTAGAGAGTTGGGATGTGATCACCTCTGTTTTACAGAAGGGGAAACTGAACTCAGATCTCATAGCCCATGAGCGGTGGCACTAGAATTTGACCTCAGGGTTTTTGGTTCAGGTGAAATGTTCTTCTACCCTGTCAAAAAATGCCTCTTGGGAAGACATGATGAAATGGCTGGGCTCTGGCTTTCTCAGTCGATTATCAAAGCAAGGCTTGGTCAAGAGGGAAGGACTTTGATGATCCCAGGATCACACAGTTTCCCTTGGCCCCATACGTTCTAGTGCAACAAATGTGGGAGCCCCATGGGGGAGAGGCTGCTGTGGGCCAGCTTGCGGCTCTAATCCCCACAGCAGCAGCTTTCCCACAAGGAGTGTACAAGAGAAGGCAAGCCGAGGTCAACTCCTAAGCCAGAAAGTACAACAGCTCTGGGCTGAGCCCTTCTGTGGCCGCCCGAGCCTCTCTGGGCTCCTGAGAATTCCACACTAGCCACCAACTGAGCTGAGTGCAAAACAGTCTCCTGGCGAGTGTGACAACAATGCAGCTTCTGGATCTCCACCTAGGAGAGTTTAAATCCAAGGGTCTGGAGCAGGGTGGAAGAATCTGTATTTTCAACCATCAAGACCGTTGGCAAAGGCCAGGCGTGGCACGGTGGCTATGCTTGTAATCTCAAGACTTTAGGAGGCCAAAGAAGGAAGATCACTTGAGCTCAGGAGTTCAAGACCAGCCTGGGCAACATAATGAGACCCCTATCTCTAGAAAAACAAAAAACAAAACTAGCCAGGCATAGTGGTGCACACCTACAATCCCAGCTGCTCAGGAGGCTGAGGCAGGAGGATCACTTGAGCCCAGGAGGTTGAGGCTGTAGCAAACTATGATTGTGCCACTGCACTTCAGCCTGGGCAACAGAGTGAGACCCTATCTCTACAAAAATGATAACTTAAAAAAATAAAATAAAAAACGACCAGTGGCAGCCAGGTTTTGGAACCTGCATCCTGCATGAGTCTCTACCACTCAATACTGCACTTCGTGTGCTGGGTTGAGGGTGTGAGCTCTGGAGCCCAGCTCTGACACTGGGCAAGCAATCTCCTCTCTCTAAGCCTCAGTTTCCTCATCTGTAAAACAATACCTGACCAGGCTGAGGGAATGGCTAAATAAGATGCAATGATGTAAAGCAGGGGACATAATGCCTACCCCAGCACAGGCCCTCAATCGATGGCAGCTGTCACTGAGATTGTTATTATTATTATGACCCTGCTCTCCAGTAAAATGGAAAAGAACAAGGTCTTATAGCCAAACTGGCCTGGGTTCAAATCCCAGCTCCACCTCCTACTAATTACCTAATCTTGGACAACTAACATCAAATCTCTGAATACTAGTTTCTCCATGAATACAACGGCGATCATCAAACACTACGGATGACCCAGGGCCTTGTGCAAATGGTATAGGAGACAATGTGAAAAGCCTTCAGAACTGGCAAATCTCAGCTACTTCCCTTTCCTTACTGCCATTCTAGTAAGTCTGTCTTCTCTCCTCGAAGCAGCTACGAACCTCAGGAATGCACAGCTGGACTTATGCTTCCCATTCAGTAACCCAGAAAGTGGCCCCATTCCCAAAAGCACCCAGAGTCCTTTGCAGGAGCTTCCTGACCACGCCCAGAGGTCTTAGTCTCCCCATCTGTGAATGGGAGCGATGTACCTGTTGCATTGGGCTGTTGTGAGGGTGAAAAGCTCATGAAGTCAAGCACCCAGCACTGGGTGTCACAAGAGTGTGGCCCTCACCCCCTCACCCCCTCTCTGCAGCAGGCAGAGATTCAAATTGATTCAGATTGAGCCTGAACCTGAATCTCCCACCTCCAGCTGAGAGGAGGGGCCCCTGCACCCCAACCAGACCCTACCCAGAGTGCCAAGACCCGTCTGTACCTTCTCGATGACCCGATCCCCGCCAAAGCGTGTGACAAACTCAGCGGGAGAAGCCACTGTAAAGTCTCTGTGCAGGTCCAGCTTCTTGTGTTCCCGTCCCCTCTTCACCAGGTGGAGTCCCGACATGCTCGGCCTGCAGAGTAAGAATAAGGGGCAGACGTGCGTGACGGAAGAAGCCCGCGACTCAGAGCTCAGCACCTATAAAGCCAGTGGAGCAGAGAAGCCGAAGTGCACCAGAGCCCCTGTGCTTTGCACTTGCTCTCCAGAGCCCCTGAAGCAATTTACAAGGAGTCTCAAGGGCAGGAAGCACCTTCTCTTTTTTTTTTTTTTTTGGAGACAGGATCTCATTCTGTCACCCAGGCTGGTATGCAGTAGTGTAATCGCGGCTCACTGCAGCCTCGACCTCCTTGGGTAGCTGGGATCACAGAGGTGCATCATCAAGCCCAGTCAATTTTTTTTTTTTTTTTGAGACGGAGTCTCGCTCTGTCGCCCAGGCTGGAGTGCAGTGGCCGGATCTCAGCTCACTGCAAGCTCCGCCTCCGGGGTTTACGCCATTCTCCTGCCTCAGCCTCCTGAGTAGCTGGAACTACAGGTGCCTGCCACCTCACCCGGCCAGTTTTTTGTATTTTTTAGTAGAGACAAGGTTTCACTGTGCTAGCCAAGGTGGTTTCAATCTCCTGACCTCGTGATCCGCCTGTCTCGGCCTCCCAAAGTGCTGGGACTACAGGTTTGAGCCACCGTGCCCGGCCGCCCAGCCAATTTTTAAACATTTTTGTAGAGATGGAGTCTCACTATGTTGCCCAGACTGGTCCAAACTCTTGAAGTCAAGTGACATCAAAGCCTTTCAAAGCATTGGGATTACAGGCATGAACTACTGTATCCAACTGAAAGCACCGTAAGAGGCCAGCTAAGGCCAGCACATGAACTAGAAGCAGCAGTTTCTTCTACCTGTCCCAAGGTGGATGTTTAGATTTTAAATCCCAATTTTGACTTTACATGCTCATCATTTAGGAACCCAAATAATACTAAAAAACTTATAACAAGGGTGAGAGTTTTATGATCAGGGAAGAAGTCCACACATTCTAATCGTTCAGATTTATTACACAGTATTAATAGATTTCATGTACTTTTCTACATTTGTATTTCAGAAGTTTTTTAATTTTATTTTTTGTAGAGACAGGGGTCTCACTTTGTTGCCCAGGCTGGTCTTGAAATCCTGGCTTCAAGCAATCCTCCCACCTCAGCCTTCCAAAACACTGGGATTATAAGCCATGAGCCACAATGTCCAGATCACAAAATTTCTTTAGAAAACTGAAAACAATTTTTTAAATGTTTAACAACAAAACAGGTTTCCTGCCCTGTCCCTCCACACCAGAGGAAATTGATGCTGATTTTTTCTAGCAATTACACATCTCCATAGTCCTAAACAACATGTGTATACAATCTTGTGAGTCATCCATGTGAGACAGCATCTATGGCCTTCCCATCCTGAGAGATGTGAATTTAGTTCTCTCACAAGGCCACCCCATCAGCTCCCCTCCACCAGCTGGTCAATACCATAGAAGTCCACTGTAATTTGGCAAACCGGGTACTCAATGTTTTACTAGTTTGTGATCATTACTCACATATGAGAGCTGCAGTGTACCAGATTTTAGTTCCTTTTCGCCTTTTCCTGGAGTTAATGATTTTTTTCCTTTACTTAGTGTTCCTTGCACCTGTTGCTAAATCACCCCACTTCTCCTAATAGATTCTCAGTACACATAAGATAATTGATCAGGCCACATGCGGTGGCTCATACCTGTAATCCCAGCACTTTGGGAGGCCAAGGCAGGAGGACTGCTTGAGCCCAATTGATCAGTTCTTTTTTTTTTTTCCACTAGTGATATCTCTCCTGGAGGCCTCTGTTCTCCTTCCAAAGGTACTGGCTGTCCTCTAGGCCCCTACACCACCATCGCTTTGGGGCTTCCCTTTGCTGACATCCCTAGAATTCCCTTTGCCTTTCCTTGGGGTTGGATTCCTAAGTTGGGAGATTGGGTGGTTCTCTTTCTTGGTAGACTCCCTTGTTTCGCTGGGGCATATCCTCCAGTAGTTTCATCCACTTAACAAGATGGTAAAATGGCAGGGTGCATGACAAGATGACCTCACTTTCCCTGCCCTGTTCTTGACTGGGCTTCCTCATCACCATCACCCTGGAGATTCCCTGGAGTCTATGTTGAATCCCGTTTCCTGTCTCCTGTGTGTTGCTCTTCCTTGGTTTACCCTCTGGTTTCAGTGGAAGACATCCTCAAGTAGCTTTCTAAGAAAGGCTATTCAGGGCCAGGCATGGTGGCTCACACCTGTAATCCCAGCACTTTGGAAAGCCGAGGAGGGAGAATTGCTTGAACCCGGGAGGCGGAGGTTGCAGTGAGCCGAGATTGCACCACTGCACTCCAGACTGGGCAACAGGGTCAGACTCCATCTCAAAAAAAAAAAAAAAAAAATTTAAATTAGCCAGGCACAGTGGCACCTGCCTGTAGTCCTAGTTACTCAGGAGGCTAAGGTAGGAAGATTGCTTGAGTCCAGGAGGTCAAGGCTGCAGTGAGCTAGGATTGCACCATTGCACTTCAGCCTTTCTCCTGCCCTCACATTCAGCCTTACCGCTTGGCTGTGTATGAAATGCTAGGGAGGGCCAGGCATGGTGGCTCATGCCTGTAATCCTAGCACTTTGGAAGGCTGAGGTGGGTAGATCACTTGAGGTCATGAGTTTGAGACCAGCCCGGCCAATATGGTGAACCCCATCTCTACTAAAAATATAAAAGTTAGCCAGGCATGGTGGCGTGCACCTGTAATCCTAGCTACTTGGGAGACTGAGGCAGGAGAATCGCTTGAACCCGTGGGATGGAGGTTGCGGTGGGCTGAGATCATGCCACTGGACTCCAGCCTGGGCAACAGAGCGAGACTCTATCTCAAAGAAAAAGAAATTCTAGGAAGGAAAACCTTCTTCAGAGTTTTAGAAGCCTTGTGCCATTGTGTTGTGGCTTCCAAGGCTGCTAGAACGAGAGTAATTCTGATCCCTGATTCTTTGTAGGTGACCTGTTTTTACATATCCAGATGCTTATAGGAACGTCCCTCCATCCCCAGAACTCTACGATTTCACAGTGATGGGCTCAGGTGTGTGTCTGCTTCCACCAATGAGGCTGCACATCTCTCAGGCCCTCTCAATCTGGAAACTCCCATCCTGGGAATTTGTCTTCAAACACTTCTTTGATGGGATGAACATGGTGGCTCACGCCTGTGATCCCAGCACTTTTGGAGGCTGAAGTGGGAAGATCGCTTAAGGTCAGGAGTTAGAGACCAGCTTGGCCAACATGGTGAAACCCCGTCTCTACTGAAAATACAAACATTAGCCGGGCATAGTGGTCTGCATCTGTAATCCCAGCTACTTGGGAGGCTGAAGCAGGAAAATTACTTGAACCCAGGAGGCGGATGTTGTAGTGAGCCAAGATTGCACCACTGCACTCCAGCCTGGGCAATAGAACAAGACTCCATCTCAAAAAACAACAACAACAAAAAGAAACAAACACTTCCTTGTTGATGTCCTTACCTCTTTTTTTCTCTATTTTTTCCCGAAGTCCTATATTTGGATGTTGAAATTCCTACACTGGCCTACTGGTTTATGCATTTTTCCCCTCTCCTATTCACTGTCTTCTTCTACTCACTGGTTGATTTTCTCAGCCTCATCTTCTAAACATTCAGTGGAGTTCTTCATTTCTGCTATCATGTTTTTGATGTCTATGAACTTATTTTTGGCCTGCAAATGTTCCCTTTGTTATAGCATCCTCTTCCTATGAGTGCAACATCCTGTCTGACCTCAACGAGGATATTAATGAGAGCTTTTTAAGCTTCTCTTCTCCAGTGTGGTTTCTGTTTCTTCCAAGCTTCCTGCGTCTGCTGGTTTGGACCTTGACTTATATATGAGAAACTGGACCTCAGGGCCGGGCACGGTGGCTCATGCCTGTAATCTCAGCACTTTGGGAGGCCAAGGCAGGTGAATCACCTGAGTTCAGGAGTTCGAGACCAGCCTGGTCAACATGGTGAAACCCCATCTCCACTAAAAATACAAAAAATTAGCCGGGCTTGGTGGTGTGCACCTGTAATCCCCCCTACTCGGGAGGCTGAGGCAGAAGAACTGTTTGAACCTGGGAGGCAGGGGTTGCAGTGAGCCGTGATGGTGCCAATACACTTCAGCCTGGGCAACAAGAGCAAAACTCCGTCTCAAAAAAAAGAAAAAGAAACTGGACCCAAATGTCAGGGAAGCTTTGGTTCCAACCTTGTGACTATGAGTGAGAACGGAATTTCTAAGACTGTGGTGGACCTGGTTGACCCTGTGCTCAATGTAGGGTGAGGCAGGAGGGGCTGTGTGCTGGGGATCCCCTGAGTCAGTATGTTCAGCGTCTCTCTCTCTCTCTCTCTCTCTCTCTCTGGCCAGATTCCCCAGGGAGAAGTTTTCCAGTCTTCTGCCTGGACAGAAAAGGTCAGCCTGGAGCCCCGAGGGGAAGGCGGAAGTTCTAAGCATTCAGCACCTATTCGGACCCTTATCTTCCTATTTGGGATATAGGCCCCATGCCCTCAACTGTGCCTGTCGATCCCCTCTCCCAAGACCCTCTATATGTCCCTTTGAACTGCTGCCTTCTGTTGGGGTCAAAGTGGACAGCCCCCGCCACAGGAGACAGGGGAGGGGACCTGGGAGTCTTCTACCCAGTCCTTCTCATTTTGGTACCCTCCTTACCCCTCAGCTCCAGGGGCATCCCTTGCTGCCAGACACCATGCCTTTTGGGGGTTCTGTGGTACATATGGCCAGGGGTCCCCAACTTTCCTTACTGCTCCATTAGGAGTCAGCCTTAAGCCAGTGACCACTCATTCATCTACTTTCCAGTTTCTAAAAGGTTAATGCCACGCTGGGCACGGTGACTCACACCTGTAATCCCAGCACTTTGGGAGGCGAAGACGGGCGGATCACTTGAGGGCAAGAGTTTGAGACCAGTCTGGTCAACATGGTGAAACCCCATTCACACTAAAAAAACACAAGTAGCTGGGCATGGTGGCACACACCTGTAGTCCCAGCTACTGGGAAGGCTGAGGCACAAAAATCACTTGAACCCAGGAGGTGGAGGTTGCAGTGAGCCAAGATCACACCACTGCACTCCAGACTGGGCAACAGAGTGAAACGCTACCTAAAAAAAAAAGAGAGAAGAACTTTATTTATTTACAAAAAAAAGGGATGCAACCCAAGGAACATCATTTGAAGACAGACCCCTGATCTGGGGGAAAAAATGCTAAAGTATTAACAGCCGCTACCTCTTTGCTATGTTTTACAAAATGTTCTGCAATGATGTGTTATTTTCAATAAGAATAAAGCTATTTATTTTGTAACAGGAACACCCAAAGCCACAGCCACTCCAGTGCCCCTTGGGCAAAGCACTCAGTTTCCCATCTGTAAAATGGGGATAACAACACATACTTCATTCATAAGTCAATACATAGAAATAAAGGTTAAATAAGGTTCTGAGGATTAAATACGTCAAGACCTAGTAAGTAAAAGGTGGTGTTGGTGCATAGTAAGTGCTATATTATCACTCAGTGCAGTGATGCAGAGATGCAGCTGATCTCCTAACCTAACCGGGAAGAGCAGCAGGCCACTCATCTGCTCCCAGCTCCATGAAGCCCAAGGCCTGCTCCTGACCCATCCACTCTCCCCATTCTTTTTTGTATAAATTCAGCAGGTACAGTGTTGTTTTGTTACATGGATATATTATGTAGTGATGAAGTGTGGACCTGTAGTGTAACCATCACTCAAATAGTACACCTTGTGTCTAACAGGTAGTATTTCATCCCACTCTCCTCCCACCCTTCCAAGTCTCCAGTGTCTATTATTCCATACTCTACATCCATGTGGAAACACTATTTCGCTCCCACAGTGAGAATACGTGGTATTTGACTTTCTGACTTATTTCATTTAAGATGATGGCCTCGGCTGGGTGCGGGGGCTCACGCCTGTAATCCCAGCACTTTGGGAGGCCGAGGTGGGTGGATTGCTTGAGCCCAGGAGTTCGAGACCAGCCTGGGTAACATGGCAAAATTCCATCTCTACCAAAAACACAAAAATTAGGCAGTCTCACAATCCAGTCTCAAAAGAAATTAATTAAAAATAAATAATTAAATAATTAATTAAATAATTTTTAAAAAATAGCTTCCAGTTGCATCTATGTTGCTGCATAAGACATGTCATTCTTTTTTGGAGCACACTAGTATTC
This sequence comes from Piliocolobus tephrosceles, assembly GCF_002776525.5. Classification (NCBI taxonomy): domain Eukaryota; kingdom Metazoa; phylum Chordata; class Mammalia; order Primates; family Cercopithecidae; genus Piliocolobus; species Piliocolobus tephrosceles. Next base: position 106,702,001 of record NC_045443.1, on the reverse strand, counting down.
CCTGGTGTGCGTGTATATATATGTACATGTATACACATATACATACATATCTATACATGCTCACACATAGATACATGTATATATGTACTTACCCATATATGTGTATATGCACATTATATATAATACATAGATACATGTACATATATACATGTGTATATATATACACACACACCATACACACACACAAGAGAATATTACTGAGCCATAAACAAATTATATATATATATACACACACACACATATATATACCAAATTTTCTTTATCTAGTCATCTGTTGATGGACACTTAGGTTGATTCCATATCTTTGCTACTGTGAATAGTGCTGTGAATAGTACAGGTGTCTTTTTGATATAATTATTTCTTTTTTTTTTTTTTTTTGAGACTGAGTCTCACTGTGTCGCCCAGGCTGGAGTGCAGTGGCACGATCTCAGCCCACTGCAACTTCCACCTCCCAGGTTCAAGCAATTTTCCTCCCTCAACCTCCCGAGCAACTAGGGTTACAGGTGCCCGCCACCATGTCCGGCTAATGTTTGTATTTTACATGTTGGCCAGAGTGGTCTTGAACTCCCGACCTCAAGTGATCCACCTGCCTCAGCCTCCCAAAGTGCTGGGATTACAGGCGTGAGCCACCACAACTGAACTCCATGCTAATTTTACTTATTGTTTTCAACCAATCATGTTAAGATCCTCCCAATGAAAAGAGAATCTGAACGAGCAATTTCTTCTCCTTCGTGTACCTACCAAGTAGTGGGATTGCTGGAGAGACTGACAGATCTATTTTTACTTCCTTGAGAACTCTCCACACTACTTTCCACAGAGGTTGTACTAACTGACATTCCCACCCACAGCCGCACCCCTCATTCTGTCCACGACCTTCCCTGACTGGCTGGCTTGATCCTTCAGCTTCAGAAAGTCTGAGACCTCCCATGTCTACACACACAAACATTAAAACTCCAGCAATTTGACCTAAAGCACAACAACAACAAAAAAAAACTTCATTTTGTGGCCTAGGGGAAAAAAAAACATTCTTGACCACCATGTTGATTTCAAAACTGGTGACAGAGCCCCTCCATCAGGCAGGTCACAAGCCCATTACCGCAGGCTAGGCAAGTGAACACACAAAGCTGTTGGACTGGCCTTGTTTCAGGCCCAATCGCCAGGCAAGTGGCTATTTTAATTCTTTGTGATAAAGCTGGAAGCCAACCAACATTGGCTCTAGAGGGCTGACCTTCAGCCAGCATTTGCTCCCACTGAAGGAGGATCATCCGAAGTGCCATTGTCCAGTGAGAAGTCCTGTCCTTATACAGCTGGGCAAGGGTGAGAGCTGAAATGTTTCAAGGTGATTTTAGAAATGACTTGAGGTACAACCAACAGCAGAGGTGTCAGCCAAACACCAAATACAGTCAGCTGCCGGAGCACAAGACCAGGCAGAATAGTATCGGGAACGGAGGAAATAAACATTCTCGGTTGCCCACTATGGACTGGGCACAGGGGACTCCTCTGTGAATGTCCACAGCCCTGTATGGAGGAGGCTGTCATCTCCAGGTTCACGATGAGGAAACCGAGGTTCAGAGAGGACCATTTACCTCCAGTTACACAGCTGGCAAGTGGCAGAGCCCCGTTTCTAATCCAACTCCAGCTGACCTCAGAATCTAACTTCTAGGCAGAAAGACAATCTGAGATAAATGGAAGCCCCTCTATTAATTGGACTTTAAAATATGCATTACACATATGGCCTCTTATATTGCCTCTCAAATAAGAGACAAACATGTATAATGCTGAGTTTTTTGTTTGTTTGTTTGTTTTTGAGACAGAGTCTAGCTCTGTCACCCAGGCTGGAGTGAAGTGGCACCATCTCGGCTCACTGCAACCTCTGCCTCCCAGATTCAAGCGATTCTCCGGCCTCAGCCTCCCGAGTAACTGGGACGACAGGCACCCGCCACAACGCCCAGCTAAATTTTGTATTGTTAGTAGAAACAGGGTTTCTCGAACTCCTGACCTCAGGTGATCTGCCCACCATGGCCTCCCAAAGTTCTGGGATTACCGGGGTGAGCCACCACGCCTGGCCCTGAGGTCTTAACTGGGAGAAATTTTGCTCCCTGGGGAGCAATACCTGGAGATACCTTTGGTTGTCACAACTTGGGGGATGTGCTACTGGCATCTAGTAGGTGGAGACCAGAGATGCTGCTCAACACCCTAAAATGCACAGGATAGCTCCCTACAAAGAATTGGACAGTCCCAAGTGTCAAAAGAGCCGTAGTTTAGAAACTCTGGTAGACTACGGCCATCCTCCTAGGCTTTGAAGCCGGACCGCTTATAACCTGTGTAATTTTGGGAAAGTTACTTCAATACTCCGTGCCTCAGTTTCCTCACATGATGGAATTAACAGTCTCTCCCTGGGCCTAGCCAAAGTAAATAGCTTGTTAACACTTTAGCTACCATGTGCTTCTGCAGCATAGCATTACAGGAGCCCAGGTTGGGCCATTAGGCTAGGGCCCCGGCATTAACCAGACCTTCAATTCCTTCCCCTCTCTCTTCTTCTGTAAAATAGAGATGGTAATGGCTACCTGCACTGCTGAGAGCTGATTCTGAGCCAGGCAATGCTGTAATTATGACTACTTCCAAACAAGAAAGCAAGAAAGAACACTGTGTAGCCCAGTAAAGGCTGATATCGTTCAAACAGCACAAAACCACGCTCTCCAGAAATGGACCCTTGGAAATTTCTCAAGCCACCTACCCCATCAGTACCCCCTGGGATGACTACCTTGGCTAGGCCAGGGGTGGGTGGGCAAACTAGGACCCACGGGCCAAATCCACTTGGCCACCTGTTTTTGTATCTCCCACAAGCTAAGAGTGGTTTTAACTTTTTAAATTGTTTTTTTGTTTTGTTTTGTTTTATTTGTTTGTTTTGAAAGGAAGTCTTGCTCTGTCGCCCATTTGTTTGTTTGTTTGTTTGTTTTGAAAGGAAGTCTCGCTCTGTCGCCCAGGCTGGAGTGCAGCAGCACGATCTCAGCTCAGTGCTACTTCCGCCTCCCAGGTTCAAGTGATTCTCCTGCCTCAGCCTCCCGAGTAGCTGGGACTACAGGTGTGCGCCACCATGCTCTGCTAATTGTTGTATTAGAGACAGGGTTTTACCATGTTGGCCAGGCTGGTCTTGAACTCCTGACCTCAGGGCGATCCGCCCATGTTGGCCTCCCAAAGTGCTGGGACCACAGGCGTGAGCCACCACACCCAGCCTTAAATTGTTTTTTATAGAGACATGGTCTCCCTCTGTTGCCAGGGCTACAGTGCAGTGATGCAAAAATAGTTCACTGCAGCCTCAAACGCCTGGGCTCAAGTGATCGTCCCACCTCAACCTCTTGAGTAGCTGGGACTGCAGGTGTGCACCACCATGCCCAACTAATTGTTTTATTTTTGTAGAGACGGGGTTTCATCATGTTTCCCAGACTGGTCTCAAACTCCTCAAGCAACCCTCCTGTCTTGGCCTCCTAAAGTGCTGGGACTATAGACGTAAGCCACCGTGCCTAGACAACATTTTTAAATCATCAAAAAAAAAAAGAAAAGAAATCAAAAGAATCCTGTTTCGTGACACATAAAAATTACATGAACTTTCATTTTCCCCATCCATAAATAATAACTGATTGAAATACAGCCAGGCCTGTTCAATTACATAACTATGGCTCCTGGTGCAGGAAACAGCAGAGTTGAGTAGTTATAACAGAGACCACATGGCCACAAAGCCAAAAATATTTACTGTCTGACCGTTTACAATAGCAGTCTGCTGACCCCGAGCGAGGCACGAGTTTTCAACCCTGACATGATGAACTTTATCAGATTCCGATGCTGGGGTCCCACCAGCATCTCTAGGGGGTAGAGGTGGGGTACCCGGCATCTAGATTTTTCAAAATCCCCCCACCAGGAAATTCTAACATGTAGCCAAGAATGAAAACCCCTTATAGGTCTGCAGCCAATATTTGCATGCAGGCAGCTGGCCTTTCAGAGCAGAATTGCATGGCAGTGAAATGGGACTCATTAAAAAACAAATTCTGCCTTCTCATCCCCAACTTTATTTCAAGCCCTTCTGCGCTCTGATCCACACTCATTTCTCTACTCTCTGAACTGTGACCCCGTTCTCACGCCATGGAAAATCAGTCATCATTTGCGACCTCACCTACTTAGGAGTTCTGGCTTCTTAGATGGCCCAAGCCTTCAGGACAAGATCCCAAATGTCTCCCAACTCCAAAGGGCTCTTTCGTAACTGAACTCTGTGTTACTTATTATTTGCATCAATGTTTATGCTGACTCAGGGCAGTACTCAAGACCAGCAACTTCCACACAGAGTCTCAACGAACCAAGAAAGAGCTGAGCGTGGTGGCTCATGCCTGTAATCCCAGCACTTTGGGAGGCTGAGTTGTGAGGATTGCTTAGCTCAAGAGTTCAAGACCAGCCTGGGAAACATGGTGAAACCCTGTCTCTCTAAAAAATACAAAAGTTAGCTGGGTGTGGTGGCGCATGCCTGTGGTCCCGCTATTTAGAAGGCTAAGGTGGGAGGACTGCTTGAGCCCAGAGGCTGAAGCTGTAATGAGCTGTGATCATGCCACTGTATTCCAGTCTGGGCAACAGAGCAAGACGCTGTCTCTAATTATAATAACAACAACAACAACAAGAATAATAATAATAATAATAAACTCCAGAGAGGCCTATGAGGGCTAGTCGCTTGGACAGATGGGGAAACTGAGGTTCCAAGGCTTGATGGTACCTGCTCCAGAAGATCACACAGCTTGGTGGCAAAGTTGGATCATCCAAATCCATCTTTTTAGCCACTCTAAACTAAGAGAGGAACAACGCGGTCCCCCAATAAAGTATGTCCATATTATTATAAATAGGGTGACCCCATGTCCTGGACTTGCTGGGACAATTCCAAATTCGTGTGAGGTTTTTTGTTTGTTTGTTTGTTTGTTTCATTAAAGTGGTTTGAGAAAGGGTACAACAGCCTCCACTGAGTGCCCCACAGTGGTATTTTGACGATGGCATGAGACCACACCTACAAAGTACTGGCACACTTAAAGCACCCCATGAATGGTAGTGGCTATTACTGTTGTATCCATCAGCCTTGAATTGGAGTTACTGAGAAGACATCTGCCTTCCCCAAAGGAACCCAAGTTCCTGGAGGGCGGAGGTCATGGTTCCCAAACATTTTTGTGACCGTTCCTGCTACTAGATGCAGGCCTTATGCATGGGAGGTGTGCATGAATGTTTATGGACCAGGTAAACATATCCTAAGAAAACAAGGGATGGAGGCAGAGATTCAGCTACGAGGGTATTCCTCACTGTGCTGCTGATAATAGCAAAAAAAAAAAAAAAAAAGGAGAAACAGCCTGAATATCCACTACTTATAGGGGATTACTCACACTTTTTTCTAAGAGACAGGGTCTTGCTCTGTTGCCCAGGCTGGAGTGCAGTAGCACAATCATTGCTCACTACAGCCTTGATCTCCCAGGCTCAAGCGATCCTCTTCCCTTAATCTTTCGAGTAGCTGAAACTACAGACATGCATCACCATCCTCAGCTAATTTTTTTTTTTTTTTCGTAGAGATGGGGGTCTCACTATGTTGCCCAAACTGGTCTCGAACTCCCTAGTTCAAGCAATCCTCCTGCCTTGGCCTCCCAAAGTGCTGGGATTACAGGCATGAGCCACCACATCTGACCACATTTTTTTTCAGAGATGGGGTCTTGCTATGTTGCCCAGGCTAGAGTGTAGTGGCTATTCACAGGAACGATCATAGCACACTGCAGACTCCAACTCCTAGGCAAAAGCATCCTCCCTCCTCAGCCTCCTGAGTATTTGGGACTACAGGCTTGCACCACCCTGCCTGGCCAGGACTATTCATACATTTTAAGGCGCACCTATTTAAAGGAACACTATGGATCCAGTAAAAGTATGTTGTAGGCAGGGACTGGTAAACATTGTCTGTCAAGGGTCAGAGAGTAAATACTTTAGATCTGGTCAGTCTCTGTCCCACCACTCAAATCCTCCAGTGAGGCACAAAAGCAGCCATAAACTAGGCACAAATAATAAATCAATGAGCTTGGCTGCATTCCAATAAAACTTTATTTATAGACACTGAAATTTGAGTTTCATGTAATTTTCACGTGTCACAAAACAATCTTCTTCTTTTGACTTTTTTTTCAATAACTTAAACATGAAAAAACCATTCTCTGCTTGCAGGCCATAACAAAACAGGCAGCGGGTCATAGTTTGCCAAGCCCTGTGTTAGAAAAATACTTAATGCTGAATGAAAAAGTGAGTTACAGAATATTCTGCATGATTCAAGTTTATAAATTAAAACATATCTGCACAGGAAAAAAAAGTGAAGAACATGCAACTGTTAACAAACATCACAGGGGTGGAATTACGGGTGATTTTGTTCCTCTTTTTTGCTTATCTATAATTTTCTGAATTGTCAACCACAGACAATCACTTTGGTAATTTTTTTTTTTTTTTTTTTAGACGGAGTCTGGCTCTGTTGCCCAGGCTGGAGTGCGGTGGCCGGATCTCAGCTCACTGCAAGCTCCGCCTCCAAGGTTTACGCCATTCTCCTGCCTCCGCCTCCCAAGTAGCTGGGACTACAGGCGCCCGCCTCGTCGCCCGGCTAGTTTTTTGTATTCTTTAGTAGAGACGGGGTTTCACCGTATTAGCCAGGATGGTCTCGATCTCCTGACCTTGTGATCCGCCCGTCTCGGCCTCCCAAAGTGCTGGGATTACAGGCTTGAGCCACCGCGCCCGGCGGTAATTTTTTTTAAGTGCAATAAAATGAAGACAAAAAAGAAAAGAAACAAAACCAAGTAGGTAGAGCTACAAAGCACTCAGGCACTGAGATGCCTACGCTAATCTGCTCAGAAAATGACCCTAAATGAGATGCCTGCTCAAGTTCATGTCGATTCGCCCGGGCTTCAGCTTCAAAAAGACCGCCTTCCACAACCATCAGCCTTCTGGAGGCCAAGGAAAGAAAGCGGGGAAGGGGTGCCCCTGCCCATGGGCTGATCTTTAGGTACGTGTGTGCTCCGGAGCACCCTCCTCCAAGCAACGTCATCCCCAAGTCCAGCCTCCTTCCTCCCCTCCCGCCAAGGCCAGCTAGAGTTTCCAAGGCGGTCACCATCTCCCCAGCAGCCAACTCAAGCCCGTGTTTCTTTGGATAGGGGTGGGGGTAAAGGGGATGGTGCTAAGAGGACATACAGCTTGACTTCAAGGGGAGGGAAGACTGCATAAGTTTGTAAAAGATCACGGTCATTCCAATTGCACGCTTACTTACTTTACTTCGCGATCAGGGAAACAGACCTTGCACTTGGCAGGACTCATGTTGACCACCCCGCCGGCCAATCCCACCGGGCTCCCGCGGGGGTGCAGAGCATGCACCCCTTAACCGCCTGAAGCCGACCCGAGGCCCGGGACCCAGCAAGACAGCCAGGTCGCGACCTGGAGGCCAAGATGCGGTCCTAGAGCGCCGCGGGCGGAGTTCTGCTGCAGCCGGCGGGCGCCCAACTTCGCGCTGCGCTTGCTCCATCCCCGAAATGCGCCGTGCGGGCCAGAGCCCCGGGCCTACGCGCCCGCCCAGGCCCCACCCAGGCCCCGCCCCCACACCGACCCCGCCCCAGGAAGGCCCCTCCTTCCGGACAGAGCCCCGCCCCCGGGCCGGCCTATCTCCGACCAGCCGCTGACCTTGGGCAGCTTAAGTGAGCTGCGGAGATTTTTTTTTTAGTCTCTCTTCTGCTTTGCTCCCCAGCTCCTCGACTGCAGAAGAGTTCTAGGGTGGCACACCCCTACATATTGGCGGCAGTTGATATGCTTGAATACACACACGATAGGGAAGCGGTGGAAAATATGGGAAATTTAAAATGTGAGTCAGAGGTCGCCACTGTGCCCGTTAAAAGTCCCTGTTGTCAAGTCGACTTTTATTTTCCAAATTCCTGGTTTCTCTCATCTTTTCACCTCCACTCCCAGGGACAGGTGGCCGCGCGATCACCCAGTGTGCTTTTAGCACGCAGTTTCCACCACCTGGGTCCGCTACTAAAGCGAGTGCCTCCAGGACAGGAAAGACCCCAGCAGCCCGGTGCTGCGAAATAAACGGGTAAGACTAACATTTACTAAGTGCTCCTTTGTTCCTCTGTGTCACTTAATCCTCATGGCAATCTTATTGTTTTTATCCCCATAATACAGATAAGGAAACTGAGGCCCAGAGATGCATGTTATCTGAAGTGCCAGAGCCCAGGGTCTTGAACTCAAACTGATTCCAGTTAGAATAAATGAATGAGGCTGGGCCTGGTAGCTCATGCCTGTAATCCCAGAACTTTGGGAGGCTGAGGAAGGCAGATTACTTGAGGTCAGGAGTTTCAGACCAGCCTGGCCAACATGGTGACACCCTGTCTCTACTAATAATACAAACATTAGCCAGGCATGGTGGTGCACACCTGTAGTCCCAGCTACTCAAGAGGCTGAGGAGAATCACTTAAACCCGGGAGGCGGAGATTGAAGTCAGCCCAGATGGCAGTACTGCATTCCAGCCTGCGTGACAGCGTGAGACTCCATCTCAAAAAATAAAAAATAAACGAATGAATGCTTCTTCAAGTAATATTATAATAAATACAAAGAGCCAAAACACTACCTAGAAGTCATCGCAATAATAATAAAGGTAGCCTACTTTCATAGCAAACAAACCAAAAATAATGTAAATGCTGGCCAGTAAATTCTCTTCCGGGTCATCACTCTGTGGTTCTCCCAGTGTACACAGTAATTAAATTTGTGCACCTTTTCTCCAACTAATCTGCCTTTCACAAGTTAATTTTTCAGTGAAACTTCAGAGGGCAAAGCAGAAGTTTTTCCCTTGGTCCATACAATCATTATGCATTCTATGCATGTAACAAAATTTTACATGTATCCTATAAATGTGTAAAAATATAATATATCAGAATTATGCAAACAGGCCGGGCACGGTGGCTCATGCCTGTAATCCAAGCACTTTGGGAGGCCGAGGTGGGCAGATGACTTGAGGTCAGGAGTTCAAGACCAGCTTGGCCAATATGGTGAAACTCCATCTCTACTAAAACTACAAAAATTAGCTGGGTGTGGTGGCGAGGTGGCCTGAAGTCCCAGCTACTCTGGAGGCTGAGGCAGGAGAATCACCTGAACCCACAAGGCAGAGGTTTCAGTGAGCTGAGATCAGGCCACTACATTCCAGCCTGGGCAACATTGCAAGACTGTCTCAAAACAAACAAACAAACAAAAACATAAGAACAAATTTTAAAATACAATTAAATTCACTTCACAGGCAGGCCATGTGCAGTGGCTCATGCCTGTAATCCCAGCACTGTGGGAGGCAGAGGCAGGCAGATCACTTGATGCCAGCAGTTCAAGACCAACCTGGCCGATATAGTGAAACCCCATCTCTACTAAAAATATAAAAATTAGCCTCCCTGGTGATGTATACCTATAATTCCAGCTACTCAGGAGGCTGAGGCAGGAGGATTACCTGAGCCCAGGTAGCCAAGGCTGCAGTGAGCCATGATCTCACTGCACTACCGCCTGGGCAATAGAGTGAGACCCTTTCTCAAAAGAAAAGAAAAGAAGGCCGGGTGCGGTGGCTCAAGCCTGTAATCCCAGCACTTTGGGAGGCCGAGACGGGCAAATCACGAGGTCAGGAGATCGAGACCATCCTGGCTAACACGGTGAAACCCCGTCACTACCAAAACATACAAAAAACTAGCCGGGTGAGGTGGCGGGTGCCTGTAGTCCCAGCTACTCGGGAGGCTGAGGCAGGAGAATGGCGTGAACCCGGGAGGCGGAGCTTGCAGTGAGCTGAGATCCGGCCACTGCACTCCATCCTGGGCGACAGAGTGAGACTCCGTCTCAGAAAAAAAAAAAAAAAAACCCCAACACTACTTTAACACTGTATAGATATTCTCACTTCTCTGCTAATACAGCCTGAAAGACAGCCTCACGCATCTCTCACTATGACCCAGGGTCTCAAATAAGGGATTTCACTTAGATGGGTGGGCTCGTCATTTCATCATAGTGATCATGACCTTGCATTTTTCTCTAATTGCATTATTAGGGAATAGAAGATGGAAAGAAATGAATAATATTCAGTTGGTGCAAAACTAACTGCAGTTTCTGCCATCCATGAAAAGGGATTGCAAAAACCACGATTACTTTTGCACCAACCTAATATCCACCTCCAAGCACACCACCACCTTTATACAAACATCCGTAGTTGTGCTTTTTGATGAAACAGTTCAAGCATGGCGGTAGTTGCTGTCTCATGCATTAAGCCCTTCCTCTCAGACTTCCTAGAGGCTCAATTTTACTTGCTGGTAGTGCAGAGGGAAAACCCAGGTCAATGAACAATACACACACAAAATCAGTAAGAAAATCCGCATGCACGTGACCAGCAGCATGGTGGAAAGACCGTGCCATCCACGGGCTTGAACTTATCCTTCCCCTCACGGATGGCCTTAAGTAAATCCCTTCTCTCCACTTCCTCATCGATAAAATCATCCACATATAATTTGCCTTCATTTTTGCAGAAAACCAAAATGAAATAATCCCTTTCAATATATGGGTGGGGGGGACTGTTACATTAAGTATAGACCAGAAGTGAATGATTTTTCTAAAAAAGGGCAGTGATGCTTAAGAGGGAGGGGAATGTATGAATGGTTAGTTGCTCTGTACCTTGTATTAACTTAATACAAGAACAACTCAAAGACAGGGATCCTCTTTCCCCCAAGCTCCTAGAAAACATTTTAGGAGGCTGGGCGCAGTGGTTCACGCCTGTAATCCCAGCCCTTTGGGAGGCCAAGGAGGGCAGATCACAAGGTCAGGAGTTCAAGACCAGCCTGGACAACATGGTGAAACCCTATCTGTATTAAAAATATAAAAATTAGCTGGGCATGGTGGTGCGTGCCTATAATCCCAGCTACTCAGGAGGCTGAGGCAAGAGAATTGCTTGAACCGGGATCCGGGAGGCGGAGGTTGTAGTGAACTGAGATTGCGCCACTGTACTCCAGCCTAAGCTACAGAGCGAAACGCCATCTCAAAAAAAAAAGAAAGAAAGAAAAAGAAAACATTTTAGGAGCTAAAGAGACTTGAAAAGAGAGTTTCTGCCAGCCCCTTCCTAAGTCAATAAATGAATAAATTAAACATTATGGAAAGATCCTTGGCATTTCACTCAGGGGCACATAAAAATATTGATAGACAATTTAGTTTCCTGACTTGCTCCCAGCTTGGAGCTGATAAGAGGTGTGGGCTGGGATGACGAACAAGCAGCTGGGAGGCTGCACTGCAAGCCCGCCCAGTCTGCTATCTGGGAAGCTGGAGATGCCAGGTCCCTGGTGTCCGCTCCCTTTCCTGGTATTCCTTCACCTACCTTCGCCTGCAGGCCCCCCTCTGCATGTCCAGACCCCACAGAGCCTCATTTGCCTTCCTGGGATCCGAGGTCTGCCTTGCTAAACTGTTCTTACCTCAGTGATCCCAACATGGTCGTAAACAGTGGCAGGAAGGGACACTTCAGCATTCATCTGCTGTTTTGGACTTTATCCTTTTATCGGGACACTTTACCTGCCTTTTCAATCCTCTTCCTCCTCCATAGACACAGGTTGCTACACCTTCAAGGTGTAAGCCCAGCCAGGGCTTGGGAATAACCATGAGCACAGGCAAGAACTTTGGAGGAAGCCCACCCAACTAATGGCTACTGAACCACCTCTGGGCCGTCCACCCCCAGCACTTGCTCCCACTCGATCTCAACAATCTTCTAAGATAGGCATTAGTATTATCCTGCCTCAACAGAGCAGGAAATTGCAGCTCAGAGAGGTAATAGGAGAGGTCTGAATCCAGACCTAATTGTGGGTCCTGGGCCCTTATTCCGTGCACTGGATCTAATGACCATGATCGCACCATGGGTGCTGCTTTGAGTGCTGTGCTCACAGCAAGTCAGTGAAGCCTGATCCCAACCCTGTGAGGGAGGTTAACACTATGACTTCGTTTTAGAGGAAACGGAGGCACAGAAAGTCACAGAACTTCCCCCAAGTCACATGATGGCTAGGTGGAGAAGCCAGCACACCAGCCTCCAGCCTCAGCCACCAGCATGTTGTGCTCTTAACTATTCCACAACTCTCTCTGTAAAAATGATGGGGAATGTGCTGGCCTGTGGGCTCTCAGACCCCTTGCCCTGGCCTCCCTAAGAGGCTGTATCTCACCATCTTTGCATCCGCAGTGCCAACTGAGTGCCTGGCACCCAGCAGGGTCGCAACAACTGCTCCTGGGCCAACAAATGGATGGGACAAACCTTGGCTTCCCCACCCACCATTTCATCCCTTAGTGTGTCCTCTCTCTTGCCTAGAACCCAGACCACCTGCGGCCATTTACCAGCGAGAAAATGGTTCTAAATTAACCATTTTTTTAAGAGAGATAGGCTCTTGCTCCGTTGCCCAGGCTGGGGTACATTGGCACAATCATAGCCCACTGAAGCCTCGAACTCCTGGGCTCAAACGATCCTCCCGCTTCAGCCTGCCTGAAATTAACAAACTTTCCCCCCATTTTCCAGCTACTCTCCTTCTCTATCTCCCAGCCCCCTCCCTGCTGTCCATTCCTCCACACATAAAGGAACAAAGCCACCAACTGTTAGAGCCACAAAGAACCTCAGAGTATCCAGTCTGGCCCCTGAGAAGGTAGATGACGTCCTCAAGCTCATACAACTTAAAGGTTGTCCGTAAACTACCAATCTCCCAACCCTTCCCACTAATAGAAAGAACAAGTTAGGAGGAGGCCAGAGGTGCCCGTCCTGGAACCCAAGCGTCTTGCCCCCTGGGGGAAGGTTAGGCAGTGACACTAATACTGGCAGTTTGTTGACTGATTTCACATCCACATCTAACGAGGGTCTGGGTTCAAATGGTGCTCTGGGCCTCTGATTATCTTGCTGGGAGGCCTGGAATCTCTCTGGGCTTCAGCTTCCTTTCTAGGAAGTAAGATGATTGGTTTACTCTTTCCCCCAATATTTTTATACTGTTTTATTATTAGACATTGTTAAAATGCATTATAAAATGATACTTAGAGCAGAAAGTTAGAAAATGCAGAAGAAAATTTAAATCACTCATAATCATACCACATAAAAATGATTATTTACTATTTGGAGACACTCTTTACAGTCTCTCTAAGACATACACATACAAACACATACACATACACACACACACACACATTTATTAGGCACATTTACTAAGCAGAAGCATTTTTCGTGCTTACTATATGGCAGGAACTGTTCTAAGCATGTTATATGTAGTCCATAATCCCTTATCTGAAATTCCCAGGCCTGATGTGCTTCGGAACTTGGAAATTATTGTTTTTAGGAAGGTAAAACTTTCTGTTTCACATTATCATATTAATATTTCAGCAGCAGAATAGGATAAATAATTACTATAAATAACTCACATCAATTCAGGACAGGTTTTGCTGCCAAATGAGTTCACCACTAATTTATGAACTTCAGTTTCATAGCTTTAAGTTTCAGGCTTCCAGCTGCAATCTCAGCAATCCTGAACCTGTCCCATTCCATTCAGTCCACATGTGCACCCCATAGGGTCATACTAAGTAGGGGTACAAGCTAGGAAGAGGTGGCTTTGAACCTGAGTGTCTTATCATAGGCCTACTGTGCACTAACCACACGCTGTTTGTCCAACAGAATGGGATCACACAAACGGGGGGTTCTTGTAACCGTGCTCATTTCAGAGCATGTAAGCAGTGATTTTGCCACATCACGTAATGTTCTCATTAGCTCTGTTTCTAAGTGTTGCATGGGAATTCCAACCCTTGGGGACTGTTTCCAAGTCGAAGGAAAGGCCAAGTTCTAATCCCCGCCCTGAGATGAACCCAAAGGGGAAGAGATGGGAGGAGAGATCTTAATGCACAGCACGAGGTCATTGGATCCATATTCTCAGCCAGCCCTTGCCAGCTGGGAGAAAGGACAGAAAGGCTGAGTTTGCATGATCCTATCAGAGACAGAAGAAAAATTTAAAATTGGAGTTTCACCCCAGAACTAGTCTCCAAAGTCACAAGATACATGCAGAAAGAATTTTATGAAAACAAAAATTTACTGCTGCTAAAGAGCAACAACCATAAAATGCCTAGCCACCTGTTAATTAATTAATTCATCCATTCATTCATTCATCCGTTCATTCATTCATTCCTTCATCCATTCCCACACTCATTCATCACGTGTTTCGCATTCCCCTGTAATGCAGAATTCTGTCTTTGGCAAACTTGTTGCAGCTCATTTCATTCATGTAGTTAGCAGATATTCACAGCCTACCATGAGCCAGCACCAGCCTAGGCAGTGGGGAAAAACAGAGACCACTATAAATACGGCCCTGCCTTCAAGGAACTTGCTTTCCAGTGTAGGGAGACAGGTAATAACCAAGTAGATCATAAAAAAAAAAAAGACATAATCTTTTAGGAGCTGATTGTGGAGGCTCACACCTGTAATCCCAGCACTTTGGGAGGCTGAGGTGGGTAGATTGCTTGAGCTCAGGAGTTCAAGACCAGCCTAGCCAACACAGTGAAACCCAGTCTCAACAAAAAATACATTAGAACAAACAAACAAACTATATATATATAAAATATTTTATATATATATTATATATAAAATATTTTATATATATATATTATATATAAAATATTATATATATATATTATATATATATATATACACACACACACACACATACATATATAGCCAGACATGGTGACGCATGCCTGTAGTCCCAGCTTTTCAGGAGGCTGATGTGGGAGGATTGCTTGAGCCTGTGGGGTGGAGGTTGCAGTGAGCTGAGATTGCACCACAGCACTCCAGTCTGGGTGACAAAGTGAGACTCTGTGTCAAAACAAACAAACAAACAAAAAGGACAAAATCTCAAGAAATAATTAAATGTTGCAAAGACAACTAATCAGAGTGATTGATAAAGATACAGAAGGTGGTTGGGGGGTAGATATTTTAAATGTGAGAAGGGGACAGGAAAGGCCCTTTGAGGAAGTGACTGATGGGCAAAGAGCTAGCAGTAGAGGCAGGACTGGCTACAGAATTTGCAGGACCCAGTGCAAAATGAAAACACAGAGCCCCTTGTTGAAAAATTATTATGAATTTGGGGCTGGGTGCAGTGGCTTATGCCTGTAATCCTAGTAATTTGGGAGACCGAGGTGGGCAGATCGCTTGAGCTCACAAGTTTCCGACCAGCCTGAGCAAAATGGCAAAACCTCATCTTTACCAAAAATAAAAAAATTAGCCAGCTGTGGTAGCATGTGCCTGTAGTCCTCGCTACTCGGGAGGCTGAGATGGAAGGATCACTTGAGCCCAGGAAGTCAAGGCTACAGTGAGCCATGATCATGCTACTGCACTCCAGCCGGGGTATCAGAGCAAGATCATGTCTCAAAAAACAAAACAAAAAAGAATCTCAAGATGACGACAACAGAGCATCAAAACAAGCGCAGGGTCCCTTGAAGCAGAGGGCATGCCTGTGAAGTTAGCCCTGGTGGGAGGTCCGGGTTCAGGGGTTGGGAGAAAGAGAGTGTTTCAGTTCAGAGGGAACAGCCAGTGAAAGTCCCAGAACGGGAACACAATTGTGAGAACTCTGGGATGCTATGGGCACCGCAGGAAGGAGAAGGCCCCTTGAAGACTGCTTCAGAAAGAGCTTCCTCCCAAACCACAGACTTAACACGAGCATTTTCCATCCGTGCCCTGCCAGTCTCTCAGCTACTGGCCTGGCAGGAAGAGGCGAATATAAGGAGGTGGCCTTCCAGGGCAGAGCAGCAGTGAAGTCACTGCTGAAGGAAACTGCAGAGGGCAGAAGCAGATCCACAAATACAAGTCACTTCTTCATTGTGGCTTCCACGTGAGTCAGAACCCTCGAACAGATACCCCTGGCCTCTTCTCCCAGGCCTTAGTTGTTTGTCTTGGAAATGGGGAAAGGATTGGATCCCGTCTGGACTAGCTTAAACCTCTAGCCCCTGCTTCCATTTTGCAGAAACAGGACCTCAAACAGTAAGAAGATTTGCCAGAAGATACAGATTATTTAGCAACTTATCAAGAAAAATAATAATTTTTCTTTTTTTCAAATCAGAGTCTCACTCTGTTGCCCAGACTGGAGTGCAATGGCGCAGTCTCGGCTCACTGCAACCTCTGCCTCCCAGGTTCAAGCGATTCTCCTACCTCAGCCTCCTGAAGAGCTGGGATTACAGGCACCCGCCACCACGCCCAGCTAATTTTTGTATTTTTTTTTTTTTTTTTTAGTAGCGATGGGGTTTCACCATGTTGGCCAGGCTGGTCTCAAACTCCTGACCTTGTGATCCGCCTGCCTTGGCCTCCCAAAGTGCTGGGATTATAGGCGTGACCCGCTGTGCCTGGCCTCAAGAAAAAGAATAACTTTTTTTTCAGGAGGAGCTTCCTGGATTCAACTAACAGGGATTCTTGCTCACCATATTGGCCTTTTTGGGTCAGGCTTCATCTCAATGCTCCAGCTGGTTACATGCAGCTGGCTGGCTGGCCTGCACGCTTCACCCTTAAACATAATTTATGCTTGTTCTCACTTGTCAGTGGAGCTAAATAAAGTGTACACATGGACATAAAGAATGGAATAATAGATACTGGACATTGGGAAAGGTGGCGTGGTGGAAGGGGATGAAGAATGAGAAATTACCTAATAGATACAATGTATACTATGCAAGCAATGGCTACAGTGAGAGCCCAGGCTTCACCACTGGGAAATACATCCAAGTAACAAAACTGCACTTGTAACCCCCAAATCTAAAGAATTAAAACAAAATTTTAATGTATGGAAGGCCATGGTTTTGAACTGAGCTCCTGTGCTCAGTCCCAACAGACCAAATCAAAATGAATCACTCCTGGCCAGCTCCTCCTAATGATTCTGAACTTTGAAACTGACCAGTTTTCCAAAAAACAGGAGATTCATAGCAACCAATCAGA
Organism: Piliocolobus tephrosceles; assembly: GCF_002776525.5. Classification (NCBI taxonomy): domain Eukaryota; kingdom Metazoa; phylum Chordata; class Mammalia; order Primates; family Cercopithecidae; genus Piliocolobus; species Piliocolobus tephrosceles. The sequence continues at coordinate 106,684,978 of NC_045443.1, read as the reverse complement.
AGGGGTCCAGTTTACCTGAGCCAACATGATAAGAAAGTTGCGTTTGTTTTAACCCTATAAGGAAAGTCACTTTGAAACTATGAAGTGGGCTGGGTGCAGTGACTCATACCTGTAATCCCAGCATTTTGGGAGGCTTAGACGGGTGGATCACGAGGTCAGGAGATGGAGACCAGCCTAGCTAACATGGTGAAACACCATCTCTACTAAAAATACAAAAAATTAGCTGGGCATGGTGGCAGGCTCCTGTAGTCCCAGATACTCAAGAGGCTGAGGCAGAAGAATCGCTTGAACCCGGGAGGCAAAGGTTGCAGTGAGCCGAGATTACGCCATTGCACTCCAGCCTCCAGCCTGGGCGACAGAGCAAGAACCTGTCACCCTGCCCAAAAAAAAAAAAAAAGAAGGAAAGAAAAAGAAAAAAACAAACTATGAAGCTCCTCTTTGTCAAAACAAACAAACAAGAGAAAGCCTTGTTTCTGCTTTCTTCAGCCCTGTGCTGTCTATAAAGCTAAGCTCCTCTCTGCTCAGCTCTTCAGAACACCTGTTCTATTTTACAGAACGGGGTGCTGCATGATTCTAGAATGGTAAATAAAAGCCAATTTGAGTTTTCAACTAAATTTGCTGTGATTATGTCTTTTGACACCACCTGCCATGGCCTACACCCAAAACTGCTTGGGTGTTGACCTGTGGACACCAGGGTCAACAGTCTGGTGTCCCAAAGATGCCAAAATCCAAAGCCAAAAGCTCTGCAAGATAACAGAATGTTCAGCCTCATTTTATTTTATTTATTTATTTATGTATTTATTGAGACAGAGTCTCACTCTGTTGCCCAAGCTGGAGTGGCATGATCTCAGCTCACTGCAACCTCCACCTCCTGACTTCAGGCGATTCTCCCACCTCAGCCTCCCGAGTAGCTGGGAGTACAGACGTGCACCACCATGCCTGGCTAATTTTTTGTAGTTTAATAGAAATGGGGTTTCACCATGTTGCCCAGGCTGGTCTCAAACTCCTGAGCTCAGGTAATCCACCCACCTCAGCCTCCCAAAGTGCTAGGATTACAGGCATGAGCTACCTCACCTGGCCTCATTTTAATTTTAATTTTAATTTTTATAGAGACAGGGTCTCATTATGTTGCCCAGGCTGCTCTCAAACTTCTGGGCTCAAGGGATCCTCCCACCTCAGTCTTCCCAAATGCGTGAGTCACCACGCCGGGCCTCGGCCTCATTTTGATATGTGTTGTTTCTAACAGGCTGGAACACCCAGGTTTTGACATAATTTTTTCATCCAGCCAAACAGCAGAGGCAGCAGGCAGCAGCACACATGTCTAAGGCTTGACTCCCTGAAGATTCTTTGATGTGGGATTCTCACTACAGTTCATTAGAAACAACAGACACACGTGGGTCTCCTCTGTCAAAGGCCCCTGATTCTGGGGCTGGGAATGTTCCTCGAGGAAATGCCAGTGTCTCAGGAGGTGCCAGCAGAACCACCCACATTGCCCCTGGGTGTTAAAATTCTAAATTCTCAACTCTGAAAATGCTCACAGACTGGGGACAAAAGAACTAACTGTAAGTCAGTGAGCTTTAGGGCCACAGGTCACACCTCAGGAGCCTGGTGCAGCCTCCTCACTCATTTTTTTAAATTTTTAATTTTTTTTTTTTTTTTTTTTTTTGAGACAGGGTCTGTCTCTGTCACTGAGGCTGGAGTGCAGTGGCGCAGTCTTGGCTCACTGCAACCTCTGCTTCCTGGGCTTAAGTGATTCTCCCACCTCAGCCTCCCTAGTAGCTGGGACTATAGGTGCACACCATCACAACTGGCTAATTTTTATATTTATTTGTAGAGATGGGGTTTTGCCATGTTGCCCAGGCTGGTCTTGAACTCCTAAGTTCAAGTGATCCACCTACCTCGGCCATCCAAAGTGCTGGAATTACAGGTGTGAGCCACCAGGCCTCCTCATTCTAAAGATGAGAAATTGGAGGCTCAGAGAGGGGAAGGGACTCACCCAAGTTCATGCAGCACATCACTCGTCCCTGCACCGTATCATAGCCCTTTGAATCGCCCACAACCCTACAGTGTCATTCAGCTCCACATTCACTGCCTCTCCAAGATCCCTCTGTCCCTCCTGCCAGCTGTTTGCTGGGACAAAGTAAGGATAAAAGATTTATCTCCAATGCTAGGTTTCTATGCCATGAAGACACGAGGGCAGGAAATTCACTCAACATTTTGGTTTCGTTTTCCCTATGAAAGATAGTTAAGTAGGCTAGACACAGTGGCTCACGCCTGTAATCCCAGCACTTTGGGAGGCCAAGGCGGGTGGATCACTTGAGGTCAGGAGTTCAAGACCAGACTGGCCAACATGGTGAAAGCCCGTCTCTACTAAAAATACAAAAATTAGCCGGGCGTGGTGGCGGGTGCCTGTAATCCCAGCTACTTGGGAGGTTGAGGCAGGAGAATTGCTTGAACCCGGGAGGCAGAGGTTGCTGTGAGCCAAGATCGCGCCATTGCACTCCAGTCTGGGCGACAGAGTGAGACTCTGTCTAAAAAAAAAAAGAAGAAGAAAGAGAGAGAGAGAGGGATTTTTCCCCTTTATAAATGTACCAGCTCAGAAAAGCCGTGGTTTAAGCTCAAACCAGTAAAGACCCCTCAAAATGTGGCAGAAAGACAGTGGGTGGAAAGGTGGGAGACTTGCCCCCCTTTCTATTTATAATCTACCAAATATGGATGCTTTATTCTCTTTCCAAATCCCTGAGAAATATTAGTTCATTTAATCTTCACAATGATTTTGGCATCCAAGACTCAGGAAATAGTAATAATAATAATCATGTTATAAGTTTGTTGGTTTGATACATTCTTCTTTGTTTTTTTGTTTTGAGACAGGGTCTTGCTCTGTTGCCCAGGCTGGAGTGCAGTGGCACAATCATAGTTCACTGTAACTGCAAACTTCTGGGCTCAAGTGACTCTCCCGCTTTAGCCTCTCAAGTAGCTGGAACTATAGGTATGCACCACGATGTCTGGCAAATTCTGAATTTTTTTTTTTTTTTAGAGATGGGGTCTCACTATGTTGTCCAGGCTGGTCTTGAACTCCTGGCCTCAAGCGATCCTCCTGCTTCATCCTCCCAAGGTGCTGGAATTACAGGTGTGAGCCACCATGCCTGCCTACATTATCCCATTTAATCCCTTCCACATTTTACAGAGGTACTGAGGCCTGGAGAGGTGAAGGGTCATGCCCAAGGTCACACAGTAGGGGGTGGCAAAGCCAAGGGTTGCACCCCACTCCAGCTGACGCCACAGGCTGTGCTCTTCTTTCTCTTCCCTTAACCCTTCTAGAAACTCAAACACTTCCCCTGAAAAGTGTCAGTATATGGAATACTTTCCTCTTCCTTTTTCTCTGTCTTCTACTTCTAGCTACCAGGGTTAAAATCAAGCTCACTGCCTACATGGACACGTATGGAAGACCACCTCTAGACTTTTCTGATTTGGGAGGAGACAGTACAGGAGATGCTTAAAAGAATAGCCAATAAAACTTCACTCCAGAGGAGCAAAACACACTGGAAGGAAGAAATAAGACAATGAGGCCGGGCGCAGTGACTCAAGCCTGTAATCCCAGCACTTTGGGAGGCCGAGACGGGCGGATCACGAGGTCAGGAGATCGAGACCATCCTGGCTAACATGGTGAAACCCCGTCTCTACTAAAAAATACAAAAAACTAGCCAGGCGAGGTGGCGGCGCCTGTAGTCCCAGCTACCCGGGAGGCTGAGGCAGGAGAATGGTGTGAACCCGGGAGGCGGAGCTTGCAGTGAGCTGAGATCCGGCCACAGCACTCCAGCCTGGGTGACAGAGCGAGACTCCGTCTCAAAAAAAGAAATAAGACAATGAGAACAGAGATTTCCCTCTGGCTGGTGAAGTTTTGGTTGGTGGCTCTTTTCTTCTCTCTGTTCTCCTGCATTTCCCAAATTTTCTACCTGGAAGTGCTGTATTCCATTTGTAATTTGGGGGTCGCGGAGGAGAAGGTGGATAACAACATCATCAACAACAAAGCCACTGACTGCAGCCACTGGGATAGTCCCACCTGGTATGAACCTACAGGCATTCATTTCCAACAATCGAATTGATGGAGACCTTCAGAGTGTTTGAGTTTCTGCTTTTCAGGCATCACTAGGGGAAGGATGGTTTTTCAGTTGTCAGTTACCTGCTGAATGAATGAATGAATGAATGGGCTGGGTGTGGTGGCTCATGCCTGTAATCCCAGCACTTTGGGAGACCGAGGCAGGAGGATTGCTTGAGTCCAGGGGTTGGAGACCAGCCCGGGCAATATGGTGAGATTCCCATTTCTATAAAAAACTTAAAAATTAGCTAGGTGTGGTGGTGCACACCTGTAGTCCCAGCTGCCCAGGAGTGCACTGAGGTGGGAGGATTGCCTGAGCTCAGGAGTTTGAGGTTGCAGTGAGCTATGATCCTACCAGTACACTCAGCTAACAGAGTGACAGAGTAAGACCCTGTCTAAAAAAAAAAAAAAAAAAAAAAAAAAAAAAAAAAAATGAATGAATCAATGTCTCTTTAGGAGGCAGAGAGAACTGCCCCTCCCTCTAGACTACCATCCTCACTTGTGGCTCTTGCCAGCCTTGGCTCATTCATCTTAAATTATAACTACACACAAGGTCATCTTCCCCAACAAGGCTGAGGTCTTCTAGAAAGTCAGTTTCATGGCATCGAGCCCTGTGCATGCAGTAGATGCACGAGGAATGATTTCTTTCCTTTTTTTCTTTTTTGAGACAAGGTCTCCCCCTGTCAGACAGGCTGGAGTGCAGTGATGCCATCTCAGCTCACTGCAACCTCCGCCTCCTGGGTTCAAGCGATTCTCCTGCCTCAGCCTCCCAAGTAGCTGGGATTACAGGCACATGCCAGCATGCCTGGTGAATTTTTGTATTTTTAGTAGAAACAGGGTTTCACCATGTTGGCCAGGCTGGTCTTGAACTCCTGACCTCAAGTGATCCGCCTGCCTTGGCCTCCCAAAGTGCTGGGATTTTAGGCATGAGCCACTGCGCCCAGCCTCAACGAATGATTTTGAAAGGAGGGAGGGAGGGAGGGAGGGAGGGAAGGAGGGAAGGGAGGGAGGAAGGAAGGAAGGAAGGAAGGAAGGAAGGAAGGAAGGAAGGAAGGAAGGAAGGAAGCTTCTGAGAAGGCTCGTGTCTTCTCCTTTTGTGCATAGCCACCCGTGAAGTGTTGGCATCAGCAAATGGCTTGACCAAGGTGGGCATGGATTGGGAAGGGTGTGGACCCCACCTGAACTCTGCACTCCTCGGTTATAAGGAGAAAAGACACGTTACCTCATAGTGGGGACACGGTTCTCAGCTTCACCTGCGGTCAGAAGAGCCTCCAGGGATAGGGCCCCCAAGCTGGCCCGGCTGCCCTTCCTGGTAGACTCACGAAATGAGCCAGCAACAGAGTCCTCGTCGGAGGAGTAGTCATCGAAAGAGCCCAGGATGAAGTTGGTCATCAGCTGCCTCTTGATGTTTGCCTGCTTCCTGTCTTCTTTGGAGGGGGAGCCAGCTTGCTGGCCGGGGGGCCTGGCTGAGGAGGATAGGCCATTGGTATCTGGGGCCTCCAGACCTTGTATCCCGGTCCCGTTGGCTTGGAGCTCTGGGGAGGGTGCTGCGTCACTGGAAGAAAGGGGGTTTCTTGGGGGCTTCTGGTGGGAGGGTGGCAGGGAGTTTCTCCGCCGACCAGCATCTTTGGGGCCTTTGTGGGAGGCTGGCTCGGCCTGGCTGGGAGTCTTGGGCAGAGAGTGGTCCTCCCCATTTCTCTGCGGTGTCTCCCCTGAGTTGTCAGAGGCTGGAAAGGGCTCCCGGCTCAGGATGAAGTTTGCTTCTGATGTACTCTTGGTGATCGGCTTGGAGTCCGTCATTTTCCCCCAGATTTTTAAACAGGAAAAGCTCAGACAGGAGAAAATCAGACAAGACAGACAAAGAAGCAAGACCATTCAGAAAATCTGTAAGGAGAAAAGGAGAGACATTTTAGGAATTACATAATCAAGTGATTTCTCTCCTAAAGAAGCTAGTGGGGCGGGAGACTGTTGGGGTGCTGTGTATTCCAGAAACACTGGACGGGGGGAGAGGTGGGGTTCCCCTCCCTGCTCTGCCTGAAACATGCTTAGACATATTCCTTCACCCCTCTGGATCTTAGTTTCCTGCCTCTAATTTAGATATAGCAACACTTGCTCAATGTACATCATAAACGTTTATGCAAGTGAGAACTAAATGAGGTAATAATGTACATTAAGGGACTTCATTCTGGCGGCATTATTCATAATGTAGAAATGTGAAAACAGCCCAAATATGCATTAACTGATGATTGTAGAAACAGAATCGATCGATCTATGGATAAACAGGTGGATCCAAACAATGGGACATTCTTCAGCCATAAAAAGAAGGCTGGCTGGGCGCAGTGGCTCAGGCCTGTAACCCCAGCACTTTGGGAGGCTGGGGTGGGTGGATTGCTTGAGGCCAGGAGTTTGAGAACAGCCTGAGCAACATGGCGAAACCCCATCTCTACTAAAAATACAAAAATTAGCCAGGCTTGGTGGTGTAATCCCAGCTATTCGGGAGGCTGAGGCATGAGAATCACTTGAACTAGGGAAGTAGAGGTTGCAGTGAGCCAAGATCATACCACTACACTCAAGTCAGTCAAAAAAAAAAAAAAAAAAGAAAAAGAAAAAAAGAACCAGGCACGGTGGCTCACACCTGTAATCCCAGCACTTTGGGAGGCCGAGGCGGGTGGATCACGAGGTCAGGAGATCGAGACCATCCTGGCTAAGACAGTGAAACCCTGTCTCTACTAAAAATACAAAAAACTAGTCAGGCGTGGTGGTGGGCGCCTGTAGTCCCAGCTACTCAGGAGGCTGAGGCAGGAGAATCGCTTGAACCTGGGAGGCAGAGGTTGCAGTGAGCCGAGATCATGCCACTGCACTCCAGCCTGGGCAGGAGAGTTAGAGTCCATCTCAAAAAAAAAAGAAGAAGAAAGAAAGAGAATTGAAGGCCCAATACATGCTACAATGTGGATGAACCTTAAAAACTGCTAAGTTAAAGAAGCCAATCACAAAAGGTCACATGTTATACGATTCCAAGTCTATGAAGTGTGCAGAACAGGCCAATCTTGAGAGACAGAAAACAGATGAGTGGTTGCCAGGACCTAGTGGGATGGGGCTGATGGCTACAGGGTGTAGGGTTTCTGTTTGGGATGAGGAAAATGTTCTAGAGCAGATTGAGGTGATGGTTGTACAACTCTATGAATACAGTTAAAAAACAGTGACTTGTCCTTTACATGAGTGGATTGTATGCCATGTGACTTATCTCTCAAAACAGCTGGGGTTTTTTGATTTTTGTTTTGAGATGGAGTCTCACTTTGTTGCACAGGCTGGAATGCAGTGCTGCAATGTCTGCTCGCTGCAATCTCTGCCTCCTGGGTTCAAGCAATTCTCCTGCCTCAGCCTCCTGAGCAGCTTGGGCTACAGGCATGCACCACCATGCCTGGCTAATTTTTGTATTTTTGTAGAGACAGAATTTCACCATGTTGACCAGGCTGCTCTCTAACTCCTGACCTCAAGTGGTCCTTGGCTTCCTAAAGTGCTAGGATTACAGACATGACCCACCGCACCCAGCCAAAGCTGGTTTTTTTTATATTATTATATTATAATATTATATTAAAGTTATTATATTCCACTTTATAAATGAAAGGGAATTGTTGCTTCTGTCATCATCATCATCATCCTAGTATTATTATCATACAGTCAGTCATCATCATGGCCCTGGAGGGAGGAAGGGCACCATCGCCCCCACCGTGGGGTATGCTTACAACTAGCACAGAAGCCCAGCAAGCCTCAGGAGTGTTTTCTGTTCCAGGGTCTAGACCATTGCCTGGTATGCAGTGAGGGCTTACAAGTGTGTGTTGAAAGAATGAACCCAGGTATTCCAATCTCTAACCCACACCTCTTTCTGTCACCCTAACTCTGCCCTACTAATGAATAGATCATTGTTATTTGAAGGAAATCTTGTTTTAAAAATGAGCCCAGCGTAGTGGCTCATACCTGTAATCCCAGCACTTTAGAAGGCTGAGACAGGCAGATCACCTGAGGTTGGCAGTTTGAGACCAGCCTGGCCAACATGGCGAAACCCTGTCTCTACTAAAAATACAAAAATTAGCTGGACATGGTGGTGGGTGCCTGTAATTTCAGCTAGTCAGGAGTCTGAGGCATGAAAATCACTTGAACCTGGGAGGCGGAGGTTACAGTGAGCCGAGATCATGCAGCTGCACTCCAGCCCGGGCAACAGAGTGAGACTTTGTCTCAAAAAGAAAAGAAAAGCCTGGCAGGCGGAGGTTGAAGTGAGCCAAGATGCCACCACTGCACTCCAGCCTGGACAACAGAGTGAGACCCTATTTCAAAAAAAATTTTTTAATGGGACCTCTGTCTATGTGTTGAAATTTCTGAACCAATTTTGCCACAATTATATACTAGAAGCACTACAAAAGCAGGACCACAAAGCTCAACATGTCAATTTGGTATCTAAAAAACTTTTTTTTTTTTTTGAGTCAGAATCTCACTCTGTCGCCCAGGTGGGAGTGCAGTGGCGTAATCTCGGCCCACTGCAACCTCTGCCTCCTGGGTTCAAGAGATTCTTGAGCCTCAGCCTCCCTAGTAGCTTGGATTACAGGTGCCCACGACCATGCCAGGCTAATTTTTTTATTTTTTGTAGAGATGGGGTTTCACCATGTTGGCTCAGCTGGTGTCGAACTCCTGACCTCAAATGATCTGCCCGCCTCTGCCTCCCAAAGTGCTAGGATTACAGGCGTGAGACACTGCGCCCAGCCATAAAGCTTTGTCTTTTAAAATTTCAACACAATGTTTTTAAGGGAAGTGGGAAAGTTCTCAATATTTCCCAGAACTAAACAATCCGAGTACTTCTTGCACACTTTCAGCAACAGAATTTACTGATATGTTGCCAAGGCTATTTTCTAGGTAGTACACAGGGTCAGAAAGGTTTTTTCCTTTCAAGATCATCTTTTTTTTTTTTTTAAGAAAAGTCAGTCAAGGGTGGCTCAATGTCAATGTAACATGCCACATTAACAGAACAAAGAAGAAAACCACATGATCATCCCAAATGATGCAGGAAAAGCATTTGACAAAATGCAACACCCTTTCATGATAACAACATTCAGAAAATTAGGAACAGAAAGGAACTGCAATATAATAAAGTACATTTATGAAAAATCCACAGCTAACATCATACTCAATGGGGAAAGACTGACAGCTTTACGCAGGAATAAGACAAGGATGCCCACTTTCATCAATGCTATTCAACACCGTACCGGAAGTTCTAGACAAAGCAATTAGACAATAAAATGAAATAAAAGACATACAAATTAGGAAGGAAGAAGTAAAGCCACCTCTATTCACAGATTACATGGTCCTATATATAGAAAATGCCAGATAATACACACACAGAAAACCTTGGTATTGTAGAGGTAATAAAAATAATTAAGCAAAGTTGCAGGATACAAGGTAAATACACAAAAATAGTTGTGTTTCTATATATCAGTGGTAAATAATCTGAAAAGGAAATTAGGAAAACAATTCCATTTATAATAGCATTCAAAAGAATAAAACATCTAGAAATAAATATGTTTAATTTCAATTTTTCCTTTTTCTATTATTGCCTATCACACTGTTTCCTACCTAGGAATAAATTTAACCGAAGAAGTGGAAGACCTGTACACTGAAAACTACAAAACATTACTAAAAGAAATTAAAGAAGAATTAAATAAATGGAAAGACATACCTTGCTCATAGATTGGAAGACTTATTGTTAAGATGTCCACATTATCCAACGGAATACACAGATTCATATGGAATTTCAAGGGGCCCCAATCAGCCAAAACAATCTTAAAAAATAAGTTTGAGGATTCACATTTCCCAATTTGAAAACTTACTACAAAGCTACAGTAAACAAAACAGCATGGTATTTAGCATAAGCTAGACACATAGACCAATGGAATAGAAACTTATACATCTATGGTCAATCTATTTTTGACATGGATATCAAGACCATCCAATGGAGAAAGAATCATCTCTTCAACACATGGTGCTGGGACAACTGGATTTCCACACGCACAAGAATAAAGTTGGACCCCTACTTCATATCACATAAAATCATTAACTCAAAATGGATCGAAGACCTAAATATAAAAGCTAAAACCATAAACCTCTTAGAAGAAAACATAGGAGTAAATCTTCATGACCTTGGATTTGGCAATCAATTCTTAGATATGACACCACAAGTATGAGCAACATAAGAAAAAATAGGTAAATTGGACTTCATCAAGATTAAAAACTTTCGTGAATCATAGGATGCTATCAAGAAAGTGAAAAAATAACCTACAGAATGGGAGAAGCATTTGCAAACCATACATGTAATAAGAGTCTAGTGTCCAGAATATATAAAGAACTCCTAAAACTCAACAACAAAAAGACAAACAACCCAATTTTTAAGTGGACAGAGGACTTGGATAGACATTGCTCCAATGAAGATATACAAATGGTCAATAAATAGATGAAAAGATATTCGACGTGCTTAGGTGTCAGGAAAATGCAAATCATATAATCACAGTGAGATACGACTTCACATGCACTAGGATGGCTATAACCCAAAAGAGAGAGACAGAGAGAATAACAAGTGTTGGTGAAGAGGTACAGAAGTTGGAACTCTTTTTTTTGAGACGGAGTCTCATTCTGTCGCCCAGGCTGGAGTGCAGTGGCGCCATCTCGGCTCACTACAAGCTCCGCCTCCCGGGTTTACGCCATTCTCCTGCCTCAGCCTCCCGAGTAGCTGGGACTACAGGTGCCCGCCACCTCGCCCGGCTAGTTTTTTGTATTTTTAGTAGAGACGGGGTTTTACCGTGTAGACCAGGATGGTCTCGATCTCCTGACCTCGTGATCCACCCGTCTCGGCCTCCCAAAGTGCTGGGATTACAGGCTTGAGCCACCGCGCCCAGCCCAGAAGTTGGAACTCTTAACCATTGCCAGTAGGAATTTAAAATGGTGGAGCTGTTGTGGAAAAGAGTTTGGTGGTACCTTAAAAAGTTGAACATAGAATTATCATATGATCCAGCAATCTCACTCCAAGGTATATCCCAAAAGAATTAAAAACAATGACTCAAACAAATACATAGCAGTACTATGGCTATCTTTATGATGCCCAAGCCTTGTTCTTAACCCAGGATTTCTCAACCATGGCAC
>NC_045443.1:106666391-106673684 GCF_002776525.5 Piliocolobus tephrosceles | reverse complement strand
TGATGCCCAAGCCTTGTTCTTAACCCAGGATTTCTCAACCATGGCACTATTGACATTTAGGGCTGGAAAATTCTTTGTGGTGGGGGCTGTCCTGTGCATTACACTATGCAGAGCAACACCCTTGACCTCTGCCTGTTTGATGCCAGTACCATCTACCTCCATCAGCAGGGAAAACCAAAACATCTCCAGACATTGACAAATGTCCCATGGGAGGCAAAACTGTCCTTTGGTTGTGAATCTCTGGTCTCAACCCCTCTGCCTAGTCCCTGCCTTCCCATCTCCTTTTGCCTCTGAATGGTGAGCTGGGAACCTCTGGGGACAAAGTCTATTTCATACTATTACTATTTCTCTTGCACATAGTAAATTCTCAAGAAAATCTTTAAAATTGTCTGCAAGAAAGGTCCAAGTCCTGAAACAGCTGGCTCACACATGCCCTCAGGAAAAAATTTTGAAATTAACAACTGGCAGAGAACATTGCCAAAAATGTTGCAAAAGCTGTCCTGGCTTCCCCAGAGGCCCAACAGATTAAATCCTACATCCTCCCCAGGAAAGAAGGGTATACGGGGCCCCTCTAAACCTGACCCCTGCTGAGTGGCCACTCCCTCTCACGCCCTCTACTGGCCACAGTGGCCAAATGCTTTAGAAAGTCAGTAGTCCACTCCCTTGGGGCTCTTTGCCCAGCCCATCCTGGCCTAGGAGTCCGCCTGTGGGTACAGACTTCCATCATGGTGACATAGACAACATGGCATGGAAATGGCTTGTTTGGTTGTCTGTTCTCCCTGACCGACTAGGTGGTCCTTGGGGACATGGACCAAGTGTCATTCATTTTGGATCCTTGTACCCAGCTTGGTGCTTGGCACACAGTAAGAACTCAAAAACTGTGTGCAAGCTGGGGGTGATGGCTACGTCTGTAATCCCAGCACTTTGGGAGGCCAAGGCCAGAGGCTCACTCGAGCCTGGGACATCAAGACTACAGTGAGCCATGATTGTACCACTGCATTCCAGCCTGGGCAGCCAAGTGAGATCCTGTCTCAAACAAAACAAAACAAAACAAATGAAAAAAATTGTGTGCTGAAAAAATGGAAAAAAAAAAAAAAATATATATATATATATATATATATGCACACACATTGAGCACCAACCAATGTCTTGAACCAAGCTGGAATTTTGATTTTTAAAGTTCTCATTTATGAAACTGCATTCAGGAGCGCCAAGAGAATGAGCCAGGTATCTCCACGACAGTTTTGAAAGAGAGGGCTGAGGAGAACAACTCATACAAATACGACCAATCTTAGGCAAATTTTAAATGTGCACATTTGAAATTGTGAGATATAAGAAACAGCAGGTACATAAAATAGATAGGGTGGGCATCCCTCTACCCCAGTTAAAAAATACTTAAATTATTTCTTAGAAAAGTGCAGCATCAAGGCCAGGCACGGTGGCTCATATCTGTAACCCCAGCTCCTTGAGCTCAGGAGTTTGCAACCAGCTTGGGCAACATGGCGAAACCCCGTCTCTACAAAAAACATAAAAATTAGCCATGGGCAGTGGTGTGTGCCTGTAGTCCCAGGTACTCAGGAGGCTGAGGCAGGAGAATTGCTTGAGCTCAGGAGGGGGAGGTTGCCATGAGCCAAGATCACACCACTGCACTCCAGCCTGGGCAACGACAGAGAGAGAGAAAGAGAGAGAGATGTGCAGCATCAAGACAAAAATGTGCTACAACAATTGTGAATTATGAGGCATGAGAATATATTATTTACATTGATTCCTGTTGAAAAGCCAATCAAATTACACAAGTTTTGCATGATGTAAGTTCTTCGGGAACTTGCTTAGAAAATCCTGGCTGGCTGGACAAATGGATGGCTGATTAACTACAGATAGAAGGATGAGTAGGTGGTGCGTGGGGAGAGAAGGTGAGTGGATGAGTCGATGGGCAAGATGGTTAGACACATGCATGGCACGTGATAGAGGGATGGCAGGTGGAACTGCAAGCTGTACAGCAGAGGCTCTGATGAATGCAGTGGCCAGCTCTCCTCCCCAGTTCAGCCCTTCTCTCACTCTGCAAATCCTTTACAATCTGGTATTCCACCGGATCTAATAGCCCAAACCTTCCTTGCCAGGGTTACCTACATGAAAAACCTCAAAGCCTTTGCTTTTTCTTTGCAGAGTAATGACGTGGAACCCAAAGATCACCCCACACAAGAACTTTTCCCAAGTGAATACACAGAGATAAATCGGGGAACTGTTTGAGAAAGCTACCGAAGAGACTCTCTGAGCCTCAGTTTCCTCATTTATAAAATGGGGATACGAATTCTCACCCCATTCACCTCACTGTTGCTCTCTGAATAACATCTATACCTATATAGCAACCACACACATAAGCCACCAAATTTGTGGAGTGTCTTCAAGCTCCCAAGACCCTTACCACCAGCTCCCTCCGATCTTCAAAACACCCCCATGGGGCCGGGCGTGATGGCTCATGCCTGTATTCCCAGCACTTTGGGAGGCTGAGGCAGGTGGATCACCTGAGGTCAGAAGTTTGAGACCAGCCTGGCCAACAAGGTGAAACCTCGTTCTACTAAAAATACAAAGATTAGCTGGGCATGGTGGTGCACGCCTGTAATCCCAGCTACTTGGGAGGCTGAGGCAGGAGAATCAGTTGAACCCAGGAGGCAGAGATTGCAGTGAGCTTAGATCACACCACTGCACTCCAGCCTGGGTGACAGAGTGAGACTCCATCTCAAGAAAACAAAGGAACAACCCAATGGACATTATTATTGCCATTGTCATTATTTGACTTCCATTTTACAGTCTGGTAAACTGTGGATCAGTAACTTTCCCTTGTTTGTACCTTTTCCACTGTCCCACCACCGCAGTGAAGGTAAGTAAATTCCATAAGGCAGCAGGTGGTACAAGGAGTGTGTAGATATGATCCTAAAAGCAGACAGACACCTGGCTGTGTACCTTTAAGACACAGCCGCGGATCAACATGTAAACTAATGGTGCCAGATGGGGGGGCCGTGGGGAAGAATGAGCACTGATGGTGCAGTTTGATTCCACGAGCAGGAAAGGCCAGAGGAGCCCTTCCAGTGAAACTCTGTGGACGCTATCGTGACAGGCTGCTGCCCTTCGCTGAAATAACCCAGCTGACCTGAAAACCACATGCCAGATAAAGCTATTTTTATGTCTTGCAAACCTAACCCAAGCAACAGCTGCCTGGTGAAAGAGCGATCGTCGCCTTCACCACAATGAACCCAAGAAACTGCTCAGTCCCGGTAAGTGCTGGCCAGTCACCAGGTAAGGGCAGGGCAAGGATGGGAGTCAGGAGTCTGTTTTCCAGATCCCCCGACAGCACACACATCCCCATGCCTCGTGAGGTCTTTGAAGGACAGAGGGGACAGAATGTCAGCACCCAGCAATCCCCATCCATGCTTGGATCTTTCCTCCCACCAAGATGAACTCCCCAGCACTTGTTGCCACTTACCGTCACTGGGGATGCAGCCACCAGCTCCATTCTTGAGTGAGGCTGACAGGCGCCCACAGGGTGACTAAGGGAACCCAGCTGGCAGAGTGTCACCTTTCAGCAGGAGGCTGGTGGCGTGCATCAGGCCATGGGGGCGGGGCTTGGACCGGCCAGCACTCCGATGTGGGTGAGCACTCACTCAAGTTGTCAGTGCAGCATGCCTTTATCTGTCACCCATAAATTTAAGCCATTTCAAAGGTCCTCCCTCAGCCTTCTCCTGACCTCAAGCTTAGGTAGTTAAGAGGCTATCTGCACTCCCAGGGGCTTCGTGGGCTCGAGGGCCATCTCCCTCCAACTTGCCACATTACTGTACTTAGCCCTACTTCGCTGCTCATGCAATAGCCCTCTTGCCCAACTCTCCATCTCCGGAATAGGCTTTAAACACTCCTGTAATCACAACAGCCCTGGGTAGACGGGAAAACAACATCGACAGATATTCCAAGGGGTTCATCTGTCAGACGCCTGACCAGAAGAGAGGGTGAGACTCAGCACAACTTGTGTTTGGCCATATTGGGCACGAATGGCCAGCTGGACACACAGGCCAGCCCAGGCAGGAAAGAGAAGCAACAGTATTGGGACGAAAAGGGGGTGGTCAAGGGCCCTCCAGCAAGTGGCACGATGTTCTTTTGCAAATTCAGAGATAATTAAACTGGTGGGGACAGGCCAAGTGCGGCTGCCAGGGCGTAAGAGGCTGACTGGCGGATGCCTTCACCCGCACTCAGCCTGCAGGTCCGGGGTGTCACAGATCAGAGTTTCTCAAAAACCACCTGTTGCAACCTATAGCTGAATGCGGGAAAGCACAAGGATCATCAAGTCCAGTGTGCTTGTTTTGTAGATGAGCAAACGGTGGCCAGGAGTTCACATGTGCAATCAGCCACACAGCCAAAGACTGAGACCAACCAAGACCCTTGGCTCCAGGCCAGTGCGTCCACTATATTGAGGCATGATTGGCAGCCAAAGTCGACTGTCACCGGTCACCTTGTTCGGTCCCCTGGAAACTGACCTGGGTTCACATGTCGCTTCTGCCACTTATAAGCTGGGGAAGCCTTGGGCAAGTTAAACGCCCTCTCTGATCATCAGTCTCCTCATCTGCAAAATGGGGACAAGGATGGTACCTACATCATTGCTGGGCTGTTAAGAGTTCAATTAGTTCATCCTCCCACGGCACTGAGTACAGTGCTGGGTGCAGTTGGGCTGCACACATCTGAGTCATCAGCATTCACCATCTGCACTCAGAGCACCTCAGGCAGTGTGAGCCACCGCTGCAGGACTCTGATCTTGAACAAATCACCTCCCCTCTCCGAACCTCAGTGTCCTCATCTAGAAAAGGAGGCAAAATATCCAGCCTCGCCTACCTTATTGTGAGAACCAACCAAGATTCATGTAGTCACTCAACACCAAATACAGCCTTCCCCTTCCTGGTGCACCGAACAGAAAGAACCAGCCAGGTGATGGTGAGTGCGGCTTCTGCTGTGAGCATCTTCCTCCACTCATGGACAGAAAGAATTCACATTTGGTTCACAGCACCTGTCTGTCCTGGTCAAGTGTCAGAGCCACTCTCCAAGGATCTGCCAGCCCAGGCAGGACAGGCAGATCCCACCATCAAGGACAGCTTCCCAGGCCTGCAGCCTGGAATTGCTTTGTGGGGTGAAGGGGGTGGTGCCCTGCAGGGGCAGACATTTTTCCAAAGGGGAGAAGTCTCTGGGCTTTCAGCAGCATGGACCAAGCTGAATTAACATCCGATCTGTTCCCTGATCCAGTGAAGATGCTCCCAAGGACTTTGGGTATGTTTGGGGGCCCAGGGAGACCATGTTTTAGGTTATTTCAGGAGAGGATTTCTTTTTAATGCCCATGTAGGGGTTGAAGAAGGGAAGAAAGGAAATGTTGAGGAGTTTTGCAGGAAAGAGGAAGTGATTCCTAGTAAGTCATGGTGAGTGTTTTTCTGTGTTGCTGGCACGTATGTGGCCTATGACAGCCACTGTGCTAACAGCTTTACATGCAGGGTCCTGCTCCTTTCATAGGCGAGGAAACCGAGGCTCAGTCATTCCCTAAGCCCACACTTTTAAGACCCACATGGCCTCACTTTGGAGCCTGAGCTCCTAATTCTCACACTCTCCTGCTCTACCTGCAGAATTTCTGTCCACAAACTCCAGGAAACATCCTAAGTGACTGTCAGGGTCACTGCTCTGTTTTTGAGTTGTGGGCTTGTTTTAAAATCTGTCTGTGTCCATTCTTTTTTATTTTTTATTAAGAAAGGGTCTTGCTTTGTCACCCAGGCTTGCCTCAAGTGATCCTCCCACTTTGGCCTCCCAAAGTGTTGGGATTACATGCCTGAGCCACTGTGCCCAGCCTGTGTCCATTCTTAAGGAACTTAAAATGCCACAAAGAAATAAGCAATGTTCATTTGTCAATTAATAATTTATTAAGTTGACCAGGCACAGTGGCTCATGCCCGTAATCTCAACATTTTGGGAGGCCAAGGTGGGAGGATTGTTTGAGCCCGGGAGTTCAGGACCAGCCTGGGTAACATAACGAGACCCTGTCTTGGAAAACAAATTAATTAATTAAATTGAGGGGGAAACGTCCATCTATTACTGCTTAAAAAAAAAAAAAAAGCAACAAAAATACTTCTCTAGATTTTGGGTTCTTCTTGGAAAGGCTTTGGGGGAGATAGGTATGTTCCGCCCAAATAAAGAAAAACTTAAAAAATTAAAATCTAATTGCTGACTGGGTGCAGTGGCTCACGCCTGTAATTCCAGCACTTTGGCAGGCAGATCACTTGAGTTTGGGAGTTCAAGACCAGCCTGGCCAACATAGTGAAACCCCATCTCTACTAAAAATACAAAAAATTAGCTGGGTATGGTGGTGGGCACCTGTAATCCCAGCTACTTGAGAGGCTGAGGCAGGAGAACCGTTTGAACCCAGGAGGTGGAGGTTGCAGTGAGCCAAGATTGCTCCATTGTACTCCAGCCTGGGCAACAAGAGTGAAACTCCATCTAAAAAAAAAAAGAGAGAAAAAAAGACCAAAAAATTCGCCAGGTATGGTGGCAGGCAGCTGTAATCCCAGCTAGTAGGGGTACTGAGGCAGAATAATCACTTGAACCCGGGAGGCAGAGTTTGCAGTGAGCCGAGATCGTGCCACTTCACTGCAGTCTGGGTGACACAGCAAGACTCCGTCTCAAAAAGAAAAAAAAAAAAAGATCTAATTGCTAGAATCTCAGAAAAGCCACATCTAGAAGGCAGTTCAGAGAGGACACCTTCCAGGTTGAAGACAGACATGAGGGAGAGCAAAAAGTAAAGGACATCTGCAGTGGGACTTTGAAGGTTGAATAGGAGCTCACCAGGCTGCCAAAGGACCAGGACATCTCAAGCAGACAATTTACTCGTGGGGACTCTGCCAAAGTTCCTAAAGCAGGAGCTGTGATTAGCAAATCAGTTCTGTTGCGAAGGATGATCTTTTAAGATTTTTGCATCTGAAGAAGATATGTGACAACTTTTAGCTGGCAGTGGTGGGAGGTCTACCCTCCCTGCGAACTGGAAGACTTGAAAAGGCACACCCCCTGGTGTGATCCAAGAACCTCACCTTCCCTTGCAACTGTGCTTGATGGCACTGGTGACACACCATGCTCCCTTACCCCAGAGGAACGAATGTTCGGGCACAGCAAAATAATTGCAACTGTCAGCTCTAGGAATATAGGGAGTGAGTCTGCTCCCTGACACTCTCTGACTGCAAATACTAACAGCTTTATTCTTTTTTTTTTTTTTTTTTTT